>NC_089787.1:24993123-25215623 GCF_040412425.1 Macrobrachium rosenbergii | reverse complement strand
TTGCTCCTCAGTAACTTCTACAGGGCACTGACCTCATATCCATCGACCTTGGCTTCTTGGCCACTCTAAGATTCTCAAAACCCTAACCTCCTACTTATCGACCCTGGCCACTCTGGAACTCTCGAAACACATTGAAAAGCTACAGTTAGGTGGAGGCTGTTAGATTTCAGCTGAAACTAGCAAAACAAAAATAAAGAAAACTGCTGATTAATGAGCAGTAGCACAGTAGCAGGCTAAATTCTTGTTACATATTCTACAGAGCCTCTACAGAGATATATACTCTACAGATCTGTCTAAATTTAGCTGTAAGAATTCTTCCGAAAGAGAAATGATAAAAACAATACTTGTATACTGTGACACACATATCTGGCGAGCATTAAGAAATGGAAAATACGTTAAAAATAACACAAAGCAAAATGAAAGACAAACAAATACGACACCAGAACAAGCACACAAACGAGCAAGGGAAACAAACACGCAAGAGCAACAACGCTTCAAAACAAAAACAATCCACTAACGCAGTACGAAAAAACACGGCCGAGTACATCTGATATCAAACAAACAACACACACACACAAGAGAGTTTTTTTTTTTTTCATAACAGTTCACCCAACCGTAAAGCGCGAAGATAAGAAGACTCTTGGAGCCGAAGGAAATGAAACGAAACACGAAACACTAAACACGAAACTGCCTTCGAAGTTTCTTCCGAGAAAGTGTGGAATTACTTTCGGAATGATCTTTTTTTTTTTTTTTTATTAGAATGGCTAAGCGAGCGGGGAGCAAGTTACGCAGCGGTACCGCAAGGTACAGGTTAGTAACTGTAAGGTACGGTGGAGTCATTTGCGTCTAATGGGAGTTTAGTTTTTTGTCTTAGGGGCTCACTGATAAATTGGGCAGGGTACACCTGCAGTGGAATTCATTCTTATTGTTTTTATAAAGATATGAAGGAAATACCTATATATATGTGTGTGTGTTTGTGTGTATTATTAAGTTTGTTTATAGAGCTTTAGACTGTCATTCGAGGAGTTCAATTCCGCGGCCGGCTGATGAAGAGTTAGAGGAATTTATTTCTGTGATAGAAATTAATTTGCTATAATGTGGCTTGTAGGTGTTGCTAAGTAACCAAATGGTTCTTAGCCACGTAAAATAAGTCTAAAACAAGAGCTGTTAATCAGCTCAGTGGTCTGGTAAAACTAAGGTATACTTACTTTTTACCTTTATAGAAAGTGTACACATACGTTTTATGTATGTATGTATGTATATAGCCTATGTAAGTATATATATATATATATATATATATATATATATATAATATATATATATATATATATATATATATATATATATATATATATATATATATATATATATATACAGGTACCAGGCTTCAGGAGTTAACCACACCCTGTAAGGAGGTAACGGCTTGATATTTTCCCCCAGAGTGAAATAAAAAAAGATGTCTTGCATATCTTAAGCTCGCTCTCCCTCTCTCTCTCACGTACTTTTTAAAGCGTTAAAATATTCATGATTCGCGTCTTGCAAAGTAAAGAATACTGACATTCAACCGTACGAGAGAGAGAGAGAGAGAGAGAGAGAGAGAGAGAGAGAGAGAGAGAGAGAGAGAGAGAGAATTCCAAACGTAATACAAACAATCCAAATTAGAAATTAAGTGGTAAGAACACCTGATGTATAATTGATATGGGGTGGGGAGGGGGTTTATTTACCAAACCTCCTTCTACCTCCCCACCCCCCCTGGCTTAACCCCCTCCTCCCCCACCCAGCATCCGTCCATCAATCCAGAACAACTCCTTCGGATGAAGATGATGGTTTTCTGATGACGCAGTAATAAAAAAAGGCCCCTGTCGAAGTTCTAGGTCCGACGGGAGGCAGGAATGGAGGAAAAATAATAACAGTGGAGAGAGAGAGAGAGAGAGAGAGAGAGAGAGAGAGAGAGAGAGAGAGAGAGAAGCACTAATAACCAAAGACAGGGAAAGAAGGGAAAGAATAAATAAGGCAAAAGCAAAATAAAAAAATAAAAAAAACGCTACAGCAATCCCTATCACGGTCACAGAATAGCAACTGTTTCCTTCCCTCCACGACAAGGATATGAATAGTATGCCTTCCTTCTGTGTTTCTCGATTCCTAAAAACTTCCCTCTAGTATCAAGTTGCCCTCTCCGTTGGCCTCCTTCTTATAAGTAAAGTCCAAGCATACTGATTGAATGACTTCTGTCTACTAGCGTTACAATTTTCCAATGGCCTCAGATTAAACAACACCCAATAAACTTGATCTAATTTAAGTTGATGCTCTCTCTCTCTCTCTCTCTCTCTCTCTCTCTCTCTCTCTCTCTCTCTCTCTCTCTCTCCAGCTTGGCCCGAAATTCTCAGAATAACGGATCCATGAGCTGCCAGGTACATTAGGAAACGAAAAAAAAAATTTAAAAATCATAATATCTGCTTTATCCTACACAATACCTAAGTTTTCAAATTAAAACTTAGCTTATTGTTATGAACATAGAGTGACTGGCAGCCGATTATCAAACTAGAGTCGAAAAAAATGCTTTTTTTTCTGTTTACCTTTACAGGTAAAAAGTTTAACACTGGCGGTACGTTTAAAGGAGTTGTGAAAATAAAAAGTTACAGGACTGACTAATACCGAAATCAGGTTAGCAATCCTTATTCAGCTCATAATGCATTATTAATCCTCGCTAAGAATTCAGGTGCAGATGAATGGGACTGCAAGAAACAGGACTACTACTACAAAAAAAATTGAGTTATAAGCCATCAAAGGTTTGGAAATTCAACCTGCTCTAATTGCTTGAATTTTCAAGATACAAAGTTGAATTTTGTATGAGATGAAGTATTTGCGATCAGGAATAGAATAGTTTGCATTAAAAAATTATGGTTCAACCCCATTCCCTTTTTTTGGGAAAAAAGGGGAGATTATTTTAAAGCTGATCAGGCGAAAAACACCATTTCAAAAGTTGGGGCGAGAGGCCATTCTAATGCTGAATACCTGAGATGTAGGTTTAAATCAGGCAGTTAATTACCACTAAAAATCAGGTTCCAGACCAGGCATTTAACTCAAGTTAGACAGCAAAATCCAAATCAGGAAATTAACTCTCCTTATGATAGACTGACTCGTCAGCAATTTCGACCCAAATAAGGTAAATCAGGTCGGGCAATTAACTGTCCTCAAAAATCCTAATACAGGAACTGACATTTTAATTCACTATAAAACCCAGATTAAGACCAGGCGACTAACTCATACATCCATAATCAAATCAGGCAATTAACTCTTTGCTAGAGGTCTGCATCCAATCAGGCAAGTAACTCTTATTTAAATTTCAAATGCAGATCAGGAGTATAGCTCTTGTTAGAATCCGGATTCACATCAAGGAGTTAAGATGATCCAGAAATCCGGATCCAGCCTTAAGTCTTGTAAGAGATCCATATCCGGATGTAGATAGGGAAATTAACTTTCGTGAAAAATCCGGATCCAGCCTTAAGTCTTGTAAGAGATCCATATCTAGATATAGATAGGGAAATTAACTTTCCTAAGAAATCCGGATCCAGTCTTAAGTCTTGTAAGAGATCCATATCCAGATGTAGAAGGGAAATTAACTTTCATAAGAAATCCGGATCCAGCCTTAAGTCTTGTAAGAGATCCATATCCAGATGTAGAAGGGAAATTAACTTTCATAAGAAATCCGGATCCAGCCTTAAGTCTTGTAAGAGATCCATATCCAGATGTAGAAGGGAAATTAACTTTCATAAGAAATCCGGATCCAGCCTTAAGTCTTGTAAGAGATCCATATCCGGATGTAGAAGGGAAATTAACTTTCATAAGAAATCCGGATCCAGCCTTAAGTCTTGTAAGAGATCCATATCCAGATGTAGAAGGGAAATTAACTTTCCTGAGAAATCCGGATCCAGACGAAGAATTTAACTTCTTACAAACTCTGATCCACATGAGGCATTTAACTTCTGAAGGTAATCCGGATTTAAACCAGACATTTAAACTGATAAAACGCAGAATCCAGTCAGTTAATTAAGTCATGTTCGAAACCAGGACAGACACAAATGCTCAGCCAGTTCCTACGATTTCAAGTGGTGGTTGTGAAAGCAGAGTCAAATAAAATAAACAAATATATATTGATAAAAACACAACCAGGAAACGTCTTTGGAAAAACACAATGAAAGGGAACAAAGGAGACAGAAGAGACTAATGGAAAAATCCAACGAGCCCTAACGATATAAAGTTGGGTTATAAAAACAAAGAAAGTGGAAAAATACATCTGAAGGAGCAGCACACGAATAAAAATGACAAAGGACGACGTAAAAACGGAGGCCAAAAAATACAGCGGAAAATAATTTAATACTGGAAAAACGGACTTTTGAAAAGATGAAAAGATGAAGAAATAATGAAAAAAAATGAAAGCAGAAGTAAATTGCTAAAAGGAATACAATTCCCTATCCATTGACGAACTTTTTTAACAATATACATCAGAGCTTCACACACACACACACACAAACACACACAACACACACACACACACACACACACACACACACATATATATATATATATATATATATATATATATATATATATATATATATATATATATATATAATTTTCGGATGCTAACCAACAAAATATGAATTAACCTCCTCCAACCAATCCCTATGCCTTCAAACAGCTAACCAACAAAACCGGAATTAACCTCCTTCTCTTCAAACAGTATCTCTCTCTCTCTCTCTCTCTCTCTCTCTCTCTCTCTCTCTCTCTCTCTCTCTTTGACAGCACCGTCAGAACTCCCTTTCAAAGAAGAAGAAGATATAAAAAAAAGAGGTCCTTTGACAGCCGAAGGAAAACTTGATTACCGAGCGCTGATGACCTAATTAGCCCCAGAGAGATGGCAGAAGCGCCGCCAGGTGGCGCCCTTCGGCATATTTAGAAGGTCTTCAGACATTACCCCCTTCCCCTCTCTCCCCTCCTCCTCTCCTCCCGCCCCCCTCCCCTTTCCTTCTTTGACGTACGTGAGTCCTCAGACGTTTTGCTAAAGCTGGAGGTTCGGAGATGAGAGGTCGAAGGTCCTTTTAGCAAAGTTTTTTTAGGAAGATTTAGGGGACTTTTTTTTTTTTTGCTCATTTGGGGAAACATTCTCTATTTTTTTCGCTCATTTGGGGATGTATTTTCTATTTTTATGCATTTGGGGAAACATTTTCTCTTTTTTTTTTTTACTCATCTGGGGATTTTTTTTTTTTGGCTCATTTGGGGAAACATTGTCTATTTTTTTTTTTTTGCTCATTTCGGGAAACATTTTCTACTTTTTTTTACTCATTTGGGGAAACATTTTCTATTTTTTTTACTCATTTGGGGAAACATTTTCTATTTTTTTTTACTCATTTGGGGAAACATTTTCTATTTTTTATTTTTACTCATTTGCAAGGTGGATTTTCTTATACACTTGTTGAGTCACTCTTGAGTTAATTACTGATTGGGAAGATGTCTTTCATATGGACAGTAAGTGTTCATAAACTGTGAGAATGATTGATTGGTTGAGGGTTGCTAGCGTCGTGACGTCACAGGTCATTGACACATTTTGTTGAGACAGAGAGAGAGAGAGAGATCATTTACGCTGCATTCTCGTAAGTTTCAGCTAACTTTTAAGTTTCATGGGAATTCAAGTATAAAATTTTTAATTTTATATATTTATATATATTCAACTATAAAATATTCTGAATTTTATATATTTATATATATATCTATATATATATACATACTATATAAATATATGTATATATATATATATATATATATATATATATATATATATATATATATATATATATATATATATATATATATATATATATATATATATATATATATATTTATAAAGGAATCCTCGAACGAGGCGTAATATCCTCCCCACTACCCAAAGCCTGGTTTCCCATCGGCTATATTCAGAGCACATCGCCCAGCCCAGGAGAGAGAGAGAGAGAGAGAGAGAGAGAGAGAGAGAGAGAGAGAGAGAGAGAGAGAGAGAGAGAGAGAGAGAGAGCGGAAATCCAAACCGGTTCCCGATAATGTCGAAACACGAGCTGTTCCTTGAATTTGAATAACCATTTTTCCTTTGGGGGAAGAGAGAGAGAGAGAGAGAGAGAGAGAGAGAGAGAGAGAGAGAGAGAGAGAGAGAGAGAGAGAGTAGGATCGGATCGTATATCCAGTAAACTTCTAGCATATGGTTGGGGTATTGTTTAGGATACTGGGCACTTGAGTACACACATGCCCACACAAACATACACGCACACATGAAAGTCTACGTGCCTAAGAGATAGAATAATTAATTCACTGACTGCAGAAAATGAGAGAGAGAGAGAGAGAGAGAGAGAGAGAGAGAGAGAGAGAGAGAGAGAGAGAGAGATAGAGAGATCAGCATAAGAAAATGGTCATTTCTGGTTGTATTTATTGAAAAAAATTAACTAAAGCAACACCTTTTCACAACTATCTCAGTTTATATGAGAGAGAGAGAGAGAGAGAGAGAGAGAGAGAGAGAGAGAGAGAGAGAGAGAGAGAGAGAGAGCAAGCCACTCCTCCATTTCATATTCCCTCCGCATCCTCACCCTTAACGGTCGGGTAGGTGGATCACTTTGTGATTTACGGTCCGCCCGAACTTTTCCTTCGCAGGATACATAACGCCCTTGGGGGGACGAAGCTCCCACCCCCGCCCCCAACACATATTTTGGACACTTATATTTCCCCTGCCAAGGGGGGTGGGGCAGTATTTACATAACAATGCAGAGGTTTGGGAGAAGTTTAAAAATGTGTATGTATCAACAGAAATGATATACGAGTATTATACGAAATGTTACGATGCAATGTTTGTATAAGTGAACAGTTTGAGAAATGATTAAAATATATTAGTAAAATAAAACATTTTAGGAGGAAAGAGTGGTAATATTTATGTAACAATGAGTCGTTCTGAGATTGATTAATATATATATATATATATATATATATATATATATATATATATATATATATATATATATATATATATATATATATACATACATATAAATACATACACACATTATATATTTAATACATATATATGGAAAATCATTATTTCACAACGCAAGATTGGCATCATCTATTTAACACTGTAACGGCCTGAAAAAACAGAATACAGTATTTATATACATCGAGAAAAATTATATATTTCCCGACGCGCTGTTTTTACGTAACACTTCCGACGTCGTAAGGCAACATTAGATGTATGTTCATAATTCCGATATTTGAGCAAAAACGCAAAATATGAATTATGATAAAAAATAATTTTATAACGTAATATTGGCTGTTTTTTCATAATTATACAGCGGAGTGATCACATAACTCTTCAGATGTTTGAGAAACTAATAAATTACAGATATGGTTAAATTTACATATTCATAATGCATGAACAACAGTATTTGCATAACAATGCTGCTGTTTTGGAAAGAAATATTATTATATAAACACTGTGTAAACATGCAATATTTGACAAAGATCGAGATGAATTTACAATTCGTTGGTTTCAGGAAGAACTGAAATATATATATATATATATATATATATATATATATATATATATATATATAAAATATATATATATATATATAATATAATATATATATATATATATAAATATAATATATTATATATATATAATATAATATATATATATATATATATATATATATATATATATATATATATATATATATATATATATATATTAATAATACTACAATCATTCAAAATCTCCTTATTAGTTTCTTTTTCATTACGAATGGTTTTAATACGGCAACTGAATGGCTTAAAATGGCGCCCCTAATATACAAAAAGAAATTAGTTTAAAATGTACAACATAAGCAAAACTTCTTTAATCCCTATTAGTTTTTGTATATTAATGATACCTATGTCGTTGCCAGGTGCACGATTATGGCTAATTTTAACCTTAGTAAATAAAATAAAAACTACTATGGCTAGAGGGCTGCAATTTGGTATGTTTGACGATTGGAGGGTGGATGATCAACATACCAATTTGCAGCCCTCTAGCCTCAGTAGTTTTTAAGATCTGAGGGCGGACAGAAAAAGTGCGGACGGACAGATTTTATAGAAAATTAAAAAGCCTCTCAAATCCTCAATTTCCCAAAAACAAGCGAACACGCTACGGCAACACCTCATTTAGAATTTCAACTTATTTTTTTAACTCCTGTGTGTTATCTCTGGCACTCTCCATTAGCCTGAAGAGTGCCAATCCGGTCATGCCTGTGTCACAATGGTGGCTGCCCAGGTCACGGGGTTATTAGCCAGGTCATGCGGGCCGAATGGCGTTGATGACCTTGTTGTTGTTTTGAGGCAAGCAAGAACCGTCCCCCCTACCCATGCAACGCCTTCTCCACCCTTCCACCCTCCTACCATACTCCCACCCCCATCCACGCTTTTGCCGGCACTAAAACTAATCTAAATAAAGGCACTGAGTCTGATCTTTGTTCATTCTTATTAAAGTTTGTCTTGCAAAAAAAAAAAGTTCATAAGAAAAGGTAATGATGTCAAGTCGGTGCATATCATATTATCTGCTGAATAATTCTGTTTCTTTTTCCTACCTTATTCCCTGTTTACTTTAGACTAATTAAATAAGGGCACGTTGTTGCCAGTGCCGTCGGCTTTCCATTAATGTAAGCTAATTTTTTTTAATTACTTGTTAGTAGGTTTAAATCAGCTTTGTTGAATATTAAATATTAATTATGATTAAAATTAAATTTGGTGAGCAACATATTGTGAGAGGAATGAGTCTCTCTCTCTCTCTCTCTCTCTCTCTCTCTCTCTCTCTCTCTCTCTCTCTCTCTCTCTCTCTCCTCAGACCTGCAAACTTGAATCTTTAAGGGTCTCTCTCTCTCTCTCTCTCTCTCTCTCTCTCTCTCTCTCTCTCTCTCTCTCTCTCTCTCTCTCTCAACTTCACTTGTTTAAAATACCGAGACGTTCACAGCCAGGTACGAACCCAAAATAACACTCGAGAACATAAGAAACAACAAATACACGTGACTTTGCGGCTTTACAAGAGAAAGGGAAGATCAATGTATGTCGCAGAGAGGAGGAGGAGGAGGAGGAGGAGGAGGAGGAGGAGGAGGAGGAGGAGGAGGAGGAGGAGGAGGAGGAGGAGGAGGAGGTGGGGGGGAGAGGGAGGAGGGTAAAGGGAAGGGGATGGAAAAGGGAAGGGAAGAAGAGATGGGGGAAGGGGAAGGAGGTGGAGGAGGAGGAGGGGAAGGGAAGAAGAGATGGAGGAGGGGGAAGGGGGAGGGAGGTGGAGGAGGAGGAGGATGGGAAGGGGGATAGGGAAGAGGAGGGGGAGTGGAAAGGAGAAGAAGTGGAAGGGAAGGAGGAGGAGGAGGAGGAGGAGGAATGGGGAAAGGGTGGGGGAATGGGAAGGAGGTGGAGGAGAACGGGAATGAGGAGGAGGGGGAGGAGGGAGGGGGAAGGGGAGAGGCTACTGTCAAACTGAATACTTGAAAAGAAATTCCCAGAGCTGTTGACTTCATAATTCATTAGTTTCGACTCGAGGGAGGGCGCTGGGGTCATATGTATTATACACACGGGGAGACAAACGTTTTTTTGCATGTGGAGTGATACATAGGCAACTCTATGTCTACGTATACATGCAGAGATACATAGGGAAGTCTTCACATAACCAGTGATACAGACAGGTCTGATATATATATATATATATATATATATATATATATATATATATATATATATATATATATATATATATATATATATATATATATATAAATATATATATATATATATATATATATATATAATATATATATATATATGATGATAGATAGATAGATACGTATAAAAGTCTTCACTTAACCAGTGACACACAGACAAGTCAATACATAAGCATAAATACGTACGGATGTACACAGGCAATGATACATAAAGGAATCTGCATATTTCATGCTCATACTTCAACTGCTGAATCTCGATGAATAAACTATGCAGAAAAATTCAGCTAAATATGTGTGTGTGTGTGTGTGTTTAATATCTATTCATAATCAGAAATACTAAAAAATATCGAAAAATACACAAATATTTTAACGATCTTTATAACTTCTCTTTTTTTATTAGCAAGAAAAAATTAAAACCTACATATGTGCTTGATTTTTATGTAAATTGACGAATACATTAAATATCTGCATTACGTAAAGTATGTATTCCAATATTTCTGTATTCATATATATGAATTCTCTGCATATAACTCCCACAACGAAGGTGCGTGTATATTTAGCATGCACATTCGCCAATATGCATACTAACAATACACTAATATACGTCGTTTATATGTACAGCATTCACAAATACGTATAAATACCCATGACATTATTACCAGTATTCCAGTATCTGAAAAAAGTTAAAAAGTTAAGTATATCTTAGTTTAACCAGACCACTGAGCTGATTAACAGCTCTCCTAGGGCTGGCCCGAAGGATTAGACTTATTTTACGTGACTAAGAACCAACTGGTTACCTAGCAACGGGACCTACAGCTTATTGTGGAATCCGAAAAACATTATAGCGAGAAATGAATTTCTATCACCAGAAATAAATTCCTCTTATTCTTCATTGGCCGGTCGGAGATTCGAACTCGCGGCCAGCAGCGTGCTAGCCGAGAGCTCTAACCACCCCCCAATGAAGAATTCCCAGTATCTGAAAAACTCATCGCTAATGTTCTCCTTCTTCTTCTTCTTCTTCCTCAGGTCGTGCTGGTGTTCATCCTCAGTATTGCCTCACTCGTCATCTACTTCATCGACGCATCAAAGTAAGGCTTCGAAAAATAAAAAAGGTTCACGTTTTCTTTCACTGTTTATATTTATATATATCACCTCTCCCCTGGCGGGAGGGAGGCTTTGTTTACAGTATTCTCATTCTTACAGATTTTCTCATTCCCACCCCTTTAAGTCATTGTTTTTAATAATTCCCTTTTCCCCATGCCTTTATTTTTTTTATATTGATTGACTTTTATATATAGATTTTAACAGTTCAGTCTGTCCCAATAGAGTGGTCAGTGAGGGGTTAATTTGGAAAAAGAAAACGGTAAATAAATTACCGTTTTCTTTATTTTTGGCATTTGGATATTAGACCGAGGTGGTTTTATTTCGACATCATTCAAAAGTATAATCGTTAAAATTTGAATGCAATCTGTCTGAGATAAGGGAATTTCATCGTCTTTTGTGGAAGATAATTAAGATAAGCAATTTATAACAGACAAAAAAATGCTCTCAACATAACAGGATTTCATGAAACAAAAGTTTGCAAGAAACTGAATCTGAACTACTTTGAAATATCAATTAATTAAAGAACGCTCTTCAAACATCCTTCAGCCCTGCCGAAACTCTTCAGAGAACACCACGTCACAAGGGACAGTCATAACATTTATTTATCACCAACACAAATTAATACGACTGTCATAAACTGCGTCAGCAGGCAAAAAATATATATATACACGACTGCCATTAATCACCTGAGCAATTAAGATGATCTATGGCACCATGAGAAGCGGTATTGTACCGTAATAAAAAAATCTTCAATACTCTTATGAAAACGATAAGCCCACACAGGATATACTGTATGACTGTCATAAGGGCTGCTGCTGCAATATTCCAGGAGGATTCTAACCGAAGGCAATAAAGGAAGACGATATCCGCATAAATTCGAATAGAATGCAACCCCCCGAGCGAGGCAATTCAAACGAACTCGCCCTCGGGAGGGAGGGGAGGGGCGGGTTGGCCTGGGGAGGATTTGCAGGTTCGGGGAACTTGGTGTTGTTGCTCGGTTTGATGGTTTTCCTCGGAAGCAGTGGTCCATTATTATTATTATTATTGTTATTATTATTATTATTATTATTATTATTATTATTATTATTATTATTATTATTATCATTAATGTTTCTGTGGAAAGATTTACATCTCTCTCTCTCTCTCTCTCTCTCTCTCTCTCTTCGAAGCATATTCTTGGCACAGGAGAGCATGGATACATAACATCTCTCTCTCTCGTCAAAACAACCCATGAATTTAGCTATAGCTGTCGCCAAAATAAACGTGTGTGCGCTCTCTCTCTCTCTCTCTCTCTCTCTCTCTCTCTCTCTCTCTCTCTCTCTCTCTCTCTCTCTCTCTCTCTCACTAAAGCAGTCATAAATCTCTGCCTTCCTCTCTCTCTGCTCTCTCTCTCTCTCTCTCTCTCTCTCTCTCTCTCTCTCTCTCTCACTAAAGCAGTCATAAATCTCGTGCCTTCCTACCTTCTTGCCAAGACAAATGCAAATATCTCTCTCTCTCTCTCTCTCTCTCTCTCTCGCCAAAGGCAATTGAATTAAACTGGATCTAACCAATCACGATCAGTTTTCACCTTCCATCGAGAACGAAGGTTAGAAAATGAAAGAGGAAAGAAAAACAAATTTAACCCAATAAATATAAAACACAAGATTATTTGGCAAAAGCAATGATGTTCAAAAGCGGAATAATAATAATAATAATAATAATAATAATAATAATAATAATAATAATAATAATAATAATAATAATAATAAACAGTACAAAAACATGAAGATTATCTGTAATAATAATAATAGTAAAAAGAAATGAATGATACTAATAGCAATTATAATAATAGTATACAGTAAAAAACAAAGATTATCTATAATAATAATATTAATAATGATAACAATAATATACAGTAGAAAAACAAGATTATTATCTATAATAATAACAGTAAAAGGAAGTAAAAAATACTAATAACAATTATATTAATAATAATAATAAAAACATTAAAAAACACGGTTATCTAAAATAATAATAATAATAATAATAATAATAATAATAATAATAATAATAATAATAATAGTCTCAAAACTCGAGAAATTGGGGGAAAAGATAATTAAAATTATATACAGTGAACAAAATGGGGAGTGTTTGAAGCCGGTATAGGCGATCAGTATAACAAGTTACAATATGTTATAATTATCAATTTACAACATGTTATAAATATACTGTTATAAAATCTTATAACATTTTTTTGAGTACAGGACCAAGCTGTTTGAGAAAACCCTTTATTAACTAACTTGTTTTCTCCTTTTGCCAAATGGGTGTTTGTGTGTGTGTGTGCCTGTGTGTGAGACCAATGGCTATGCGACGCCACTCAACACCCAAAAGAACCCAATAAATCAATTCGTTACCTGCAGCAGTCTCACGTGTGTACCAAGTGACGTCACGAAGGTTTTATTGACAGAATAAAAAAAAATCTCTCATCACTTGAAACTAAATAATCAATAAAAAAAAGCAAAATTTTTTAGTATTATGGAAAGATTTTCTTGTTTATCCAGAAGTGAGAGAAAAATGGAAAGTGTCATAAAAGCAAAATTAAATAAATAAAAAACCTGACAAGTTTAACAAAAATAAAAATAAATACAAAAAAACCTGTCATTTGCTTAATCATTAAAATGAATTATTTTTCCTTTCACTTATGGCTAAGTCGATATAGAATAAAATCATTTTTCCTCACTTGTCTTAGCACTTAAAAAAAATAAAAAAAACAATTATTTAAAACTATTTTTTACATCAACTGGCTGTCGGCCTAAGAAACAGGAGATCAGCGCCTGCCATATGAGCTTATAGAGGCCCAAAGGACTTTAATTTTTTTTTTTTACATAAAACGACCATTTTCCGCGTTATGTCGATGAAGTATTAAACATCAGAAATTCCCTTTACTCTCGCAGTCATTTATTTTATTTCCCAAATAAAACCACCTAAGTCTGTTCCCAGCCAATGAACTATAGATGAGTTAATATTAATGGTTACTAGTAAAAATCAACTATAGCTTAGGTTTTGGAATTTTGAAAATCATGTCATAATGTTTTACGGAGCACCGTAAGTGGTGCCTTTACAATATTATATGTGTAATTGTATATGATTAGTTATATATATATATATATATATATATATATATATATATATATATATATATTATATATATATATATATATATATATATATATATATATATATATATATATATATATATAGTATATATATATATATATATAGTATATATATATATATATATATAATGGATATACTGGAAACGTATGGTAAAAATGTTGATGGCAAAGAATCTTATACAAAAACAAAGACAAAATTCCACGTTAAAATAGGAACCCCTAATAATCAGTATTTCAGAAATGTAAATAAGAAAATTGGAGAGAAAGATATTTAATTATAATTCACAAATTACATACACAGTTTTATTGAAGCCATCTGCATTTTGACCTAAACGTCCTTCCAGTAAGTCCATCCTTAAAATTTAAGGATTTTAGGACTGTCTCAAGTGCAGTAGGGTAGGCCTAAGTGAATTTCCATATCATTCCAAAAAAAATTTCCAAAAAGTGACAAAAAATCTCTGGAAAAAGACAGAAAAGATCCAATATTTTTATGTCCCATTGTAAAAAAAAATAATTAAATGCTGTTAAGGTGCAGCTGTAACTGGACAGCGCTCAAGCGATGCTGTGACACAGCATCAGCTGTTATTTTTTTTCCGTAGAAACATCAGTGGTCTGCACCATAGGTGCTGCATCTTGCATGCTGTTCCCCTTTTAGAGTCACGCCCCCCTTAGTGCTCCCCTTTTATAGGCTACGCCCCCTTTTAACACCCCCACACACCCACCCACCCCCACCACCTCACTGCAAGGACCTCGATCACTAACCAACCAACCCCGCCCCCTTTTTCCCCCAAAAATTAGGAGACCCACATTACCGACTGGGCTATACACGACACTTCAGTCCCGTAGTCTTTCAACCAATCATTTTTTTTTTTACTGCTAACAGCTTCGTTCACATTCACGAAATTAAATCACTGAAATAATGCATTCTTTTATGGAACTTTTATGTATTCGACCATATACGCAGGCGTATATGTACACAATTTCTAAATGAAATGCCTAAACAGCTTATTTACACATATTTATACATGAACACAGAAATATATTTTCGTATTTGCAAATCTTCATGAACGCATGTATGCATACATTTATGCATATTAGTAAGCATGTCTGAACTCATTCCACCCCACACTAACATACACACACAAACACACACACACATAATAAATTAAAATATTGTATCAGTAAGAAAACTAAATATCTGGTTCACTTCAAATATCTACAAAGCTCAATTTTACACCCAATTACCCTTAAGGAATGAAATTCATGTCTCTTCTAATCATTTACATAAAACACATTTTCAATTTACATTCCACAACAATGTTTACATTAAATGTATCTTCCATAGTTCACTCGGTGTCACGTTTCAGCCTTCCTCGTTTTCACTCTTACCACTAGATGTCACTTTTCTTGTTTACATTCCTGTTTCACACTCAAGACGCTAGATGTCTCCACTGCAACACTTCATGTTTTTACATTTATGAGTTTCAATTCCTTGTGCGTCTTACTTGTCTGTGTTTACACTTGGTTTTCTTATACAGTTCTTGTTGAACTATCCAGTTTTCAATTTGTCAAAACTTCCCAGAGTATATTTCTTTCAATTGTACAGCTGTCATTTCAAGTTCAAATAGTGGCGACTTCTCTTTATCTGACACAAAACTACTGACGACATACCTCGACACAACATTTAATTTTGTACTCATTATTTGAACTCTATACAGGCTTGCTCTAACCCTATCAGGTTCTAATAAAAATCCAACTGACAAATAAAAGCTAACTTTATACTCTATTAAAGACTCAACGCTCAAAATCAGTCAGAAAACTCTAGTACCGTGCGTCCTTTCAAATTATATTACCTAAAATCTATTTCTGGAACGAATTCATCTACTCTCTCTGAGACATTTGACAGATATTAAGAATTCTGTTGCATATCAGTACAACCGCCCTGATCAAAAGTTGGCTCATAACGATATACTAAAATAGGTTTAAGGTTAAGATTTCACGGGACTCAAATTGCTTTGAGCAACTTTTAGCAACTGCTGGAATTACGGTCTGGTAATTTTATTAAATTTAATACACATTCAGGTATGATTTCCCGTATTATTTGATATAAAATAAAGATCAATACTCACGCATTACTTGGCTCGTTGCACTTAAATTTATTGTTCTTGTAAACTGAACGTTATCTGTTAGCAAAAAAAATAAGTAATTCTACGTGTTTTTTCTTAGTCTAATTAGCCACAAAATAATTCAGATAAGTTATTCCTATAATGTAATTCGATTTTTAAGTCATTTTTCTGTATCAATTTTGGTCTCAGGAATTCATCCGAAACTGTCTTACGCAATATTTTCATCGACTCAAATTTATTCGAAGCACTTAAAAACGACTTTACTATAAAAGAAAGTAATAAAGAGTCACCATAAATTCATTAACCATTTAAACGGTTTTTGACGAGTACTAAGATACAATCTGATACATATATCAATTAATCCTGACAGATGCACCCATCATTAAATAAGATAGTAATATTCTTTACACTCTACAGCCTTTAATCACTAGAAAGCATGACCAATCTGGCATGGAAAGGCAACAACACATGGGAATTTAACAACAATCTAACAATGACTTACCACAAATTTAACAATACAGCGAAACATCAAGATACATCTCCACAACCTGGAGGTTTTCACGCGACAAAACTAAACACACATCTTGGGTATTAAATCACCTCACGGCAAAATAATTATCATAATTAGGATAATTATTATAATTACTCTCGCAGCTTGATTATGACCCACCAACTTGCAATTGTACGCTATAAAGTCGTCGAGAATAAAAGGGGAAATTGAAGAATCAATTCAGAAATTGCTCAGGATGTTGGACATTCTACACGTGTAGGGTGCCACTATTCAGTCCATCTGCAACCAAGTAGTATCTTTATCACAGCCTCACTCCTTAATATCCCTACAAGCAGCCTACCAAACAAATTCACCATTTTGTATCACTTCAACCCGTACCTACAATGCAAGTTCAAAATAAAGCATTGCTACAACCAACTTATCATATAATTTAACAAATTACTATCGCTACAACAATATATACCAACAAACTCACCATTGCATATTTCTACAAACAGAATCTAACAAGCAAGTTCACTGTATAGTATTGTTACAACTGGCATACCACAAGCAAAAGTATTTCCCAAACATTTAGTGTTATTACAATCAGAATCTACAAAACGGGCTCACCATTTATTTAGTCTTGCTACAACACCATCTATCAAAAGGTTCACCATTGAGTATTTCTACAACCAAAACTTTCCCCCACTTTATAGCATTGCTACAACTGGCCTACGACAGTCACAAATATCACCCAAACATTTAGTGTTATTAAAATTAGCATCTACAAAACATCTCACCATTTATTTAGTCTTGCTACAACACCATCCACATAATCCATTCATCCATTTAATATTGCTACAGATAGCACTTTGTAACAACACCCATTTACCAAGATTCCTACCATACCAATCGGCAATCCAGCAACGTCACAAACCAATATTCCCACGCAAATATGACATCACCGCCCTATGCATTGTCACTCACTATGTAAACACCGCCTGGCATATACATATATATATATACATGTATGTATACATACATACATATATATATATATATATATATATATATATACATATATATATATATATATATATATATATATATATATATATATATATATATATATATATATATATATATACTGTATATTCCAACGAAATCAACCTTGTTCTCACGGGATAAAAAAACACTTAAAAAAACACTACTACCCCAGCCCTTTCCATAAACTCCCTTCGCCCCCACAAAAAAATAAACTCATAGATAGATAAAACCTATAAACAAACCCCCTTCCCCCTTCTGTCAATTGACGCATCTCGCTCCAACGTCGCTTCAACAGCCTGGTTCCTTAGCTCCCTAATTTCGGGCCAACTTCCGCCCCCACCCCCAACACCCCTACAATTAGAGGCTATTCTTCCCCAAGCACCTCTCCCCCGCCCCCTCACACCTGTGCTCATTTATCCACGTCATGTATCACCTGTCACTCAATCACTCAGCATCAACAAAAGGCTAATTATCGCCTTCCGAGAGATTCCGAGGCTTGCGAAAGTTAACGACAGTTATTGTACATCAGTCAACACGCTGCCGACTTCGTACGAGTGGGAGTTGGGAATGGCGTGTTGATTCCGTAATTGCCGACCGCTTCGATTGTTCGTTCCGTAATTGGCAACCTTTCTGATTGTTCATTCCGTAATTGCCAATCTTTTTTATTGTTCATTCCGAAATTGCCAATCTTTTTTATTGTTCATTCCGTAATTGCCAATCTTTTTGATTGTTCATTCCGTAATTGCCAATCTTTTAGATTGTTCATTCCGAAATTGCCAACCTTTCTGATTGTTCATTCCGTAATTGCCAATCTTTTTGATTGTTCATTCCGTAATTGCCAATCTTTTTGATTGTTCATTCCGTAATTGCCAATCTTTTGATTGTTCAATCTTTTTTATTGTTCATTCCGTAATTGCCAATCTTTTATTGTTCATTCCGTAATTGCCAATCTTTTAGATTGTTAATTCCGTAATTGCCAATCTTTTTTATTGTTCATTCCATAATTGCCAACCATTTTGCTTTATTCATCCCGTAATTTCCAACCTTTTCGATTGTTCATTCTGTAATTGACAACCATTTTGCTTTGTTCATTCCGTAATTGCTAACCTTTTTGATCGTTCATCATGTAATTGCCACCATTTTGCTTTGTTCATTCCGTAATTGCCAGCCATTTTTAATAATATTTTTGGCATGTTACCAACGATTTTACTGCGCATACCTTTTATATTTATTACATTTAGCGTTTCTATATCTTTCACTATTAACTATAAGACTGTTAGTTTTCTTTTCGCAACAATCATGAATAGTATTTTCCAGTTACAACAATTAACGTTACAGTTATTGAACGGTTTTTATAAAAATACCTTGGATAATAAAACAGTGATTATCTACCGTTAAAGAGATAAAGACGCAAATGACTGATATAACAAAATTCAACTGGAAAAAAATTTATTATGTAATAAGATTAATCAAAATGATTTACTCTATTACTCAATTATGCAGTGGACTTATTCAGAATTATAAACGGATGAACTGCAAACTAAAATTATACAGTATCTACCACCATTAACACAAACAGGACATTTGCTTTATAGATAAAAATATATATCAAGTGGAAATGCATAGACTTTAGGACATTTGTTTTAAAAATAAAAATATACATCAAGTTGAAATACGTAATCTTTAGGACATTTGCTTTATAAATAAAAATATACGTCGAATTCAAAAAGGTAGTCTTTAGGACATTTGCTTTATAAATAAAAATATGCATCAGGCTGAAATACGTAACCTTTAGGACATTTGCTTTATAAATAAAAATATACATCAGGTTGAAATACGTAGTCTTTAGGACATTTGCTTTACAAATAAAAATATACATCGCATTGAAATACGTAGTCTTTAGGACATTTGCTTTATAAATAAAAATATACATCAAGCTGAAATACGTAGTCTTTAGGACATTTGCTCTATAAACAAAACTATACATCAAGCTGACATACGTAGTCTTTAGGACACTTGGTCTATAAATAAAAACATATATCAAGTGGAAATACGTAGCCCTTTTAAGCGCAGCCATAAATCAGGACTTGTAAATTCTGCGCATGGAAGTTCACAAAAAAGAGATAATGATAATACAGGGCGGTGAGCGATCATGTTAAATTGCTTCAAGTAGGGCAAATCTGCATACTACATTTTAGCACATAAATAGACGCCACGCTTGAAAGAAACATGGAAGTTCAGAATATACAGTTTGAAAGAGAAAGGCGTTTTATGAGGAGGAGGAGGAGAACAGGAATGAGAGCAAGAACAAACAGAGGACAAGAAGAAGAAGAAGAAGAAGAAGAAGAAGAAGAAGAAGAAGAAGAAGAAAAATAAGAAGGAGGAGGAGGAGGAGGAGGAGGAGGAGGAGAACAAGAACAAGAACAAACAGAGGACAGGAAGAAGAAGAACAAGAAGAAGAAGGAGGAGGAGGAGGAGGAGGATGAAGAGGAGGAGGAGGAACAAAGAAGAAGAAGAAGAAGGAGGAGGAGGAGGAGGAGGAGGAGGAAGAAAAACAAACAGAGAAGAAGAAGGAGAAGAGCAAAAAAGGAGGAGGAATTTGGGCACTAAACGTACACAATTTCGTCTCCATACGAACTAGTATAATTTGCTTCCAAATTACTCACGATCCGTAAAAATGAATCAGAATCGACTTGCATCAAATATTTACTGTGATTCCTGACCATTCTTTAACAGACACTAAATTGGGGTTAGTCACCTCTTCCAAAAATTACAGGAAAAAAAAAATGAAAACAGCACGATAGTCGCCATGTAAACGAACAAGAGCAGACCAGGAGCAAGAAGAGAAGAAAGAAAATTAAGAATAATAATAATTTGTCACTGTAAAAACAAAGAATAATAATAATAATGAAAATTATCAATATAAAAATAAAGAGTAATAATAATCAAATTTATCGATATAAAAATAAAGAATAATAATAATAATAATAAAATTTATCAATATAAATATACAGAAAAATCTTACACAACAAGAACAAAACCATTTAAAACACATTCAAGTAGTTTCCTTTCTTCAATAAATTAACCAGACAACAGTAAGAGCAAGGCTCAATCGTCAGAGTGACAGACGCCATACTAAGGGTTTATTTAGCTGATACAGTCTATTGTATTCACTTATTTGTAAATGTCATTTGTCGACTGAATTACAAGGCGCAGAAATCAACATGGGGCACGACTAAGGTATATTTATGGTTTGCAAAACGCGGGAAGAAAATCACAAGATGTCGGAAACAGCAAGATGGCGACAAATATGGCGATTTCCATTGAAACAAATAAAAATTTATGTATACTGCATTCTCCATTTTCCCTGCGCTGCAAATTTTGTCACAAAATGGTGCAAAACCAACAAAATGGACATACAAAATGGCGATAAAGTCAACAATAGGGACATACAAAATGGCGATAAAATCAAACAAAATGGAGACCAGTAATGCATCCTCCATATCAGTGAGGTTACAAAATGGCGTCGAAAAAAACCACTGCAGTTATAACATGGCGCCAAAAGAAAAAATGTCGTCAAAAAAATATTGCAGTTACAAAATGGGTAAAAAAAAAAATAACACTGTAGTTACAAAATGGCGTCGTAAAAACACTGCAGTTACAAAATGGCTTAAAAAACCCACAGCAGTTACAAAATGGCGTCTCAAGAAAAACGGCGGTTACAAGTGGCGTAAAAAAAATACCGCTGTTACAAAATGGCGTCGAAAAAACTGCGGCTACAAAATGGCGCCAAAAAAAACACTGTAGTAACAAAATGGCGACAAAAGGAGCAAAAATATACCACGAATTTCTGTGCATTAACCTCGCTCTCAGCAATTATAGAAATGCATATGTAAACATATATATATACTCTATTGGGACTTAATCCTACTAACAATGATTGCTTCTGCTTCTAATGAGTTTCTCTAACATTCTTTTGCCTAACTAACTCGTATATGATATTAGACTAACTGTTATACGCATAACGGGAAGAAGAAGAAAAGGATAACGGATAATTAGAAGGAAAATACAAGAAATATGCAAAAATAGAGAGATAGAGAGATAAAGATTAAAAATAAATGTTAGGAAAATAACAGGAGAAAAATGCAAAAATAGTTATACAGAGATAAAGAGATTAAAAATAGATAAAAAGTCAAAATTCTCTTCTTCTTCCGTTGGAGATTCTGAACAAGACACAAATCATCTGCTTTGCATGACTGTCCTTTCCGTAACAAAATAACATTTCCAACTTCTATCACTACGACTAGAACTGTAGATGCAAGTTTATCAAGTTTCAAGTCTAACAAGTTGCAAGGTTATCAAGTTACAAGTCTATTAAGTTGCAAGTTTATCAAGTTGCAAGTTTATCAAGCTGCAAGTTTATCAAGTTGCAATTTTATCAAGTTGCGAGTTTAGCAAGTTTCAAGTCTATTAAGTTGCAAGTTTATCGAGTTGCAATGTTATCAAGTTGCAAAGTTTAGCAAGTTTCAAGTCTATCAAGTTCCAATTTTATCAAGCTGCAAGTTTATCAAGTTTCAAGTCTATCAAGTTGCAATTTTCCCAGTTGTTTAAATATGCAACTACTACTCGGGAGCTGTTTTTGCATATTTCAAGAGCCATGAGGTAATATACTCGTTTGAACGTGACTGAGGATTTTAAAACAGTTTGGGATTCTGAGTGAATAAGTATTAAAACTTATATAAAAATGAAGTTAAATAAAGGATATTGGAATACTAAAGGTAATTATTATGAAATTACAGTCTGTAAAAAAATTTAATTAAACAAGCCAATTTAGATTTAGCGCAAACAACGTAAAAACAACAAGTGAAAAGAAGTAAAAGGAAGTATGCAACATTCCTTCTGAATTATATTCTCAATGGCTCAAGCAATAAAAACATAAAAAAACAAAACAAGCACAACAAAATACGTAAAAACACCACTGACAAATTACACTACACGAACTCTACAGATTCCGTCAAAAATGCGTTGTATTTTTTTTATTTTAGCTTAATATTTAAACAGTAAGGTGGCATATTGTGCTTTTTTCCTAATGTCCAGTAAATACTAACAAAACACCGTAAAGTAGTTTAGAATCACACCGAACAGAATTTGTTGTTGTTCGAAGACGCCTGAAGCAAAGTAAATACACTGCATTTGTTTCCCCAAAAAATACAAAATGAATAAAATTAAAAATAAAAATCAAGTCACTATTATTACACTGTTTTCTCTCGTGGTCAAGTTTTACTGTTTTAATAATTTGACTGAGCGGTTCCTTTCGAATTTGGGAGCAAAAGGCAAAGGTACCAAGTGGCTTTAAAACAAAGGATTCTTAAGAAGTAAATAAACAAAGAGAAGTGTATAACGTAACCTTTAGCAACCTAAAAGAAACAATTCTTAAGAAGTATATAAATAAGTAAAACATGCGCCGAAGTGTCTTCGGCGCAATCGAGTTTTCTGTACAACGTATAATTAATGCCATCGAAAATAGATCTGTCTTTCGGTGGTCTCGGTATAATGCTCTATGAGCCGCGACCCATGAAACTTTAAACCACGGCTCGGTGGTGGCCTGGCCTATATCCTTGCCAGAAGCACGGTTATGGCTAACTTTAAACTGAAATAAAATAAAAACTACCGAGGCTAGAGGGCTGCAATTTGGTATGTTTGATGATTGGAGGTGGATGATCAGCATACCAATTTGCAGCCCTCTAGCCTCAGTAGGTTAAGATCTGAGGTCGGACAGGGCGGACAGAAAAAGTGCGGACAGAATAAAGTGCGGACGGACAGACAAAAAGCCGTCACAATAGTTTTCTTCTACAGAAAACTAAAATTAGGCCTCTGCGTAACTGATTCTTGGAAATAATAAAAAAAAAAAAGCTGTTTCATTTACAGAGAACTTACGAAAAAAACTAAAAAAAAAAAAAACTGTTTTATTTAAGAGTCTGTTCACCCATTTGCACCCTTCCGCTAAACTCTGCACTCAGCAATCGTCATATTGTCTTTATTTAGCAAAATCAAAGCTAATAACGAACACAAACATCAAAACTTGAATTGTTCCATTAATTGTTTACGTTTTGCGATGCTGGTTAAGATTAAAGTTAGTTTGGTTCAGTTGTTTGGTGACGAGATGCCAAAGGTTGCCAGACGACGCGATTCGACGATGTCAGTTGATCATCAGGTCACTCTGAACGTGACTTAATATTAAATGACCTCGATCTATTTAGGTTATTGCAATTGCATCAAATGAGGAAATATTTAGAAACAAAATAAAATTGTAGTTTGAAATGGCGCGTACGTTGGTAGCTTTGCTTCGAAAGAGAAAATAAAATAAAATGAAATGAAAAATCCTTTAAAAATGTTTTTTTTATAATTGAAAAAGTAACTCATTCAAAATAGTGCCTAAAATTACTTTTTTCAATACTTTAACAAAACTCGATTCATTCGAAAACTTCTCTAAAAAAAATTTTTATTACAAAAAGTCGGTTCATTCGAAAACTTGTCTAAAAAATTTTTATTTTAGCAATAAAAAAAAGTAGACCAGTTCGAAAACTTGTCAAAAAAATTTTAATTAAAAAAAATTTGATTCGTTTAATTACAAAAAAATATTTCTTCAAAAAAAAACCACGAAAAATATGCATTTATAACAAACAATAAAAAAACTGCACTCATCATTCTTCAACCACTATACCCATTTCTAAAAAAAAAAAACTGATCATCACAACTCACCTGCATCTCCCTCACCTAGCAAAAAAAAAAAAAAAAAAACATTCACCAACAAAAAAAAAATTCCCAGAAAAAAAAATCACCAACCCCCAAAAAATATTCATCAAGAAAAATTTTTCACCAACCAAAAAAAAATCATCAACCCCAAAAAACATTTACCAACCTCCAAAAAACATTCACCATCCTCCAAAAAACCATTCACCAACTCCCAAAAACCATTCACCAACCCCCAAAAATCATTCACCAAAACATTTCACCAACCCCCTCAAAAATACATTCACCAACCCCCCAAAAAAATTCACCAGCCAAAAAAAAAAACCTACAAAAAAATCACCAACCAATCTCCAGCATAAAAGCTTCTCACCAACATAGGAATCTGCCTTGCATGACAACCGCTGCTCTATGCCGCTACTGCTGCTTATCCTGCCAATCCTACATAGAGTCCTACAGGATATGCCTAGCTAAAAAAAAAAATAAAAGGAATAAAAAGGAAAAACCTTCCACCGTCCTTAAAATTCCCTGACGATCGTAAAAAAAAAAAAACACCTGACGCAAGTATCTTATTTATTCAATTATCTATTCTAATGGTAATGGCTGCCTTCCTTACTGCTTTGCTATATATTTATATGTCCGTGGTTTTGACACCAATATCTATGATGTTAATACAGGTGCTTTTTATTTATCTATTTATTTTATCTTTAAGCTATAGTGAGTGGAAGGTCCAGCAGAACGAAGAGCAATGCTGGAAATATAATATATACATATGTATATATATATATATATGTATCTATTGTATATATACATATATGTGTCTATATATAATATATATTTTGTATACATGCATGAATATATACATATACGTAATGTGTATTGTATTTATATCTATATTTTGCATATAGACACAAGGACACATTATATATATATATATATATATATATATATATATATATATATATATATATGAATCTCACCTCACTCACTTATGGAGCCCACTACTGATGCTGTCAACCTTCGTTTATTTGTGCAGTATATGACAACAGCCATTCATCTGAGTCTGTGATTATTTATATTATATTACTGTTACTATTATTATCATTTCATGATCTTAACTGTCTTCCCCCTCTCCTACCAGTCTTATTTTTTTTTGTCTCTTTTTGGAAGTGGTTTGTTCATACGAAGAGTATATAATTATATATCTTATCCTAATACCCTATATAACTATATACACACGTATAAGTACATGTCAATATATATATATATATATATATATATAAACTCATTCTACATATGTGCATATAAGACGTTTGCATATGATGAAATTTATATATATATATATAATATAGTATACATATTTATATATATATTAAATATATATACATATATATAAATTTATGTATATTACCCCATCATTTTTTTCAAAGCTGCCAAGTGTCCTTTGAAAAACTTGTCCTCTAATTTTTTTAATTTTTTGTCTGTAATTTTTTTTTTGTCATTTTTTCTCCGATGAATTGACCGTCATACAATGTGTTCTTCTTTTTTCTCCTTCCAGTATGTAAGTTTGACTCGTCATTACCAAGGTCAGTCAGTCTTGAGCTTTTCTGTGTAGTAGCGACCAAGTCGTATTATGAGTAGTTATTATTACAAAGGTTCAGTGTTTGTATTTTTCATATTATTATTAGCTGTCTCTCTATTCTTCATTTTAAAAAAAAATATTTCTTTTTAGTTTTTTTTCATGTAAGGAAATGTGTCTGTATATTTTTCTATTATCTTTTTCTTAGCTGTACTGAGAGGTAGTTTTTAAAAGTTATTTTTTTTTAAATGTCTTTAGCCTCGGTGCAACAACAACTGCTTTACTGTTTCCCGTCGCTACTGCTGCTGAACTGGGCTGTCTAACTAAAAACTAAAAAAAAAAAAAAAAACTATAAAAAAACATTCTTTAAATGTAAACCCACCCCCAAAAGCCATGCTTGAAATATTTCTAATGAAAAAAAATGAATATTATCTCACTTGAATATCTCAAATAACTCATTAATCATCCCTTTCAATAAAACAAATCTTGATAAAACAAGATTTAAATTTATAAAAAAAAAATTTTTTTAACAAGATATAAAGAAAATACATAATTTTTTAAAATTTCCTATAAAAATTAAAATAAAATTCACCAATCACCTCTTTCAATAATCAGGCCAATCCCTCTCTCTCTTTCTCGCGTGTGAGTAATGTTTCTCTCTCTTTAGCTCTATCTAGCGCACCCGAGAAGAGTGAAAAAGAGAGAATCATTACACCTACCCCCAACCCCCCCCCAAAAAAAGACAGCCTAGTAATGTAGCAGTGGTGTATCTGTACGTCTGTCTGTCTCAATCTCTGTGTCGATATAACCTTCAATCAGAACTGATAACCACCACAGTCACAGCAACTAATTTCACTCCGTTTTTTTTTTTATTGTTTTCTATTTCAATTTTTTTGTTACAAAACCAATCAAACTCGACCACGGCCCCCTTTTTTATTTTGACAAAAAAAAGAAATTCACAAAAATTAATCAGTAAGAAGCTGACCTTTATAAAAAATTAAAAGAATGAAAAAAAATTTATGTTTCCAAATCGGAGACATTTAAATTGAAAAGATTAAAGAAAGCTGAAAATTATTAAGATGGACGATGATAAAAATCGCTTGAAAGTTAAAATAAAATGAATCTGGAGACAAACCGAAAATACGATGTTAAAGCAATTCAAAATGACAAAATTAGAAAGGAAATTGCAAAAATTTAAAAATTACAAAGAAAATCAATTAGAACCAATTGGAATTTACAGAGGATAGGCAGAATGAAATTTGGAACATTATAAATAAAAGCCTTCTATTAAAAATGGCAAAACAATTAAAATAAAATTAATCTGGAGACAAACCAAAAGCACGACTTTAAAACAATTCAAAATTATAAAATTAGGAAGAAAATTACAAAGAAAATTTCAAAATTACGAAGAAAATATCAAAATTACAAAGACAATTTCAAAATTGCAAAGAAATTTTCAAAATTACAAAGAAAATTTCAGAATTAACAGAATATTTGAAAATTGCAAAGATAATTTCGAAATTACAAAGAAAATTTCGAAATTACAAAGAAAATTTCGAAATTACAAGGAAAATTTCAAAATTACAAAGAAAATCACAAAATTAATAAGAAAATTTCAAAATTACAACGAAAATTTCAGAATTACACAAAAATTTCAAAATTACAAAGAAAATTTTAAAACTGCAAAGAAAGTCAATTAAAACCAATTGGAATATACAGAGGATAGGCAGAATGAAATTTGGAACATTATAAATCAAAAGTCCTCTATCAAAAATAAAAAAATTTAAACTTAAGAGACTTAATCAGTAGAAAAATTAAAGAAAATCTTAATACAAAATTAAAATTCACACTCAGAAAGAAATTATAAGTAATAAAAACTACTATAAGGAATAAAAATTACCAAGAAATTAAAACATGAAGATTGCAGATAAAAATGAGAACTCTTAAAAAAAATCAATTCGACTTGAAAATTCTATAAAATTGAAAAGGCGGCAACTTACCTAAAAAAAAAAAAAACTCCCCTTGAGTTTTTGCTGACATTAGGCTTCACTGACAAAAAAAAACTAAGGCAAACTAATTGTAAATGATATTAAAGTCAACTAAAGATCCCTTGACAAGTGATTTAGGAGAGTAGCAAAATTTTGAAATGAATATGATTATTACATCGGATATAATTAGTTACATTTAAGACATAACAAACCATAGCATGCACGTACACTCGCATATATACTATAAGCATGCATAAAGTCACAAACACACACACACATTTTTGTACACATATTTATTATGTGCACATGTTTACATGTATGTATGTATGTATATGTATGTATATATGTATGTATGTATGTATATATATATATATATATATATATATATATATATATATATATATATATATATATATATATACTGTATATGTATGTATACTTTTATATACATGGAAAATATGTACTTGCACTGTAATGTCCACATATATTTTCCTCACAAACACAACTAATATATATATATATATATATATATATATATATATATATATATATATATATATATATATATATATATATATATATATATGTATATGCATATATATATGTATATATATATTTATATATATTCGTATAAACACTCATACATCGTAAATATACAAACTAGCAATCACATACAACATTCCAAATAAATTCTGTGCAAAAAAAATTCTTATAAAAACAAAAAAATGGTAAAATAAAAAAAATCTACCAAGCTCGACAAAGTGAACTCATGGTAAACTAAATGAAAAAACTTGTCTTCTACAGTAGTCTTGACCCCCTCCCCCCCTTCAAGACCCCAATTTCACATACCTACTAAGGAAAATAAATCCAGAATATATATTTTAGGTAGTGTATTAACAAACCACCCCCCACCACCCCTTAAAGAAAGAGCACATTAGTCGATAAACTGCTTGAAGAAGTGGCTTTGAATTGACATTAAATATCTACTAGCCCCCCACTCCCCTCCACCCACACTCACCCCCCACCAGCAGCTAAACCAGATATATCAATGTTGCAAAAACATCTCACTAACCCCTAATAAAAAAAAAACTCTTTTGCTCTTATTACTCCTTATATGAATGTTGTCATTTTCATAGCTAGATATCATAACTATGCTTGAGACTATGAGTAGATAACACACTATTTTTTTTGCCCCCCAATAACGGAGTATACATCTAGTTAAATGCAGTATTTAAAACAACTGTAGTCAGAGTGTTATGTAATGTTGGATGACAATTAAGTGTATATATTATATATATTGTACATGATACCTATTAACATTAGAATCTTTGGCTAAGAATTAGTGCACTCTCACGATTTTCCCTCTAGATATATCTCTTTGTATTTTCGTTTTTTTTTTTAATTAGGAATATTTGATATATAGATACTGCAATTTATCCATATATAGTCTATAGAATTTATTAGAAGTGAATAGTCTATTTTTTTTAAAAGTTGTGTGTCACTTAATGCCCCCCCTCCCCCAATGGACGTAAAGTTGCAATGCCTGTTGTGTTTCATGCAAAAATATCTGTCAGTTTTAGAGAACCTTGTAGTCCTGTAAAATTAAATATGGTTATTTTTTCTCTAGCTCAGATCTGTGAATATGAATATATTAAAACACACAAGCCTTCGTAGTAGATCTCAGTAGACATTAAATAGTGTTGAAGATGAAGGTATGTGATGACCTTGTAAAAAATTAATATTACCCTTTATATGCCTTGAATTTTTTTTAATGTATTTATGCCATGTAAATAAATATGTACTATACATTTTTTTTTTCTTAAATATGATGAGCATCTAAACCACAATATGTATATTGTTATCTCAAGAGGGACGTGGATGACCTGAGGTCATTCCGAGAGGTCATAGGTCGCCTGCAGCAAGACAGTGTTATTGTTTTGTTTTAATATGTACCTTTCTGAAAATCTTTCCAGCAGAAATACAACAGAATTAAGGAATGCATGTGAAGGTAATTTACAAAAAAAAAAAAAAACTACATGGAGAAGAGTTCTTTCAATAAATTTTGAATAAATTTTGAAATGTATGTGCTATGCAAAAATAAAAACTCTATCTACTGACTGTTTCCAAGACTGATATGTATATAGTGACTGTTCTTTTAGACTGAGTGTAGCTGTTACATTAAGATGCCTGACTGTATCCGTCGACTGTTACAGACTGATATTTAGGGTTGGTTTTACAGACCATTTCAGAAAATGGGAATACCTTATACATAATAGAAAAATACTTTATCATTAGAATGTTCAAACATATAAGAAACGTATTGGGGGTTTCCTCATAAATTTATGAGCCAAATGCATTTAATACATCAAATGTATTTGATTTATTAAAATGTATTAGCGTTCCTTTTCAGTTTTCTAGAATGATATGTTCTTATTGTATTTGTGGCGTATGAATAAATTATTGTACACCTGCATTTTTATTTGCGAATCATGCACTGAAGGTTTTACTAGTAAATTTAACGACTTATTTCAGTAGAAAGGTTTGCAATGCGTAACAGGAGGAAAACCTCGCAGTTGCACTATGAATCAATCGTTAGGAGTTGGTGGATAGCAAGATGGAAGAAAGGTAATATGAATGGAGGTACAGTAAAAGGAATGAAAGGGGTTCTAGTAGCTATTGACCTAGGGAAGGAATGCTGCGAAGAACCTTTAAGTAATGCCTACGGTGCGCCGCGTGAGGTGCACTGACGGTACCACCCCCCAACGGAGAGAAAATGCAATGTACGTGTTTATTGCTCCGATAAGAGAAAACAGACAGTTGTTAATAATGATCAATGGACCAGATAAGGAAAATAAACAGATATTACAGCAGGACAATCTCACGAAATCATAATTAGAACAAATTGAAGTATGATAAGCGGAAGGAACGGAGTGAGATACGATCAGTTGAGTGGAAGATGGGAGATAGAAGTAAGTCATCAGACTTCTTCTATTAAAAGCAATTTTCATCAGATTACTATGATAAAAATTAAGAATGAAAATAGGTCGATAATATAGACTGGTTGGTCTACGTGAAAACTGGATCAGAGTAGACTGACAGGGTGAATTGTTTAAGTAGAAAATAGGTCGTGATAAGACTGACTGGTTGATTTGTTTACACAGAAAATGAATGTCCGTGCAGACTGAGTTAGTGGTCCGTTTACGTAGAAAATGAATTGATATATATATATATATATATATATATATATATATATATATATATATATATATATATATATATATATATATATATATATATATATATATATCACAACATGGACTGAATTATCTATTTACGCATAATGAATACCAATAACTAATAGATTAAAAAAAGATTTACGTAATCTGGCGTCACAGAAACCATGGTCTGCGATGTCATAAATATGCTTTTTGGATTATAAACGATTTAGATAACAAAAAGAAAAAATGAAAAAGTAACGTATGGATAAATTTTTTAAAAATTAATTTTGCATCATTATAAATATGAAAATAAATAAACAGCATACGGGAAAAAAATGCTGATTCATTCCCTCACTAAATATACAACAATCACAAGAAACAAACGCGATTCAGAACCATTTGTTTGTGAATAAAAAAAAATTTGTCTTTTAGATTTGCACGGATTACCCAATTTCCCAGAGGTGAGACATTATAGGAGAAAATGTTGACATTACTTAGAAAATACTACTACTAAACGCACACCAAGACAGAATCAATAAGAGCTAAGTGTATTCTCATTCAAAACCTACTCTCTAATATAAATGATTCATACGATAAAATCTGCATAAAAATTCAATTACGATTCACCTAAAACTAAATAATAAAATATTAATACCACATCTCAGATAGTACCTCCAAAAATATATAAATTCTATAAAATACAAATGCGATAAAACTCTTCGATTCATTCCGTAATTTATGTCCTTGGAAAGAGCCCCCTCCCCGCCTCCTCCAGGCCCCCACCCTCCGGGGCCCACAATGGCCTTTAGCCACTCTCAAACACTTCATGATTTACGGCCGCGGCGCCTCATCAAACATCGCTTGAAAATAACAAATAGCTTAGTTTACCCTCAATTATTTTTTCCCGAGAAAGAACCCCCGTTTTCTTTCACGTCATTTATCGTTTTCTCTGACAACTGTGGAGAAGGTACTAGGTATAAGAGACACCTTGCAAGAATAAAGTCAGCCTTAATAAGCCGCAAAAAAATATAATATATATATATATATAATAACTAAAGATAATGAAGACACAGAATGACAATGAGAAACGTCAAGAGATACGTCTGTGTATAATTAAGAAGCTGCAAATCGACCGCCATTTCTCTTCTGTTCGGAATCTTGCTAATATTGAAGGTATATTATTAATTTGAAATGTATAATATATCAATAACCATGAGTGTTTTGAAATGCCAGTCTAACATCACTTATTTAATCCACAGGCAAAAAATTAACAAAACTTACTAATGAGTTTATGGATAAATGAACAAGAAATTGGAAATCGAGTGTGATATTTTTGTTCGCTCGGATTTTTGCTTGATAAAGTTACATATTAATTTTATATGCATAATATATCAATGCTTGATAGTAAAGGTATATATCAATTTTATATGCACAATATATCAATGCTTGATAGTAAAGGTATATATCAATTTTATATGCATAATATATCAATGCTTGATACTAAGGGTACATATATTAATTTGATATTCATAATATATCAATAAGTATATATGTATTGCAATGCTAGTCTGCGACCTCCTTGCTAATCCACATGCAAAAAAATTAGCAAAACTTACTAATGCGTCTTTAAATGGATAAGAAATACACAGACTATTGACTGAATTAGCGTAATCATTTCCCAACAAATCCTCTAAGACAAGACTCCATGTTCTTCAGAATAGTCTTTGTCAAGACCTTATCCAGTTCACTAATGCCCCCGGGGAAGAACTTACACCAACAGGGGAATTGCAAGTGACAAGTGCTCCATCTCCAGTGGGCTTCGAACTGCCGCCTGATTGGGAAACGACGAAAATACAGTGACTACGACCACTGAGCTATCGAGAGAGGTGAATGTAAAATATTCCACGGAGTATTTGAAAAAATACATATATACATGTATATATATGTATGTTTATATATATATATATATATATATATATATATATATATATATATATATATATATATATATAATGTATATATGTATACATATACACCAACACCTTACACCCATTCACTGTGTCACCTCCCTACACTCCGCACCAGCAGAGAGATCACCGGGCGAAAAAGACCACTCACGAACTAGGCACAGCCAATAAACCTCGTTGATTAATATACCACCTGCCATTCCCCTGACTGGGGAACTATCTATAGCCAATATCACAGGGTGATGTCTCTATCCCCAGATCCCCCAGGGGGAATGAATAGTGCACGTGTAAGGAATTACAGCAGTCAATCACAATATGCATACTCGGTCCGCCCCCGTCGGGGAACGGATAACGCGATTGAATGGAAATTATCTTCTGAGAGAGAGAGAGAGAGAGAGAGAGAGAGAGAGAGAGAGAGAGAGAGAGAGAGAGAGAGAGAGAGGTTGCTTCACACTCATGCAAAGACTGAGAGTTATCAGACACTTTAAATAAACAAGTAAAAAATGCACCGCTTCGACGCAATCGAGTTTTCTGTGCAGCTACTACAGCGTATAATCAAGGCCAACCAAAAATTGATCTATCCTTCGGTGGTCTCAGTATAATGCTGTATGAACCACGGCCCATGAAACTTTAACCACGGCCAGGTGGTGGCCTGGCCTACATTGTTGCCAGAGGCACGGTTATAGCTAAATTTAACGTTAAATAAAAAAAAAAAACTAATGCCGTTAGAGAGCTGCAATTTGGTATGTTTGATGACTGGAGGGTGGATGATCACCATACCAATCTGCAGCCCTCTAGCCCCAGTAGTGTTTGAGATCTGAGGGCGGACAGAAAAAGAGCGGACGGACAGACCAAGCCGGCACAATAGTTTTCTTTTACAGAAAACTAAAAAAAGAAAGAAGCCAATTGCAAAAGCAAATCCTTGGGGCTCAGAATGTCGTTGTGACTTACGCGAAGATCTCAGTCTGGGGATTCAGACGAAAGGACCCAAAACATAAAAAGGAGAAACAGAAAGTATTAAGAAAGTAGAGAGCCTAATGTTGTTAGTTAAGAATAGGAAGTGAAGAAAGTAAAGAGCCCAATGTTGATGTCAGTTAAGAATAGAAAGAAAAGAAAGTACAGAAACTAATGTTGATGCTAGTTAAGAACAAAGGGTAAAGAGCCTAATGCTGATGTTAGTTAAGAATAGAAAGTTAAGAAAGTACAGAAACTAATGCTGATGTTAGTTAAGAATAGAAAGTTAAGAAAGTACAGAAACTAATGCTGATGTTAGTTAAGAATAGAAAGTAAAGAAAGTACAGACGCCAATGTTGATGTCAGTCAAAAGTATAAGTAAAAATGAAATAAGGATAGAAAGTGAAGAAAGTAATTACTGCTGATGTTGGTTAAGAATAGAAAGAAGAGAAAGTACAGAAACTAATGTTAGTTAAGTATACAGAAAGCAAAAGTAAAATTAAAATAGAAAGTAAGAAAACTAAAGTAAAAATAAGATGAGAGGAGATACGAAAGGAACTAAAGTTATTGTTATACAAGGTGGCCTTATGCCAGCATGATCCCTGGTTCCTTTAGAGCAGCCAGTGACTGCTCTATTTTATATATCTAAAAGGAAAGCACTTATTAATATTGAAAGTGAAATAAAGTACTGATTAATATGGAAAGGAAAATAAAGAACTTATTAATATGGAAAGGGAAATAAAGTGCTTATTTATATGAAAAGGGAAATAAAGTTCTTATTAATATGGAAAGGGAAATAAAGAAATTATCAACATGGAAAAGGAAATAAAGTACTTATTAATATGGAAAGGGAAATAAAGGACTTATTGATATGGAAAGGGAAATAAAGTACTTATTAATATGGAAAGCGAAATAAAGTACTTATTAATATGGAAAGCGAAATAAAGTACTTATAATATGCAAAAGGAAATAAAGTACTTATCAATATGGAAATGGAAATAAAGTGCTTATCAATATGGAAATGTAAATAAAGTACTTATCAATATGGAAATGTAAATAAAGTACTTATCAATATGGAAATGTAAAGATTATTAATATGGAAGGAGAAATAAAGTACTTATTAATATCGCAAGGGAAAATACGATGAATATCGTCTCCACACATCTCGGAATACAGTCTGAGTTCATCTGTCGAGGTTTAAGTGAAAAAGGAATATCCAAATGCATCAAAGAAAAGTGAAGAGAGATTGATGGTGATGGGTGCAGAAAAAGAATAAAGAATGGGTTAAGGGGAGAGGATAAATTGATGATGGTGAAGAAAACGTTAAAAAAGTCGAGACAGAATTGAAAGAGAAATGGATAAAAATGAAAGGATTGTAACTAGATTACGGTACAGTGTCATGTTTTGTCTTCGAGGGGAGAGAGAGAGAGAGAGAGAGAGAGAGAGAGAGAGAGAGAGAGAGAGAGAGAGAGAGAGAGAGAGAGAGATTCTCGTGCTTACTTGCATGTATGACACTATTTCTTATATTCAAGTTTCTCGTTCATTCTCCATGAAAGAGAGAGAGAGAGAGAGAGAGAGAGAGAGAGAGAGAGAGAGAGAGAGAGAGAGAGAGAGAGAGCACCGAGCTTATGCAAATGTCAAATTGAGATGGGGACTAAAAGCTTAAACATCTAAGATGCTTTGGCAAATGCGATCTCGCTCGAAGAATCTTGCCTTTGATCCGCCTGACCTTTCCCTATAAAGAGAGAGAGAGAGAGAGAGAGAGAGAGAGAGAGAGAGAGAGAGAGAGAGAGAGAGAGAGAGAGAGAGAGAGAGAGAGAGAGAAATTTTCAAGTTTACTTTCAAGCATGAGTTTCTTTATATTCATAAGTGTACTGTGAATTTTCTTTGCTAGAGAGAGAGAGAGAGAGAGAGAGAGAGAGAGAGAGAGAGAGAGAGACTTCAACCTTGTTGATCTTTCAATCTCGGTCAAGTTTCTGTTTCGGGTCATAACAATAATTAAGGAATAGAATGAAATTATTGAACCCAGCAAGCAATTATCCGGATTACATTTTTCTCTCCAATGTCTGTCGTGAATTCAAACCACGCCTACCGGAAGTCCTATCTCTTTTCGGAAATAAAAACACTTTGTTCAGGCGAAAACTAAATTCAAAGTAAGGAATCTAATTTCAAATTACTTAATTCAACTAAAACAAATGTCACAAAAATCGAAGCGATAATACTTAATTTAATTTCTTGTTTAACTGGAAGTATTTTTCACTCTCCAGGTGTCAAAACAGTTTATCACAGGCTTTGGTGACTGACAAATTCAGTTACTCTAATTCCGTGTAATTCAACAAGAGCTTAAACAAGTGAAAAATGCGCCGAAGTTTCTTCGGAGCAATCGAGTTTTCTGTACAGCCGCTACAGCGTATAATCAAGGCCACCGAAAATAGACCTCTCTCTCCGTGGTCTAGGTATAATGCTGTATGGGCCGCGGCACATGAAACTTTAACCACGGCACGGTGGTGACCTGTCCTATATCGCTGCCAGAAGCACGATTATGGTTAACTTTAACCTTAAATAAAATAAAAACTACTGAGGCTAGAGGGCTGCAATTTGGTATGTTTGATGACTAAAGGGTGGATGATCAGCATACCAATTTGCAGCCCTCTAGCCTCAGTAGTTTTTAAGATCTGAGGGCGGACAGAAAAAGTGTAGACAGAAAAAGCCGGCACAATAGTTTTCTTTTCAGAAAATAAAAACTGCTTACTCGATTAGTTTCAAATTCCACGCAGGACGAAAAACGCAACTGTCGAAATTTTTGGTACCATACGAATGTTTCAGATCGAACAATGGAAAACATAAAATGTTTTAAACTTACTAAATAAAAACAACAACAAATAAAAAAGAAATAAAAACATTATTACTAAAAAACCTGAATTGGGAAACAAATTTCGATTTCCAACGTCACTAAAGAGACAAAAACTTCAGCCACCACAAACAAATAATAAATTATAAAAATATTAATACAAAAAAAAACTTAATTAGCAAAAATATTTCGATTTATTTCTTAAACAGACACATAATCTATAATTATTACTCAGAGACTTGATAAGAATAACAGAACACTGGATGACCCCCTACGAAGCAAAAAAAAAAAAAAAACGTTTCTTTCGGCGCAATCGAATTTTCTGTACATTGTATAATCAAGGCCACTGAAAACAGATATTTCTTTCGGTGGTCTCGGTATAATGCTGTATGAGCCGCGGCCCATGAAACTTTAACCATGGCTCCTTGGTGGCCTGGCCTATATCGTTGCCAGACGCACGATTATCGCTAACTTTAACCTTAAATAAAATAAAAACTACTGAGGCTAGTGGGCTGCAATTTGGTATGTCTGAAGATTGGAGGGTGGATGATCAACATACCAGTTTGCAGCACTCTAGCCTCAGTAGTTTTCAAGATCTGAGGGCGGACAGAAAAAAAAAGTGCAGACAGAATAAAGTGCGAACGGACAGACAAAGCCGGCACAATAGTTTTATTTTACAGAAAACTAAAAGAAAAGACAAAAAAATCGAGTAAAAAAATATCCAAATGATAAAGCCCCCCACCCCAAAAAAAAACCCAAAAAACCCCAAAAACTAAAGACCAGGTATCTCTCCCTTAAGACAACGGGAAACGACACGGAACAAAGGTATCGTAAAGGGGAAAAATCCACCTTCTGCAGACACCTCTGTCAGATTAGATTCCACCGCACGTGGAAGGGTGCTAGGATAAGGTCATGACGTGGGCATAAGAGGGAATTTATTTTCATCCGTATCCCCCTGTAGCTGAGGGGAGAGAGAGAGAGAGAGAGAGAGAGAGAGAGAGAGAGAGAGAGAGAGAGAGAGAGAGTGAGTCTGTGTTTAACAAGCTCCTCCGACAGAGGAACAATGATCGAAAGTTGTTAGAAATGTTTCTCAGGGTTCTCCATTCACTTGAATACTTTCACTTCTCTCTCTCTCTCTCTCTCTCTCTCTCTCTCTCTCTCTCTCTCTCTCTCTCTCTCTCCTAGATCCTGTCTCATAAAGATATCTACTTTTTCGTCCCTCTAATCTCAAGACCTCTCAAGATTCTCCATTCTCTCTCTCTCTCTCTCTCTCTCTCTCTCTCTCTCTCTCTCTCTCTCTCTCTCTCTCTCTCAAGATGCCGTCTCTACAGATATACATTTTCTCTCCTCCATTCTCAAGACCTCTCAAGGTTCTCCATTCACTTGAAAACTCTCTCTCTCTCTCTCTCTCTCACTCTCTCAAGAAGCTACCTCATGCAGATATATACTTCTTCTCTCCTCCATTCTCAAGACCTCTCGAGATTCTCCATTCACTCATTTCTCTTATCGATTCAATTCTCTATCGACTTAACCCATTTTCATCACCACTACTCTATCTCCATAATTTTTTCCTCACCCTCCTTCCCTCTCCCTCGTTCAACATTTCCTCACATCCCTTTTCCTTCCTCCCTCCTCCAGCGTAAATTCTGATCCACCTCTCAAAAACCTTTCGAATGATACTTCACTTTTTAGTTGTTTCTAAAAGAAAACTATTGTGCCGGCTTTGTCTGTCCGCCCGCAGATCTTAAAACTACTGATGTTAGAGGGCTGCAAATTGCTATGTTGATCATCCACCCTCCAGTCATCAAACATACCAAATTGCAGCCCTCTAGCCTCAGCAATTTTAATTTTATTTAAGGTTAAAATCAGCCAAAATCGTACTTCTCGCAGAGCTGTAGGTACCAACAACACAGGCCACCACCGGACCGTGGCTGAGTTTCATGGGCAGCGGCTAAGAATTTCATGGCCCGTGGCTGAGTTTCATGGGCCGCGGCTGTACAGAAAACCGGCGCATTTTTACTTTTTTTTTAATCGTTGCTTCAGTTCCAGGTTACTGTTACAGGTTCTGTTCCATGCTGCTGTTCCAGGCTCCCGTTCCACTCTCCTGTTACAGGCTCCTATCCCAGGCCCCAGTTCCAGTTTCCTCTTCCAGGATCCAGGCACCTATTCCAGTATTTTCGTCGAAAGAAAATTAACCGCCTCCAGAGGAGCCAGGCCGGTATATTTTTGGCCTAAAAAGAAAGGGGAAAAAAAGAAAGCAAAAAGAAAGGCAAAAAGAAGGCAAAAGAAAGGAAAAGAAAGTGGTTCCGACGAGAAATTTCAGTCGGCTACAACAACTGGTTTGGAAAGTCTGTGCTGGAGGAAATTACAAAGTTAATCTCCAACGGAAACCAACCAGAAGGATGTGAGAGAGAGAGAGAGAGAGAGAGAGAGAGAGAGAGAGAGAGAGAGAGAGAGAGAGAGAGAGAGAGAGAGAGATTTTCTATATCTGATAGAAAATTATTTACCTCTCTCTCTCTCTCTTTGATATTTAATACCTTAGGTTACCTTAACCACAGCTCATAGCTTGGGCATAAAGAGAGAGAGAGAGAGAGAGAGAGAGAGAGAGAGAGAGAGAGAGGACACAGTATGTTAGTTGTTAGCTTCTTTTCACACTGTTAGGCTTTAATCGCTCAAAGCCTTATTAATTCAAAAGCATCAAGAGAAAAGGAAGAGAAAAAAAGGGAAGATGGGAACACAGAATCACGGAAAGACGTCCAGAGCCTGAGACAAGGTGGCCAGCCGGGTGCTACTTGACCTACAAAGACGATTCAATCTACATCCGCCAAGTGCGCGCACACACACACACACACACAAACACACTCACAAAACCAAGTGGAGAGAACTCTTAAGGGAATTTACATAAATCTGTTTCATCGCTGTTCCTCTTCTCTCTCTCTCTCTCTCTCTCTCTCTCTCTCTCTCTCTCTCTCTCTCTGATGTACGAGTTGCTAAAGAAGAAGTCACTTTAGTTGACAATCAAACCCACTCTATAAGGCAGCAGCATAAAAGCAATTAATTAGTACTGAATAAACACCGAGGGTCTCCACAAGGACCCTGCACAACTCCTCTCTCGACTGACGGCAAGCGGGAGGCTCGAACCTCTTTACAGGGGATCATAAACGACAGAATTGGAAGGCAAAGGGATCGAGTTTCACTATTTATAAACAGTGTTCGAATATGGCCGAATGATCGAAAATTAAGAGATCGGGTTATATAATATATACAACGTTAGAACATCTATACACAAAGAGTATTTAAAACGCTTCGAAAGGAAGTACAGAGGACGAAATTATCTAAACAAGCGATTAGATTCCATTTATATATGAACAACAGTCACGACGAATATATACAATGTGTTCGAACCATACGAAGCACTTGAAGCCTCTCATATGGCACTCTACAGCCAGCAGCAATTGACGAAGTATCGAGGCCCTTCAGACAGACTGGGTCACGTTTCATGCTAATAAACTCAGAGTGTTCCAAGGGGAGGGGGCATGGGCATCTAATCGTACCCAAACACCGAGCGTTATTGATTTACATACCAAAAAGAAAAAAAAAATAGTGGCAATCGGGGTTCGAGTCACGTGAAGTTCCAAATCCAATTCGAAGCTCATGACTCTTTCATGAGTCTCTTTCGAACCCGCCGCAGGAAATGAACGATTCTCTCTCTCTCTCTCTCTCTCTCTCTCTCTCTCTCTCTCTCTCTCTCTCTCTCTCTCTCTCTCTCTCTCCTTCGCTGCAACAAACACTGAGGTCACGAAATTCATAACTGCAAGTCCAACTGACCTAGGAAAATCGAATGATTTATTCACGAAAAAAATAGAAACGCGTATATCTAAAACTATACAACTGAAATACTAGAACACCAATTACGCCTGAAAAGTAAATTTACCTAACTCGAATTCAAATGACTTCCATTTCTGCAGTTTCCTGAAAGCCAAGTTGGCCGGACAACAGATATATATATATACATATATATATATATATATATATATATATATATATATATATATATATATATATATATATATATATATATATATATATATATATATTTATATATATATATATATATATATATATATATATTTATATATATATATATATATATATATATATATATATATATATATATATATATATATATATATTTATATATATATATATATTTATATATATATATATTTATATATATATATATATATATATATATATATATATATATATTTATATATATATTTATATATGACTGAAATATTTTCTATTAGAACAGAATTCCATCTACATTTTGGCGCTGTTATGGGCTCCTTTAATTAGATATACATATAAGTGAATGTACCCTAAAACATTTTTAACCTTCTATTTTTCTGAAGCGCCACTGAGCAATTTTCTGCCTCTAAAGCAATTTGCTATCAGAAAGTTGATCATCCCTATCACAACGAAAATAAAAAAATAAAAAGTTATTTCGTGTTTCTGATCGAAAACAGTTCCCTTGAAAACATTTTAGCTCGGAATTATTGTAAAACAGAAACCATTCTCGGATGTTAAATTGTTTTGGGTGAGACTCTAAAACGTTTGAGTGCGGAGAAAATGTTTTAGCTGTGTCCGCCGACACTGAAAACGTTTGGTAAAGAAAACGTGGCAGCTACGTCCGTAGACTTCCACAAAAACCTTCGCAGACGTTTCCAACATGAAAGGATCTAGTTGATGTAATGAAATCTGGGTAGCTACGTCCGTAGACTTTTACAGGTCTTTGCATATGGTACTTTTGTCAACATTATTTCCTGAATTGTGTCCAGCTTATATTTTACTTTTAGCTTAAGAACGACTGTTATTTTAATCTATTACATATCTTATCGATATATCAGCTATCTAAGAACGCTTTTAAGACTATACTTATTTATTTTATTGTAGACCTGACGTAATTTCCGAAATTTTCGTGTACATAAGAAGAAGGATGATTTCCTGTCTATTATTATAATAAAAATTTCGCCAGACGCGATATTTCCGACGAAATGACAAAAGATATTTTGAGTTTGTAAATAAAATTGGTCGATTAGAATGTTTTCTTTTGGTTTTAATGCAAATTCAGACCTATTCTGAGAGAGAGAGAGAGAGAGAGAGAGAGAGAGAGAGAGAGAGAGAGAGAGAGAGAGAGAGAGAGAGAGAGAGAGAATTATGACCTTTAGCAAGGAAAAGAATAAAGTTTGAAATCTTGAACAATGCGACCCTCTGATTGGCATATTCACTAAAAATAAAAAAAAATAAAAACTTTGACGAAGGAAAATTGTCATTAAAACTTTTGCCATTACAAAATTAATTGAATTTTATATTTCTTATACTGCTTTCGTCACCACTTACCCAGAAAAACCAACGACATAGATTAATACTTCGCGAGACAAACTAAAATGAAGCGTTTCTCGAAGAAATTAAATTGTTGAGAAAAAAAGGGCATTAAAAATTATACCTAAAATTTACGTTCCGTTTAAAAGCTAAAACTTGCCTTGTGGCTGGACCTGAAAACGTTCTTATCTCTCATTGTAATTTTTTTTAATTTCGTTCTGTTTGCTTCTTTCTTTTTTTTCTTTCTGGTAATGAAAGATGCCTCGGGACTCCTCAGAGACTTGTATCTCCTGCTGGTTAAGGAGGCCAAAAAATTTTTTGTGCAATAAAACAACCCTCCTCCGGTGCATATGAAATAAGGTTAAACAGACCTGAGAGAGAGAGAGAGAGAGAGAGAGAGAGAGAGAGAGAGAGAGAGAGAGAGAGAGAGAGAGAGAGAGAGAGAGAGAGAAATTTCCATCCTTATAAAATTATGAGGTTATGATTATTGCGCTGAATGGGAAACTACTCAGAAACAGGCCAGAACGCTAATAAATCACTTACATTAACAATAAATGCATTAAAATCTCTTATAATCTAGTAAGAAAATTCCGACATTTGTAGTCTACAATGCTTTCATTTCAAACAGAACAATTTGTTTTACTTTATACGAAGCATAAAGTAAATGAACTTTATCCATAACCTGGCGTTACAAAAACGGAGGTCAGTGACGCCTACCAAACCAGTTAATGTGTGGCAATCCAATGGGGAACTCTTCAACCCTTCAGTCTAAGAGAGCCTAACTAGACATGGTAGCTTATAACCAGTTAAATAAACATTAAAGTAAGCAAGCGAAAAATGCGCCGACGTTTCTTCGGCGCAATCGAGTTTTCTGTACAGCGTATCATCAAGGCCACCGAAAATAGATCTATCTTTCGGTGGTCTCGGTATAATGCTGTACGAGCCGCGGCCCATGAAACTTTAACCATGGCCTGGTGGTGGCTTAGTAATCATATGTCGTTGCCAGAAGCACGATTATGGGTAACTTTAACCTTAAATAAGATAAAAACTACTGAGGCTAGAGGGCTGCAATTTGGTATGTATGATGATTGGGGGGTGGATGATCAACATACCAATTTGCAGCCCTCTAGCCTCAGTAGTTTTTAAGATCTGAGGGCGAATAGAAAAATGCGGACGGACAGACAAAGCCGGCGCAATGGTTTTCTTTTACAGAAAACTAAAACTTAACAAAAATCGGACTCCTGACATCCGATTACGACACATTTCATTTTCATACATTAAATCCTCCACGCTCTCACCATCAACACAATGGCCGGTCACTAACTTATATCACCTCAAATGCGTTTAATGTCAGGTAATAAGGGAACCCTGGCGCCCTTTACCCAAAGGGCTCTCCTAGCGAATTCGTATTCAAAGGGCGCGAACAAAGGTCAAATCTGTTACATTCACCTGGTATATCAAACGTAACATAAGCGCATTAGGTCGGGGAGGTTGACCTATAACATAATCATTTAGCTTGTTAAGCTCACTCACGAGCGATGGGCTATTTACGGCTTCTGAAAAGCCGGGATGCGCGGAGTCGCGTCTGATTGGTGTTTGGTATGCTTCATAATTAATGTTAGTTTCCTGTAAAAGAAAACTATTGTGCCGGCTTTGTCTGTCCGTCCGCACTTTTTCTGTCCGCTCTCAGATCTTAAAAACTACTGAGGCTAGAAGGCTGCAATTTGGTATGTTGATTATCCTCCCTCCAATCATCGGACATACCAATTTGCAGCCCTATAGCCTCAGTAGTTCTGATTTCATTTAAAGTTAAATTTGGCAACGATATAGGATAGGCCACTACGGAGCCGTGGTTAAAGTTTCATGGGCCGCGGTTCATACAGCATTATACCAAGACCATCGGAAGATAGATCTATTTTCGTTGGCCTTGATTATACGCTGCAGCGGCTGTACAGAAAACTCGATTGCGCCGAAAAAACTAGGCGCATTTTTACTTGTTAATTATTTTATTTACCAATTAACTTCGTGGTCAGGTAACCTTTGGGTAAGCTATTTATTGCTTATCAAGAGCTTACATAGACATCTATTATATTTTCGCTTCGTCCTAAATATCAATTGACGTATCTTTTACATATTCAATTATGTGAAGCGTGACGCTTCTATAGTTGAATAACAAACTCGTGGCCAAGTGGGTACCGCGATCTCATTCTGTTCCCGGGATGCAAGTTCGAATCCTACTACGGACGTCAAATTCATTCATTCTTCCGTTTGTATCTAAGGCTTCGTAGTGGCAATCGTATAGAATTCGAGATGTTAAGACGGCATTGTGGTTATTACAATGACATACGTATCTGGTAAAAAGTGACCGGTAGATTGTAGATACATTTCTTTCCTCTGTGTTTCCACAATCCCAGAAAACAACCTAAACAACCTTCCCTCGAAGTGACCAAGTTATGCCTGTCTCGGGCTCTTTATCATAAACAAAAATTCTAGCTACAGGTTAACGAGTTCAGATTATTTAAATAACCCTTTTAAAATCGTAATCAATTGTTTGAATGAAATGTCGACTTAGAGAACACAATGAGACGATATTTTATGAAGCGACGTGGAAATAATGAATAACTTTGACATTATAGATGAGGTAGAAAAAAGTGAATGAGGCCTAATTTAAAATGAATGAGGTGGAAGTTATGAGTGCAATTTGTATAATCTATGAGGTAGAAGTTGATGGGGTGGAAATCATGAGTGAATGAATGAGCGGTAGTTGTGAACTGGTTCAGCAAGAGGTGAAAAATTCTGAACGATTTTCATAAATAATTTTGATAACACGACAGGAACGGAAATTAGGAATGTTTTATATTTCTAATTAAAATAATTAATATTCTAAATTAAAAATATTTCTGAGTGAATGAGTTGACAAAAAGGAATAAGTTGAAAATTAAATATTTTAAAAAAAGAATGGCGACAATTTTGAGTGACGTAGCTTATCATGTATAAATTCCATGGGGAAAAAATATGTTTTACAGTCATGAATGGACTGTAATAATGGATGATTTCGTAAAATAAAGTCCGCAATAGTATGTACGAGTATATTGCTATATACAGGAAGCTTTCGCCAACTTGATAAGTTGGCTTCTTCAGCCTGATCAAGTTGGCGAACGCTTCCAGTATACAGCAATAAACTACATATATACTACTGCGGACTTTATTTTTCCATTTAAGATCACGAGAAAGTGATGACATCAAATAATAACTACGTATTAGGAAGGAGAGTGCGTCTGCGTTGGAAACCAGGAATGAGGTGGTATAAAAATACTTCTAGCATTAAGGATGAAGTGAAAGCCAATGAGTTTCGCATCTGCACAATGAAATATTTGTTAAAAAGAGTAGGTGGATACCAAGTACTGGGACCTATGAGGAGATGGAAGAAAGATAATATGAATGGAGTAACAGGAGGAAATGCAGTTGTGAAATAAAAGGGGTGGATACCGAGATGGAATGAATGGAGGTACAGGGAATGAAAGGGGTTGCAGCTAGGGACCGAAGGGACGCTGCAAAGAACCTTTAGTAATGCCTACGGTGTACCCCATGAGGTGCACTGGCGGCACTGCCCCTCTACGGGGGTAAAAGCTGGAAGTCTAATTAGCTTCTAGGTCTGTCGGTGCAAGTCCAGGGGTCCACACCAGGTATCTTAGACCCTTTAACACCTTATCCCCACTTAAGGGAGGCTGTACTAGAACAAGGGATATGCTGGCATGGGGCCACCTTAATCTAAACTACATAACCAGACAAAAAAAAAAAAAGTCTAGACAAAGCACCTCCTTATTCTACAGAATCTACAGATTTCGCGTTCCTCCAACACCCTTCCCCCCCCCATCCCCTTATTATTCGCGTCAGCGGCGCCAGATCCGTAGAAAATCCTGACCCGGATCAGCTGAGAAAGGAAGTTCGAAGGACTGAGCTACTGCCGCCTTTGGGAGTGACTGGGAGCAGAACAGATTTACTGTAAAGACTCTTGGCGACCTGAATGATTTATAGAATGTCAGAGAGAGAGAGAGACCAACTTCTTGTCTCAGAGAGCGGAGAAAGAGAGAGAGAAACACCCACTTCTTGTCTGAGAGAGAGAGAGAGAGAGAGAGAGAGAGAGAGAGAGAGAGAGAGAGAGAGAGAGAGAGAGACCCACTTCTTGTCTGAGAGAGGGAAAGAAAAAGAGAGAGGTGCCCACTTCTTGTTTGTGTGTGTGTGAGAGACCCACTTCTTATCTGAGACAGAGAGAGAGAGAGACCCACTTCTTGTCTAAGAGAGAGAGAGAGAGACCCACTTCTTGTCTAAGAGAGAGAGAGAGAGACCCACTTCTTGTCTAAGAGAGAGAGAGAGAGAGACCCACTTCTTGTCTAAGAGAGAAAGAGAGAGACCCACTTCTTGTCTGAGAGAGAGAGAGAGAGAGAGAGAGAGAGAGAGAGAGAGAGAGAGAGAGAGACCCACTTCTTGTCTGAGAGAGAGAGAGAGAGAGAGAGAGAGAGAGAGAGAGAGAGAGAGAGAAAGGTAACACCTTGGACGCCTAAACCGTCAGTACAGGAGTACAAAGTATCAGAAGCGATACAAGTCATAAATATTAATTATATGAATAAGTCATAAATGTCAATTATATAAAATAGGTCAGAAATATAAAATATTCAAAATCTAAAATGTTGAAAGAGATATATAGCAGTATTACCAAAATATCAGGATATGTCAGAATGATCAAGAACAATATAAGTCAAATATCTAGATATTAGTCAGAAATATCATGATATGTATGAACTATCAAAAGGAATATTAGCCAACTGTCAAGATATTAATCAGAAATATCAACGGTATACGCTAAAATAGCTTGAATATCAAAGATATTACTTAAATTACCAAAAAGAGTTATAAGTTAGATATACCAAATGATTATGTCAGATATATCAGAAGACATATGTCAGAAATAATACGAGATATATCACACATCAAAAGATATGTCAGAACTAGCAAGAGCGACACATCAAAGCATCGAGAGAGAGAGACACGTACAAAAATCTACAAAGCGAGAGCAATTAATCTCTCCGCCCAAGCGCGCAGACACGCATGCGCGCAGCGCGTCTCTCCGTTCGCGAGGGTAATACCCATAATTCCTCTGTTGATGATAAGGATCAAAGCGCGGAATTGCTACGTGCCCAATCGTATTTCCTGCGTGATGGCGCCGAGATAAAAATTTAGTTGGGTCGTTTCTCGTTTCACTTCCTCCTCCTCTTCTTCTTCTTCTTCTTCTTCTTCTTCTTCTTCCTCTTCTTCTTCTTCTTCCTAATGATTCTCATTACGATCATTTTCTTAATGGTTCTCATTACTACGCATTCTCATTTCAATACTTTTGAAAATGGAATAATTCTCATTGCGATGCTTTTTAGGCTTAATGATTCTCATTCGAACGCTTTTTATGTGTAGTAATGGTTCTCATTGCGACACTTTTTTATGTGCGGTAATGATTCTCATTGCGATAGCTTTGACATTTATGACTCTCACTGTAATGCTTTTCAGTATATATGTACGATTCTCGTTGTAATAATTTTGAAAATGGGATCATTCTCAAAGCAATACTTTTTAACTGTAATGATTCTCATTTAAATGATTTTCACGAGTAGTGATTCTCATCGCAAAACTTTTTAGGTGTAATGATGCTACATGAAAGAGAGATGTAAAATAAGAACGTAAAAACTAACATATCAATAAACCCGTGACCGCAAAACTATCGAACGATGCAAAATTTTTATGCAACATAATAAAAAAGGCCAGAATTTTCATTTCCAAAAAAAGAATATTAATTCACATTGGCAAGAGAATATCAATTCACATTAGCAATAAAGAATATCAATTCACAATGTCGAAAGAAAATATTAGTTCACATTAGCAAAAGAGAATATTAATTCACATTTGCAAAAGAGAATATTAGTTCACATTAGCAAACAATATTATTAATTCACATTAGAAAAACGGAAATCATTTCACATTAGCAAAAAATGAATATTAATTCCCACTAGCAAAAGACAAGACTATTAATTCACATCAGCAAAAAAGAATATTCATTCACATTAGAAAAACGAATTTCACATTAGCAAAAAAGAATATCAATTCGCATTAGCAAAAAAAAAAAGAATATTAATTCCTATTAGCAAAAGAAGATATTAATTCACATCAGCAAAAAAGAATATTCATTCACATTAGAAAAACGCATTTCACATTAGCAAAAATGAATATCAATTCACATTACCAAAAAAAGATATTGATTCCCATTAGCAAAAGACAATATTAATTCACATTAGCAATCAGTATATCTGCGACACTAATTAGCCACACACAAAAACAACAATTACATCAGCAATCACAATTCAACCACAAAAGCTCCACCTACGGGAAAAATATAAAAATAACCGGCCAATATACTTGAGCCATAAAACCAATATAAAAAAAGGGCTAGCTGTCAAAAGTACACCTCACAAAGAAATAGAACGTCGCGTTTTAAATCTCTAAAATGACGAAGAACGTGACGTCCCAATATTCGTTTCACTACTCACCAGCGAATATCCGCAATCCACAATAACGAGCAAAGTTCGCTGGGCGATCAGACGATCAAATTAAAACTCTTCCCGACGGGTGAAGGATCGTGGTCACAGCACCTGAAATCGAAATGGAAAAGTTTGCATGATGTAATGCTGGGAGAGAGAGAGAGAGAGAGAGAGAGAGAGAGAGAGAGAGAGAGAGAGAGAGAGAGAGAGAGAGAGAGATGCAAGAACTCTAGAGTGAAAATCATTGCTGGTGGCATTTCATTAAGCCCAGAGAATGCTATTGATAATTTAACCTTCTAACTTGTGAGAGAGAGAGAGAGAGAGAGAGAGAGAGAGACTTGCAAGAACTCTGGAGTTAAAAGCAGAGTGAAAAACATTACTGGTGGCATTTCAGTAAGCCCTCAGAATGCTATTAATAATTCAACACCTAGCAATACCTGAGAGAGAGAGAGAGAGAGAGAGAGAGAGAGAGAGAGAGAGAGAGAGAGAGAGAGAGAGACGTTTGCTCTGACATGGACACGAACCGTTCCCCGAAATGACAAACGTCTGCCGAGACAGAGTGAAAAATATTTCTGAAAATGACAAGTGTTTGAGGAAAATGAGTGCATAAATATTTTTCAGTGACGAATGTTTAAGAGCAAAATATTTTTTCAAAATGAATATTTACTCAAGTGATAAATATTGCCAAAAAATTACAAAATTTTACTGAAGTGGATATTATTTCTCAAAAATGGCAAATATCTGCCCAAATGGAAAATAGTGCCCGATGTGACGAACATTTTCACTCCAGGGAAAAATATTTCTCAATATGACAGTAATATACTTTTCTAAACATGGAAAGATATTTCCTAGAATGACAAATATTCACTCAAGGGCAAAATATTTCTGTGACAAATATTTAACTCGAGTGCAAAATACTTGTGAAAAATATTTACTCGAGTGCAAAATATTGCCGAAAATTACAAATATTTCAATCAAGTGGAGAATATCTTGCAGAATATTTCTCAAAATGGCAAACATTTACCCAAGTAGGAAAGTGGCCAAATGACGAATATTTACTAGAGTGCAAAATGTTTCTCAGGATGGCAAATATTTAGGCAAATTAAGTACAAAACATCTCTAAAAATGAAAAAGTGGAAAATAGTACCGAAAATGACAAATATTTAGTCATGAGCAAAATATTTCTAGAAATGACCAATATTTACTCAAATTAATTGCAAAATATTCCTCAAAAAGAAAATGTTTACTTAAACGAAGATGAGAATTTACACAAAATTTGGTACAATACAATGTTCAAAATATCACATGTTTACTACAATTAACAGCAAGATATACACCAATTTTCACAAATACGGCATATTTCTCAAAAGAATGTTTATTTGAACTAACAAAATATTGCAAATTCGAAAAGGCACAATATTCCCAGAAGGACGAATGTTTACAAAAACTAACAACAGAGCGTAAACATATTTTGACAAGTGCAGAACATTTTTCAACATGACAAAACACAAATGTTCGCGGAAACTAACAGCAGAGCATAAAAAATATTTGGTCAAAAGCAAAATATTTATAAAATAAAAACGCACAGACATTTCTCAGAATGACAGAGCCAAAATGTTGACTCGACTAATATATGGATTTATTTTACACCACGATAAAAGACAAGATATTTCTGTAAAATACAATATACTCCTGTAAAAGACAAGTAGTCCTTCTATATCCTAAAAGTATTGGAGAGAATGCACTCTGACACTCGTCGTTAAGCTGAGCAGGCCTTATGCCATCCTAAACAACGAAGAACCATTCACAATAAGGAAAATGACAAAATTCTCTCAGATATATTCCAGACGATTGCACTCAACTGTAATTTGTACTACAGTCATCAAACTAACAGTGAAAAATTCCCCTGAAAAAAAGGTTTTATACATCAGAACTAATTAAGACAATAGTTTTACAGAAATATAAATAAATGGAAACGAATTATAACTAACGCAACCTGTCTCACAGAGACAAAACAAGTGTAGCTCATTCAACCATTAAAGAATTAAATGATAAATCTTTTGCATTTAAAAAATCACGCATGAAATGACTGTGAAACTAATTTCTTTAATTTCATATAAAAATTTGCCGGAAAAAAGTTTTTTTTTATTTGTGAGAAAGAGGAAAATACCAGGGAAGATTTATATGACTATAAATTCAAGTCAGATTTAATATCTCATTCTGGAGTGACTAATGTATTCTGGTAGGTAGCATAAATGAATACATTTAAAATTAAATAAATTAAATTGCGGAATATTCGCCCGTAAATACTCGAGACTGAAACCAGAGAGAGAGAGAGAGAGAGAGAGAGAGAGAGAGAGAGAGAGAGAGAGAGAGAGAGAGAGAGGATATTACAAATTACAACGCATTCTGCAAATACCAATGACCAGCAATAAATAAAGTTTCATTAGTGAACATATCATGTTTGTCCCCAGGAAGTTATTATCAGAGAGAGAGAGAGAGAGAGAGAGAGAGAGAGAGAGAGAGAGAGAGAGAGAGAGAGAGAGAGAGAGAGAGAGAGAGAGGACAGTACATAACCCTTGCTCGGAATCTAACAACACTGCGCAAATAAATCTTTTGTCACTCGAGGAAGCAAAAAGTGGCACAGAAAGGGATTCTTTGTAATTAACTTTGTAATTAACTTTGAATAAAGTTTGTAACTAGATTAAAAATGTTATGAAGTAGGATAAACCTGTGTTAATGAGAAAGTTGTGGGTTTCGCTAAGTATGACAACTGTTGTATGTTACTGGGCGATTATTAAAGCTCCCATTATAAACAATGAATAGGAAAATGAAAATAATAATAATAATAATAATAATAATAATTATTATTATTATTATTATTATTATTATTATTATTATTATTATTATTATTATTATTATTATTGATTTTGTGTTGTTAAGGTATATTATAAACTATGAATAGGAAAACTGAAAATAATAATAATAATAATAATAATAATAATAATATTATTATTATTATTATTATTATTATTATTATTATTATTATTATTATTATTATTATTACTGATGTGTTGTTAAGATAAAAATAACATTAATAGAAAGATGTACCACGAAAATAAAAAACGAAATCATTACAAATTAACCTTTTGGTTTGCGTGACTATTTCTTGTTTTTAAAATGGGTAAAATAAGGTATTTTTGGTGTTGCTAAGCCAGCATATATCTGCAAAATTGCAACTTAATGCAACACAGCCGCAAAACGTTACGCCGTAATGACACGACAGGAAGAGATGGCGAAATATCTGCTATCAAACCTTTCCAAAGATGGCCACTCGGGTTGAGGTGGACAGAGAAAGGAAAGATAGGAGGTGGAGGGAGGGAGGGGGATAAGGATGGAAAGGGTGTGGGAGGAGGTGTAAGGAAGAGAGAGAGAGAGAGAGAGAGAGAGAGAGAGAGAGAGAGAGAGAGAGAGTAATTGGGAGCAGCGAAAAGACGCCTGTTCTTACTGATAGCACACAAGTTTCTTGGGTGGATGAGGAAGAAGGGGGAGAGGATCCCCACCCTCCCTGAATCCCTCCCTTTACGTGGACTGAATGGACTGACGGGGGTGGAAGGGGGTTGGGCGTCTTTGGGGACTGGAGGAGGGATTGTCCTTGGATGGCTGTGGATTAATTAAAGAGAGAAAGAAAAACTCAATGGGATGGTTTCCAATGTTACATTTAGTGGAGCGAATTGGCGCTCTCTTGGGATATCGGGAGACACAGGACTTCCATTTACATAATAATTAGCTTTCTTATTTTCCATTTACTTAATAATTAGTGTTGTTATTAAGTTTTTATGGAGCAGACTTCAAGGGCGTGAACTTACCTAGCACTGGAAATTGCCATTTCAGAAGGGCGTTTGTGAAATTTTAACTTGAAGAGAAAATTGACTTTAGAATGAAATGAATGGCTGCTTTTTGTATGCCAGTCTTATGTAATACATAATTATAACTGCGTATAAGGCAGTATAACCCAAATTATCTTGTTAAAATTTCAAAGACGAAGTGGTATGTTATTCCGAGTGTGATTCGAAAAGGACTTTACTCAAACTCTAATTTTCCAAAAAGCAACATCGCATCCAAAAATATAAACAAGAAACTCACAAAAATAAAATGTTCTCTAATGACAGCAACCGAAAAGCCTTAATGTAATTCTTCATTTGCATACACTCCTCGGCTATGTTACCTTGCACTCTAAACTGTGCCCGTGGAATAACTTTGCTCTCGAGTTTCAACGAACTCCCGAGACGCTCTCGCGGGAGAAGTTATAAATGGCAGTTCGACCTTCGAGCTTAAACTAATTGGTTGGCAGGTCACCATTTGCTGAAGCCACAACAGAAGACCAACACCAATTTGGCTTACGTGAATGAGAGGCAGAAGGACAACACAACACAAGACCAACGCCAATTTCCGGACAACAGAAGACCAACACCAATTTCCGGAAAGTGAATGGGAATTGGGACAAGGACAGGATCACTCTCCACTGTAGGTAAAGGGTACTGGAACGGCCATTCCAATATCTGGAATTAGGAATGGTCACTGGACAGACAGCCTACAGAGATCTCTGTGGTGAAAATTGGTAGCAGAGATGGGAAGCAGAGTAAGGAACACACTTCTGCTCTGGAATTGTAACCAAAGAGCAAGTCCAATCGATCTCAATTTCTGTACTGAAACTGGAACCAAAGGAAAAGTCCACTCCAACTTCTTCTCTGGAATGAGAGCCAAAAGAGGAAACACACTCCAACTTCTGCATTGGAATGGGAACCAAAACAGTAAACACTCCAATTTATGTACTGGAATGGAACCAAAGAGAAAAGAAGTTAAGTATACCTTAGTTTTACCAGACCACTGAGCTGATTAACAGCTCTCCTAGGGCTGGCCCGAAGGATTAGACTTATTTTACGTGGCTAAGAACCAATTGGTTACTTTGCAACGGGACCTACAGCTTATTGTGGAATCCGAACCACATTATAGCGAGAAATGAACTTCTATCACCAGAAATAAATTCCTCTAACTCTTCATCAGCCGGCCGCTGGAGCTGAACTCCGGCCCATCGAGTGACAGTCTGAAGCTCAACCGACTCGGCCAACAAAGGGCTACCACCAAAGAGAAAGCCTACCACAACTTCTGCTCTGGAATGGGGCCCAAAAGGGAAAGTCCACACCGATTCCTGCACTGGAATGGGAACCAAAAGAGAAAATTCATTCCAATTTCATCTCTGGAATGGAAACCAAAAGAGAAAACTCATTCCAATTTCATCTCTGGAATGCGAACCAACAGAAATCCTAGTCCAATTTCTGCAATGGAACAGGAACCAAACACAGATTTCATTCCAACTATTGTGCACTGAAAACCACAAAGAAAGGCCACCCTAATCACTGCACTGAATTACACACTAGAATACACACTTCAACATCTGCAACAGGTCTCATTTCTTTTTCACGAAGTTCTCAAAAGAATCGCAGCAGAACAAATCTTTTGCCCTAAATAATGAAAATTAATGTAATAATGATTGAAGTGCTACGTGATATATATATATATATATATATATATATATATATATATATATATATATATATATATATATATATATATATAGAAGCTCAGTGAATCCTTTTCTATAATATGAAGAGCGAGAAAACTTCAGATAATCATACTACTTGATTCAGTATAAAAAATTAGATTAGAAATTTTCGTTCTATATTCTAATAACGACAATGCCAAACACCAATAACGTCAAACCAAAAAAAAACACAAAATTCCCCCCTCCCAAAAAAAAACTACGACACTGAAATCAACACAGAAAAAATCTACGAATCAAGAAATTCACAGAAAAAAATTTTCTCCAAAAACAAAGAATCTAAAACAATTAAAAAAATAAAAGAAAGAAATGAGTTATCACGGCCTTCCTCCTCCTCCTCCTCCTCCTCCTCCTCCTCCTCCTCCTCCTCCTCCTCCTCCTCCTCCTCCTCCTCCTCCTCCTCCTGCAGTTGGTTTTGGCTTTTCCTTCTTTTCGGTGATAAATGAGAGGCCCTCCTTGACTGACACTTGACATTCCGAGGGGATCATTCCTCCGTCAGGAGAAGTTCTCCTGCAGCCTGGAGAAGACACTCGGCCGGGAACTGAAAAGTGTGAGAGCGGACGTAATCCGCCGCTGGCGATGAGTGAGGAAGAGTTGGTGCAAGAAAAAATAAAAATAAAATAAAAAATAAAATACAAATTGGACACGATATTCTTGGAAGTAACTTGGAGTGGCACAGCGATTGTTGAGTTGTTATAATAATAATAATAATAATAATAATAATAATAATAATAATAATAATAATAATAATAATAATAATAATAATAATAGTGGGAAGGAAAAATTCAAAATAGTATTCAAAATGGAAGAAAGATTAAAGGACACATAATAAAGAAATATTAGTAGTATATGTAACTGATACATGGAAAGGAAGACGCAATGTATATTAAATGAAAATAAAAGAAATTAATATATATATTAAATATATAAAATAAAAGAAATATATATATATATATATATATATATATATATATATATATATATATATATATATATATATATATATATATATATATATACAACATTACACATCACACTTACACAGAAAGTGTATTTCTCCAAACTGCAAATAAATTACACCCGTGATGAATGAAGCAAGAGGAATTTCCCACACAGACTCAAGTCATATATCGCCATCATGGAAGCAACGAAGCACATAAATTTCTCTCATGTTATTTAATCGACTACCACTATCAATGAAGCACAGGTAATTTCATAATTACATATCGATTTTAATTACCACACCCCACAAGAAGCTCAAGAGGCCTCCCACGCCCCCTTATGGGCTTTAGTAATTACCATTATCAAAGAAGCAAAAGGAATTACTAAAAACATAGGTTTAAGAACATAAAGAATATCACCCCAAATGACATGAACTATTTTCAAGTATATAGACAAGGGATCAATGGCCTTTTACCTACTGACACCATGTGACTTTTTCGAACATACCAAACCCCTTTTTTCCTTTTTCACAAAGGGCGTGAAGGGGCCTTTTTATCTTTTTACAAAGGGCGTGAAGGAGCTTTTTTCTCTTTCACGAAGGGCATGGAGGAGCTTTTTTCTTTTTCACAAAGGGCGTGAAGGGGCCTTTTTATTTTTTTACAAAGGGCGTGAAGGAGCCTTTTTCTTTTTCACAAAGGGCGTGAAGGGGCCTTTTATTTTTTACAAAGGGCGTGGAAGGGGCCTTTTATTTTTTACAAAAAGGGCGCCTTTTCCTTCTTCACAAAGGGCGTGAAGATCCCAAAACCCTTTTTCTTTTCCACAAAGGGCGTGGAGGAGCCTTTATTTTTACAAAGGGCGTGTAGGAGCCTTTTTCTTTCCCACAAAAGGCGACAAGGAGATCCCCAAACCCATTTTTCTTTTTTACAAAGCGCGTGAAGGAGATTCACCCGACCGCCCCCTCCCCCCACCCCCGACCCCGCACCGAAGAAGGATGGCAATTACCGTGACGGACGAGGGCGCATCACTCCATCCCGAAGGAGTCAATGGGGGATTAGCAACGCAGACAAATGGGCGGCCGAAATGGACCTCCTCTCTCCCCCGGAAGGCACCGAAGGGGCAAGGCCAATTTACTCTCTCTCTCTCTCTCTCTCTCTCTCTCTCTCTCTCTCTCTCTCTCTCTCTCTCTATATTGTTTCTTGGTAGGAGCAGGAGTGATAATAAATTAATGTATACTCTTTTTCTTTTTTTTCTCTCTCTCTCTCTCTCTCTCTCTTTCTCTTACATTGTTTCTCGGTCGGGCACGAGGAATGATAATAAATTAGCTGTAATCCTCTCTCTCTCTCTGCCTTACATTGTATCTCGGTCGGGCAGGAGGAATGATAATAAATTAGCTGTAATTCTGTTCTCTCTCTCTCTCTCTCTCTCTCTCTCTCTCTCTCTCTCTCTCTCTCTGGACGTGGAAAGATGTGGATATCTCGTGATGAGCTTTGAATTATGGAGTTTCTGGAAACAGCAAGAGAAGTCTTTAGGGGCCGCTGACTCTTCTGCATGTCTACTATACAGATAGTTTTATACGTATACGCATACGTATTGGCGTAAGTTAGTCCTTGGGAATATATACATTACCAAAATTATAAAAAATATATATATGACCACAACGTCGAAAATAACATCAAAATATAAGACAGTACGGAAGTATATTATACAAATAATTGTATACATGCTTATATAGGCTCCATTACGAAGGCATACGTATTGGCGTATATTAGGTCCTTACAAACATTTACATTATAAATATAATGAAAGCAGATACAAAAACTCATTAGATCAAAAATGACATATACAAAAATACTTTACATTATCTCCACGAATTCCAAAATACAATGTAATACAGGACAGAGTAAGATACAATGATACCATGAGTGAAATGACATGTTTCATATGCAAATGAGATGATGATGAAATGAAACGAAGTATTTCATTGAATATTAATACAAAGAATGAATTGATAATGCAAGCCGATTAAAAGGACATCGAAAAAGAAGAAAATATACAGGGAATCTTTGACACTGGGTAAAATATATATATATATATATATATATATATATATATATATATATATATATATATATATATATATATATATATACACATATAATTATAATCACTTATATACACATATAATTTATTTATTTTTCACCTGATTCATCTATTTTTCACCTGTGATATATGTATATATATATATATATATCTGTATATATATGCATAATGAATCATTAAAACATATTAAAAATAGTATAAAACATATTAAAAACAGTATAAAAAAGCGAACACTTTACAAGCAAAATGATCTATTATAAGAAACAACTTTGCATGAAGTAACAAAAAAAAAAATTATTTCCATCTCAACCCTCGCGAGGCCCCCGCAAACCGATGTCCCTCGGAGCATAAGAGACAAAAATGGAATCGCTCTAGCGTCATAATAACGCAATCTAATTCCATTTTTACGGGAGGACAGTCACCGAGAAGGCCAGTTCTTGCATGAAGCTCCTCACAAATGGCCAGTGTCCTTTCAAAAATCACAAAGGGAGCAGGAAATCTTTATCATATTCATAGGCCTATGCCGTCTACAGTGGTGAGTCCTGATGGAAAATGTTGAGATGATCAGCCGAGTGGAAACTCTTCATAACAGGCCTCTGACCACCTTCGAAAACCTGCCATTTTGGCTTCGAATTTGTAGGCCTGCGTCGTCTATTACAGCCTACGATTGATGGAAATTTAGTTTTGTTAATCTCTCAACTTGAAACCTCTATACCAAAGGCCTTTTGTCCTGTTTCCAGAGCTCTGGAAAAGCCTGGACTTAGATTCTTCCCCCGCCTACCGAAGGTGGTTCTTGAGGATATGAACGTATAGGCTAGGCCTACATCCTAAATTGTCTAGATATCAGTGCGAATTCGATTGGGAATAGAAGAGAATAGCATACAGAATTTAGGCCAAAGGCCAAGCGCTGGGCCCAGTGAGGTCATTCAGTGCTGAAAGGCAAACCTCGCAGCCGCACTATGAAACAGTTGTTAGAGGGGTTGGAAAGTCAGATGGAAGAAAGAGAATATGAACGGAGGTACAGTCAAAGGAATGAAAGAGGATGCAGCTAGGGGCCGAAGGGTCGCTGCAAAGACCATTAAATAATAATGCCTACAGCGCAACACGTGAGGTGCACTGAAGGCGCTACTCCCCTACGGAGGACTTCGATTAGGGATCGCCTGATCGCTCCGTCTGTCAGTTGAAAGGAACCCGCCCCGTGGAATCTGACTCCAAAACCGATGTCGCGAAATTGAAATAATAACTGGAATTCAATAATCCGACGAATTGTTCCAATAACGCTCCCCCGGATAAAGCTCATAATGACTGCGAGGATATCGGAAAAGTTCTGAAAAGAAAGAAAGCGCGCCTGAACCATTAGAAAATGTACACACGCGGCGGACATGATGAAACGTCCCCATCACCGTATGTTAGTACAGTACCACCACCACCAGCAGCAGCAGTAGTAGTAGTAGCATCAATAAACATTTGCCTTTGTAACGCCTCTCCCCGCCCACACCAGTCTAACCAGCCCCTGAACACTCGAGCTCGTTATCAGACCTGGAAAATTGGACCTTAAAACAGATTTATGTTAAGCGGCTCTAATGAGCTGCAAATTCCATCTTAACATTTTTTCCCCGTTAATTAAAACAGCCTCATTAGCGAGGAATGGTGGGAGGGGGGAAGGTTATATCTGATAATGCCAGCCGTTGTACATCAGATAACACGTTACGGTGTTACCGTTTCGGGTCATATTTGCTGGGCATTCAAGATCTCGTAAAAGGAATCCACGCCGTCTGCTCTTGAGATGTCAGAGCCTGCAGCTCATGAAGTAAAGGAAGAAGAAGAAGAAGAAGAAGAAGAAGAAGAAGAAGAAGAAGAAGAAGAAGAAGAAGAGGAGGAGGAGGAGGAGGAGGAGGAATAACAAATTCCCTTGGTTTTTTACTTACTTGAACAGGCAAAAACCAAGCTGTCGATGATTCATGAAAACACACTAGCATAAGCCTAATGAACCTAGCTACAACCCTTGTTTCTTTCTATACACAGTGGCACTCTGGAAATCTATCCACCCTCAAGTGTTCCCTAAATACTATTTAACTATTACCTTCCTACTATGAAGAAGCGGGTTTTGTCGTACGTCAGCTAGATAAGGGCGATGCGTTGCCAGTACCGTCGGCCTTTTTATTTGAGAAAAATTCTATATCGATGGAAGTAATGACCACCTAAGGAAAAGCCAATGAAAATGTTGACTTTCATTTTGATAGCACAATGGCGTCGCAATGTTTGAGGTCTATTTTGCTAAATGTGAAAAGCAATTAAAATGAGATTACTAAGACCAAAAGTCTACATTAGAAAATGAAAACAAAACATATATACTTTAAATGTCCCTACAAATGGGGGGAATATTTCCTAATGAAAACAAAATGTAATTTTCAAATGTCCCTACAAATGGGGGAAAAATTTCCTAATGACAACAAAACGTACATACTTTAAATGTCCCTACAAATAGGGGAAAATTTCCTAATGACAACAAAACGTATGAACTTTAAATTTCCCTACAAATATGGAAAAATTTCCTAATGACAACAAAACGCATATACTTTAAATGTCCCTACAAATAAGGGAAAATTTCCGAATGACAATAAAAGTAGATACTTTAAATGTCCATATGAAAAACATATATACTTTCAATGTCCCTACAAATAAGGAGAAAATTTCCTATACAATATTCGCAATTCCTAGATAACCGACCCTTCATAATCCATCGTACGAAAACGCCAAATACCAGGACCGCCCACCAGTCGCCCCAGACATAAGGTCTCTCTGCAAACAAGGCCGCGCAAACGAACTGCTAACAATCCGAACTAATAAGGTCACGGCGGACTGAGTGCCCTCCCCCCTAACCCCTCAAGGGCAGAGGAAGAAGACTCAAACTCCACGGTATACTCCTCCTACGCGTCCGGAACGCGTCTGCGGGCGAGCAATCCCTCCATACAATTTGTTTCCCGATGCACTGCGCTAATTTGGAGCAGACAGACACAAGAGCAATGTCAACCCAATTAGCGCTGCCTGAGAGAGAGCGAGAGGGAAAATAAAAAGGAATGACTTTACGATGAAGCTTCGGATATAATGAAGCGGAGGACGTGATTCAGAAATAAGCTGGCGTGGGAAGATAATGATAAATCTGATGATGAATTTAATGACGTCGCCTTGACGTAAATTCATATAAGCAAATAAGCGATGCCGACTTTTTTTTATATCGTCACTGAAATGGTAAACAAGTAAAAAATGAGGCGAAGTATCTTCGGCGCAATCGAGTTTTCTGTACAGTGCATAATCAAGGCCACCGAAAACACGTCTATCTTTCGGTGGTCTCGGTATAATGCTGTATGAGCCGCTGCCCACGAAACTCAGCCGGACGTGGTGGCCTGTGTTGTTGCGCTGCCAGAAGTACGATTACGGCTAAATTTAACCCTAAATAAAATAAAAACCACTGAGGCTGGAGAGCTGCAATTTGGTATGTTTGATGACTGAAGGGTGGATGATCAACATACCAATTTGCAGCCCTCTAGCCTCAGTGGTTTTTAAGATCTGAGGGCAGACGGAAAAGTGCAGACAGAACAAAGTGCCGACGGACAGACAAAGCCGGCACAATAGTTTTCTTTTCAGAAAACTAAAACAGAGAAATTATAACAGTAATTTAACTCAAGAAACAAAACAATGGACTGAGTAAATCACTAATAATGAGCTAACAGAATGAAAGCCCTACACAGACAATAAATAATCTAAGAAAATATTTAAGAAACTCTTCTGGGAACCCATTAACTATAAAAGCGCGCAGGAGCGCTCGACAAAACATGCGCATCAGCTACTGAAAAACGAGACTGAAAAATAGTTTTACATATTCACATGGTTTGGCAATATAATAGGACACTTTTTGTACATTGTGACGCACAATTATAACGACAGACAGAATAAAACGAAGGAGAAATGCAACACTAACTTTCAATTAATAAAAAACCACATGGTTATGCCAGCACGGGCTCTTGCTGATAAATTATTGTAAAAACACTTAAATCGCCTTTTTTTTAGTTGATAGGTAAGATGACTGAAAATCACCTGAAAACGAGCAAATTAATCATCCATCTCTCTCTCTCTCTCTCTCTCTCTCTCTCTCTCTCTCTCTCTCTCTCTCCATTCCAGTGATTGTTTCGAGGACCGCTTTCAACACAGACTCCGTTGCAGGATTACTGTCGTAATTCCTGCAGGATTACGGTTGATTGCGCAAGCACTCCTGTGCTTGCGAACTCAGAGCTCCACCGGAACAAAAACAAATAAATAAATAAAAGAGCGCTGTTTTGTTTTTTTGATCGATACAAAGATACATGTGGATATTTTACTCATGGTTGTTCTGGAAAATTTTGTATGATTTAAACGGCGGTAGTTGTATGCGTACATCTGCTATGTATGTATGTATACATTAATTAATAAAAGACCTGAGTTTCTATCCTCTAAATAAAGATCTCTCTCTCTCTCTCTCTCTCTCTCTCTCTCTCTCTCTCTCTCTCTCTCTCTCTCTCTCTCTCTCTCTCTCTCTCACGAAAATTTGTCACCAAAATTGCATTTAAAAACAATCTTACGGTTCTCTAAATAAAGTTCTCTCTCTCTAACTATTGATAAACAAAAATAGAACCACACAACACGCTTTTTCGCCAAAATAAAACTGCGCAAATGAAACATATATTTGATCCTTTATATCCAACAAAATTACGCAATCTCTCTTTCTCTCTCTCTCTAACTGTTGATAAACAAAAACAGAACCAACCAACATGCTTTTTCGCCAAAATAAAACTACGCAAATGAAACAAATATTTGATCCTTTACACCCAACAAAATGACGCAATCCTTTGATGCGATTTTGGCGCAACAGAAAACGCTAAAATGCCGACACTCATTAACCTGTAATCAATTATTTCCATTCAATGTCCGTGTGCAAAAAAAAAAAACATTAATTTCCCAAGTGGTACGGAATTAACTCGTGTTTCTGTCGGGGAGAGAGAGAGAGAGAGAGAGAGAGAGAGAGAGAGAGAGAGAGAGAGAGAGAGAGAGAGAGAGAATATTTTGTTTTAAAGTGAATAGAGCTGTATAATTAGTCCATTCACGCTCGCAAGAACCAGTTAGTACGATCTTACTGGAGAGAGAGAGAGAGAGAGAGAGAGAGAGAGAGAGAGAGAGAGAGAGAGAGAGAGAGAGAGAGAACTGATAATTTTTTTAGTGAACAGAATTGTATACATCGTTCAAACAGCTGCTGATTTCTTTCAACCCATGAGAGGAGAGAGAGAGAGAGAGAGAGAGAGAGAGAGAGAGAGAGAGAGAGAGAGAGAGAGAGAGAGAGAGAGAGAGAGAACAGCATTCACTCCTCCAAGCGAATGCAGCAACCTACGTATTTTCAATTGGAAATTTTCACTTCATTAACAAACTAGTGGGAACAGAATTCGAACCTATTAAATGCAAAGTGTGTGAGCGTGAATAAGCGTGAATAAACCTGAATAAACTGCTTGACTGTATTGACTGTGTATCTCTCTCGTCTGCTACAGGAATAAATCGCGTGCGAATTTATTCCTGTACAAATGAATAACTCGCATTTCTATTCACGTGAATAAATTGGGTTTTGGACGTCTCGTTTGCAGGTGAAAAATAAATAGTATTTTTCTTTTCCTATTTTGTACGAATATTTAGCATTTTTACTTCGTGTTTAGCCTATAATTACAAATATCTTTATTCTTTCGTGATTATATATTAATTATATATATGTATATAAAATATATACATACACACACACTCATATATATATATATATATATATATATATATATATATATATATATATATATATATATATATATATATATATATATATATATATATGATATTTCCCTTAATATTTTGAGGCAAATACCTTGCATTTCTTCACCCATCCGTATACTAAAAAAAAAAAACACTTCTCTTTGCCTTTCAACATGAATAAAACGTAATGCCTTCAAGCTTTGATGCAAATAAACTGAATTTCGCCCTCTATTTATATAAATATAAATACGTAGTATTTCCAGGTTCCCTTCACACCACAATAAATATTATTTCTGTCCGTGTCTCGACGCAAGAACCCATTACGTCCACCAGACTTCCGTGTACGCGGATATACGGGAAGAACTACGACGGGGAGACAATGACACAAGGGCAAAATACGGAGAGAGAGAGAGAGAGAGAGAGAGAGAGAGAGAGAGAGAGAGAGAGAGAACGTTATCAGAAGAACAGACCTGTATAATCTAGTTCATTCATACCAACAAGAACCATGACAATCTCTTATTGAAGAGAGAGAGAGAGAGAGAGAGAGAGAGAGAGAGAGAGAGAGAGAGAGAGAGAGAGAGAGGGATTTTGTTACAAGTGAATGGATCTGTATAATTTAGTTCATTCTTATTCGCAAGAACCAGCTACAATTTTATTAGAGAGAGAGAGAGAGAGAGAGAGAGAGAGAATGAATTTGGTTTTCGAGTGAATGGATCTGTGTAATCTAATTCATTCACATGCACACAACTAGTTGAAACAGTTACAGTCTTGTTAGAGAGAGAGAGAGAGAGAGAGAGAGAGAGAGAGAGAGAGAGAGAGGAGAAAATCTGGTTTTCGAGCGAATGGATCTGTACAATCTAATTCATTCAAACTCACGTGACTAGTTGAACTAGTTACAGTCTTGTTAGAGAGAGAGAGAGAGAGAGAGAGAGAGAGAGAGAGAGAGAGAGAGAGAGAGAGAGAGAGAGAGACCTGCGCAAGCGGACGAATATAATCCATCCATTAAGGGCAAAGCCGCTTAACTTCCAGCGCCGACCAGGCAGCGCCACATTGTTGCTGACAGCGCATTTATACCTCACTGCCTTCTTCTGCGCCTTCGCGGTGAAGGTTCTCTGCTGAAGAAGGCCACTCGGGGTTGGGTGGTGGGGAGGGGTTAAGACGCCCGGTCTAAGAAGGTATTTGGAGAAGGCGCCGGAGGGTGATGGGGGGGTCAGAGTACCTGGGTGGTTTGGTGTGATAGGTTGGAAGGGGAGGGGTAGGTAGATGATAATCATTGTTAAGAATATATTGAAGAATGTCAAGCATATATTAAAGAATATATTGAATATAAATAACATATTGAAGAATATGAAGAATACATTGAGGAATATAATGAATATATCGAAGAACAGAGAATATACTGAAGAACAATATATTTTAAAAAATGTAAAAAAAAATATAATAAGGAATATCAAGTATATATTGCGGAATATATTAAAAAAAATAATACTGAATATAAATATATTCAAGAATATACCGAAGAATATAGAGAATACACTGAAGACTATAATGAAGAACATATAAAGAACACATATTCAAGAACATATTAACGACATCGCTTTTCCCAAGGAACTCTCACGCAAACCGAAATTCCGAAAATCTCAAACGTTAACAAAACCGGAAATACTCACACAGGGGGTTTTAACAAAATCGTAAAACCGTCGGAACGGCCGCGGTTATGGAACGCTAATGAGAGCTTAATGAAGTTTTTTATTTTTTATTTTTTTTAATATTTCGAAACCGCGACCGTTCTCCGTCGCGTCGATATGAGACTCTGAACGAAGCTCGCGTCGTTTCAAATGATTTTGACAACAGAGGAAATTCGGTGTCGGGGTCATTTGGTATGCGTGCTGCTCTTGAGAGAGAGAGAGAGAGAGAGAGAGAGAGAGAGAGAGAGAGAGAGATCTGCTGCTTTCAAATATCTGGATTTAAATGGTTTATGGTACTGCTGAGAGAGAGAGAGAGAGAGAGAGAGAGAGAGAGAGAGAGAGAGAGAGAGAGAGAGAGAGAGAGAGAGAGAGAATTTTTATTTTCAAGTGAATGGATCTGTATAATTTAGTTCATTCATACTCGCAAGAAACAGTTACAGTCTAACTGAGAGAGAGAGAGAGAGAGAGAGAGAGAGAGAGAGAGAGAGAGAGAGAGAGAGGAAAGCCTATTTGCTTACAATTATCCATATTTTAATAAGTGAAAAATAAGAAAAACCATATAAACGAGGGATTCTTACAAGATGTTCAGACCTAAAGTTCCGGGCCAAGAGAAAAGGGGGGCGGGGGCGTTCAGCCCCCCTTCTAAGTCAAAACAATAATTAAATAAAAAACAAAATATAAAATTCTCCTAAGCATAAAAAAATGCAGCCCTGAAAACAGACACCAAAACTGCCATTTCTATGACAATCTAAGATGCAAACTTTCCCATGACAAATGATAACGGGCCCTCATCATCATCACCTCCCAACGAGAAATGGCCGGTACTGTGGTAGCCTCTGAGAGAGAGAGAGAGAGAGAGAGAGAGAGAGAGAGAGAGAGAGAGAGAGAGAGAGAGAGAGAGCTCTATTCCCGAAGAAGCAAATGCGTGCTAAAACATCTAAGGAGGTATCATTATCTTCGGCGTATACCGGGCAATTTGCGACTCCTTTGGACGATCGTACCACGAAATGGGCCAAGCATTATAGTCTCTTGGATGAAGAAGAAGAGGAGGAGGAGGAGGAGGGAGAAGAAAATAGAATATGTGAGGCATTTGCAAAGTGGAGGAGAGGAGATCCAGTGGGAGACTTGGTGAAAAACATAAGCGATTTTCGCTTGAGAGAAAGCATTATGAGGCTATTCCCTGTTAACGGTCCCAAGGATGGAATCGTTTTTAAGTTACTTATTCTTTCCAAAGATACACGAGCTACACAGACACACACACACACACACACACGTCTCTCAAACTCAGCTTAATAAGTATTTACATATTTCTAGATGACATAAACTTATCATCACATTTATATCTCCAGTAGATGACAAGTTTCCTAGATCACAAGAATAAGAAGATAATCCTAAATATATTGAAAAACAAAACTATTCCTTCACACTGTCCATAATGAACTAATTCACAGACAAAAACATATGACGTCAGCACTATTGACGATACAGTGCAACACTATAAATATTACAGTGCAACACTATAAACTTTACATTGCATTGCTATAGACAATACAGTGCAACACAATAAACAAGGCAGTACAACACTATAAACAATACAGTGCAACGCTATAAACATTACAGTGCAACACTATAAACAATACAGTGCAACATTATAACATTACAGTGCAACACTATAAACATTACAGTACAACACTATAAACATTATGGCACAACACTATAGACAATACAGTGCGACACTATAAACATTACGATGAAACACTTTAAACAATACAGCATAACACTATAAACATTACAATGCAATACTATAAACAATACAGTGCAACACTCTAGACAATACAGTGCAACACTATAAACATTACAGTGCAACACTATAAACAATACAGTGCAAAGCTATAAATATTACAGAGCAACACTATAAACATTACAGTGCAACACTATAAACAACACAGTGCAACGGTATAAACATCCCTTACCGGACTGCATCTGAAAGAAAATTAAACAATAAACGTTCCAATTTCGCATATGAGAGACTTTCCATTACTTGAAAAACATAAAAAAAGCAATTGGAGCACATCAGTCTATTATCTATCTATCTATCTATCTATCTCCCCAGAGATTTTAGGGATTAATGCAGTGTACTAGAGATTATTGCTAAGGCTCCCCTAGTCTCCACTAAAGGGATTGGGCTGTATATTTCTTGCGCTCCCCTTTTCCTTGTTCATTAACGGCTGCTGGAATTACTACGGCTTTCTCCATGTATCTGTCTTTATTTCTCTTATGCTTACTATATGAGATCCGTTTTAAAAGAACACTTTCAACTCTCTCTGTCTCTGTCTCTCTCTCTTCCCTTTCCAATACATCTCTTTCCCCCCATCTCTGTCTGTCTGTCTCTCTCATCCCTTCCCAATACAGTCCTCTCTCTCTCTCTCTCTCTCTCTCTCTCTCTCTCTCTCTCTCTCTCTCTCTCTCTTCCCTTTCCAATCTCTTACATCTCTTTCCCCCCATCTCTTTGTCTGTTTGTCTGTCTCTCTCATCCCTTCCCATTACAGTCTCTCTCTCCTTCCCTTTCCCACATCTCTCTCTCTCTCTCTCTCTCTCTCTCTCTCTCTCTCTCTCTCTCTCTCTCTCTCTCTCTCTCAAAAAGCTGAAACCGTCCCCTCCCCCTTTCAAATAAACTTCATGGCTAATCCGTTTTCCATTTTCCCAATAAGCCGCGGGTACTCGTCAGAACAGCTTCGCTAACGGCAGTCATAAAAGGGACATGAATTCGTTATTCCGCTCTCCTTCATAGCCAAACTTCTGGAGAATATCCGGAACTTCGCGAAGATATGCGCCAATAACTTCATTAAAATGAAGGGTACTTCAGCAGAGGCCGCGAGAATATTCTCAGGGGCCAGCCGCCGTCCTTGACTTAATTTTGGAGAATGGAAATCTAATAACTTCCAATGACCAGCTAGGGCTTGCAAATTAAACTTACAAGTTCATCAAAGACAAATTCTCAGTGATCAGTCCGATATGCTAAAGGAGCTGGACAGTATAGAAAATAACTCTCAATTCAAGGTGATCTAAAAAGTACTGGAAGTGGAAAACTAATTCCAGTAGCCAATCAAAACTAATTCCCAGTGATCAGTTAGGCACCGCTATAGGAATTTCTGGATGTGAAAAAAATTATATTCATTGGTCAACTAGACATGACTGAAAAGTTCAGAAGTATGAAGAATTCATTCCCAGCGATCAGTGAAACATAACTTACAAGTATAGGAGTATGAAAAAGGAATTCTTAGCGACCAATCAGGCATAACTTATAAGTGTGCACAGTGAATTCAAAAGGTAATTTATGCGAGAATGTCATATATGACTCTGACTACGATTAACATGAATGTATAAGCATAGGAGATTTAAAACAAGTGAAAAAATGCGCCGAAAACTTTGGCGCAATCGAGTTTTCTGTACAGCGTATAATGCTGTATGAAACTCTCAGCCGGCCGTGGTGGTTTGTGTTGTTGCGGTGCCAGACGCATGATTATGGCTAACTTTAACCTTAAATAAAATAAAAACTACTGAGGCTAGAGGGCTGCAATTTGGTATGTTTGATGACTGGAGGGTGGATGAGCAACATACCAATCTGCAGCCCTCTAGCCTCAGTAGTTTGTAAGATCTGGGGGCGGACAGAAAAAAGTGCGGATGGACAGACAAATCCGGCACAACAGTTTTCTTTTCAGAAAACTAAAATTAATAAGAAAACCCTCCGTAAAAAACAAAAGCCTAAATGCCACCAGCGGCGTCTACATTTTGACATTTCCCATGACGTCACGATCTAAATATAGTTTACCAATTTAAGCACTGGCTGATATTTTTCGGTAAAACCCCCATCCATCCATTCCACCTTCAGTAAAGGAAGAAGAAGCGGCAGAGGACCCACCTGACACAACTTGGCACTTTTTACTTCCAAAATAAAAAAAAAAAATATGAAGAAAAACTCCGATAACCGAAGTCATTAGCTCGAACCGCGACCACCTGCGCCAGGTAAAATATGCAGGAGTCATTTTAAGCTGCTTGCTTCCTCCTCGTTGCCATCTGGTATATTTTCTTAAGTCTCGGTTTTTTTTCACTTTTTCATGCAGGATTCCTCTTCTTACACATTTATAAAGCATCAGGGAGTGTCTGTTTATAAAGCACCATGAAGTCCTCCTCTTGCCACACATTTATATAGCATCGTGAAGTCTTCCTCTTGCCACACATTTATAAAGCATCGTGAAGTCTTCCTCTTGTTACACATTTCTAAAGCATCATGAAGTCCTCTTCTTGCCACACATTTATAAAGCACTATGAAGCCTTCCCCTGTCACACATTTGTAAAGCATCATACCTCCTTCTTGTCACACATTTACAAAGCATCATGAAGTCCTCCTTTCTTACATAAAGCACCATTAAGTCCTCCTTTAGTCACACATTTGTAGAGCACCATCAAATCTCCCTCTTGTCACACATTTATAAAGCATCATATCTCCCTCCTGTCACACATTTACAAAGCATCATGAAGTCCTCCTTTCTTACATAAAGCACCATTAAGTCCTCCTTTTGTCACACATTTTACAAATCTCCCTCTTGTCACACATTTATAAAGCATCATATCTCCCTCCTGTCACACATTTACAAAGCATCATGAAGTCCTCCTTTCTTACATAAAGCACCATCAAGTCCTCCTCTTGTCACACATTTCTAAAGCACTATGAAGCCTTCTTCTTGGGACACATTTATAAAGCATCACGATATCTCCCTCTTGTCACACATTTCTTAAGCATCATATTTCCCTCTTGTCACACATTTCTAAAGCATCATGAAGCCCTCCTCTTGTCAAACATTTACAAAGCATCATGAAGTCCCCCTCTTGTCACACCTTTCTAAAACACCACGAAGTCCTCCTCTTGCCACACCTTTCTAAAGCACTATGAAGCCTTCTTCTTGTGACACATTTACAAAGCATCGCGATATCTCCCTCTTGTCACACATTTACAAAGCATCATGAAATCCTCTATAACTGCGAGCTAATGTCAGAGGATGCGGCGCGCTAACGAGATACAGCGGACGGACGAACATCAAAGCCTTTAATGTAATACGACCAAACATTAAACGAGATCGTACGAAAACGGCGAAGTGGAATCGTGATCTCATCTCATCCGGGATTAAAGGATATGAGAAAATATAAATGGGTTTCCTAACGGCTGTTATGAGAAACAGCGCTGGAAATGAAGTCAGTTGGATCCTGGAGACCTCTAAGAAATTATTTTTGTTATGGATGCAGTAAGCCCAACGTGATTACAAATAAATGCTATAGTATATATATTTCTTTTCCTTTTAGGTCCTCTGTGACAGAGTGGCTAGTTCCTTTACTTTAATGCTTTCTGTGGCTAAATGGATAGCGCTGGTTTGGTGTCTCATTGGTCAGCGGCTTAAATCCCCAGTGGGGAAGTTTGCCGTTTAACAATAATAAATATTCCTGCTTACAATGGTTGAGAAGTGTTTTAACTTTCTTCTTCTGCAATTTCTTTACATAAAAAGCAAAATATAAAGAATTAGAAAAAAAAACAAAGAAAAAACTCATACAAAATCTACAGAATCAAAAGTTAGAAACACTACTAAAAGTCACAGGAGGTCACTTCCGTGTAAGGCATGGGAAATGAGCTGCCAAGCCTACAACCTCACACCTTGTTTAAATATACAGGTACATTAATAATTGACCGATGGCATTATCACCTTCGGAATGCTAAATTAAATAATAATATTAATAATAATAATAATAATAATAATAATAATAATAATAATAATACTAGGAAAATATAAAATATAACAGACCATGACATGTCACGACATTGATCACACAAACATCAATAAAAGAAATGACTCCAGGTCACTTCATCCAATCTACCACGTCAGCTGACATCAATCCACAATCGCCCGTCCATCTTCTACGCCCTGAACTCACAAAAGAAAAAAGCTAAGTAAATAACCAGTCCCTCATCACAAAAGAAGAAATGAAATATTCATGGTCTTCAGTGTTACTTGTTATCGTCAATACAAGGAAATGCTATTACATACTCGCTCGTGAGGCATCTTTGTAAATATGGATCTGATGAGAATTTATGTCTTGGGGACGACGGTCCTAGATACGGTAAACAGGAAGTGTTTACCTGGCTGTACTGATGTATGTCTCTGTGTCTCTCTCTCTCTCTCTCTCTCTCTCTCTCTCTCTCTCTCTCTCTCTTGCGTGTGTAAGAAGTTTATATTATGACGGAACAATGATTGATTTCTCTCTCTCTCTCTCTCTCTCTCTCTCTCTCTCTCTCTCTCTCTCTCTCTCTCTCTCTCTCTCTCTCTCTCTCGTGTGTAATAAGTGTAGACTATGACGAAACAATGATTGCATCTCTCTCTCTCTCTCTCTCTCTCTTATATATGTGTAATAAGTTTTGACCATAACGAAGCAATATCTTTTGTTCCACACAATGCAATAACACACACACACACACACACACACACACACATATATATATATATATATATATATATATATATATATATATATATATATATATATATATATATATATATATATATATATATATATAATTATTCATATAGATAATTACAAAACTTGTACAAAATCTACAACAGCTACAATTGCAAAGCAAGTACAGACATAATCTCTAAACAATTATAAGAAACAAAAACCATATCACAATCCCCATTTGAAATAATCGCCAAAACACAATTCCTATTTGAAATAACCGCCAAAGATACAAACATAAAAATTAACACTCAAGAAATAGAATGGAATTCTTTCAGATTAAATTAAAAGTGTGCTAGGACCGTGAAACATTTGAAAATAAAAAAAATATTGCAAAACAAATTTGATGTTTCATTGGTGCTTACGATAATAAGAAAAAAAATTCTACGGAAAGCAATATTTGTATTTTTGAAACTAATATAAATTTTATCTTGTACAGGTAATATTTATCTTTATAACTGATATAAGTTTTGTCTTTCGTCATACTAGGTTACAGAACAAAAAGTCTATGCAAATGTTAAATTCACCGCCATTTAATACTAAAATAGTAAAATGCAAAAATGCGCCGAAGTTTCTTCGGCACAATCGAGTTTTCTGTACAGACGCTACAGCGTACAATCAAGGCCACCGAAAATAGATCTATCTTTGGGTAGTCTCGGTATAATGCTGTACGAGCCGGGGCCCACGAATCTTTAACCACGGCCCGGTGGTGGCCTGTCCTATATCGTTAACAGAAGCACGATTATGGCTAACTTTAACCTTAATTAAAATATAAACCACTGAGGCTAGAGGGCTGCAATCTGGTATGATGATTGGAGGGTGGATGATCAATACCAATTTGCAGACCTCCAGCCTCAGTAGTTTTTAAGATCTGAGGACGGACAGAAAAAGTGCGGACGGACAGACAAAGCCGGCACAATAATTTTCTTTTACAGAAAACTAAAAGACGGAAACAAAATGAACCAGACAGTGACAGACGTATATCTGAGACAGACATGCGTACAAAGAGACAGACAAAGGTGCGAGTCAGACGAACAAAGAGACAGAAACGTGTTTTCATTTACGAAAATTTGGTCCAATGACCTGGCACCGGAAACGGAAACAGACGTGGGTCACAAGAAGACGGGTGGATATCCGTCCAAAGAGACGGATTATAATAGTCACCAGAAAATGTAACGAATATTCTACCTAGAAAAAACTGTAGTTTATGTAATATATTTTTGTAAAGTTTTATGTACGTTTTCTTTCTCTCCCTCTGTACCCAGACTGTATCCTTGTTAAGCATCTTATTTTATTAATTAAGTGCCGTGATATTTTGTTTCATTAATCCTCTATGTACGATGTATCCACCACTTGACACAACTGGGTAAAATGCCCATGGAAATGCCCTTACAAAAATATACATACCAGGGGCACAATGTCCCTGTTTATACACTTGAAATAACCACAAGAAAATATACATAGCCCTCTCCTATACCTATCCGAAACACGTTCTGATTCCCCACAACATGTTGTGATTGTGACTGTGGTTGTCGAATGATATAATGATAACAATACTGATGATGACCAAGACGTCTCACAAAGATGATGATGATGATGATCTGGAAAAAAAACACTACTACTTACACCTCGGCACCGAGGACCCACGAATTCTGTGTCCTGTCGGGAATGCCCTTACGAAAACCATTGACAACCTCTTACTTATTTACGGGAATGCCTACAGAATTTTTTTTTTTTTTTTTTTTTTTTTTGTGCGTGTTGCTGTGTCTTACTTTAGTGTCATGATGTAGTTTGTGAGCAGCATGTGCATGCCCCATGTTGACAAGTCTGAAACCTGTAAGTCTTTGTGGTACCGCCCAAATTCTTTCGCTCAGTTTTGTTTTAAGGGGTTGCGTTCTACTGGACATTTACGACGGTTTCTAGTACCCCATTCATTTCTACTTAATAAGTTGCGTTCTATTTGACACTTGCTACGGTTTCTACTACTTCATTCATTTATTTTTAGTAAGTTGCGCTCTATTCGACAACCACTGCTGTTTCTTTAAGAAACCGGATTCTTTTAGACTGTTCAAACGGTTAAAGTTACGGTTTGTTTTTTACTTTTTATTTCTTAGACGAAACCGTTTTTCTTAGGTGTGATAAGATCCCGGATATAATTACCGTTGTTTCTTAATAATGCTACGATTTATATGATTGTTACAGGGTCTAACTGCCTTTGCAACTATAAAAAAAAATTCCTTTATTTTTATTCCTATACAGCCCAGATTAAACCGGTCCTTTATGGCTACGATTTTTATATAATTTTTCGAAGAATTGGCCTTTCGTACCAAAAGCAATTTCCTTTTTTTCTTTATTTTAGAAAATGAGTTTATAATCGGTTCTTTTAACACAGTATTAAAATCACGATCTCTTTCCCGTCCAGTTTAGTTATTAAACTCACAATCATTTCATTAACCGAAAGAGACTACATTTTGAATAACCGCACTTTTAGTTTTTATTTATTGTTATACTACTTCGCCTGACTAGTTTATCTCTGACATAATACATAGGCACAGTCATGCATAGTCATGTATAGTCTTCCAGTAGTTTGTGTGTGATCTTAGCAAGAATGTAGTGTGCCCCGTTTTGGGCACTTACTAGTGAAACCTGACCTCGGATGACCTTTCGCGAAAGCGCCGGGCAATTTTCTTGTATTAACCTTGGTCACCTTTTGTAGACAGAGAGGCCTGGCCCATTTTTTCCTTTAAAAAAATTATATATAACTATTTCCATATATTTTTTCATAGAGCAGTGTCTAACAGAAGAAATCTACGTCGTTTTCCTACTGTTTATAGCTAGTGGTGTCATGTTTGTGTACATAGATGAAGTGAATTTAACGTACATTACTGAGTGTGTGTGTATGTGTGTTTTCCCCTTGTTAACCAAAGCAACCTCTGGATGTTTCCGAGATGGCCATCTGCCTGTTGTTAAAAAGAAGAAGAAGAAGAAGATGAAGAAGGAGAGAGAAGGAGACCCTGGGTAATGTAAACACAGGCCAGAAGAAGACTCCCAGTACAGCATCGTGACACCTCCTCCGTGTGTGTGTGTATGCTAGCTGACAGTTCGATGTTGTTGCTTGCTCTGTTTTTGTCAATAAAGATATATTCTCCTTAGAAAGGCACGTTCTTGTTTTTTTTTTAAAGATTGATCGTGTTGACAATTAACGACACTCTTTGTATGACTTTCTGTATAGGAAGTTACACGGATGTTTGAAAAGAATAGAGAATAGACATTGGTGAAGGCCTTTGTCTCTCCAGATCGAAATCTTGCAGTGCCCTGCCCTCGACGAAAGGGAATGAATGACATACATACATTCTATTTATACAAACATACAATACATCCTACTTTATACATAAATGCATAATACGTTCTACTTATACATTGCTCTCAACAATGTTTCTGTTAAGACCCGTCCTTCTTAAGACAGGGTACTGCTAAAGACAAATTTGTCTGAAGTCTCTCTCTCTCTCTCTCTCTCTCTCTCTCTCTCTCTCTCTCTCTCTCTCTCTCTCTCTCTCTCTCTCTCTCTCTCTCTCTCTCTCTGACAACACACATACCAAATGCCTTATTCATTCAGTTCTACTGAAGTCCTAAGGTCGTATTCTGTTTTCAATGTAACATAACTTCTACTATGCAATACATAAGACAAAAAAGCATACATATACAAATTAAGCAATTACTTTATATACAGTAATTAAAACTATATAATTATACATATATATATATATATATATATATATATATATATATATATATATATATATATATATATATATATATATATACGAATAAACACATATAGCCTAAGCATCTCATAGCTTACAGGCATAGTGTGGAACTTTACAAAAGCTTAGATACATAAACACGCAACAGAAACACATTCAATTCAGGTAACATATAAATACACACGACTGAATACGCCTACGTTATACACAAATGTCCATTACAGTACATACATTTGCTAACCAGTATCTACGTCTAATTGAAAATAAAAGTCTATAGGTAGACAATTAAGGCCCAGTCAACCGGTGCGAATTTCAACGGTCAAAAGTCGATTTTGTTGACAAGTATCGAACCAATCTTAATATTCAACTTCAGGCAACTGAAATTCAATATGTCTCCCAATAAGCAAGCGACTTAATATTTACAATCCAGCCATTACGAAGACCGATATTCGAACCGATATTGGAAAAATCGTGCAGTGAGCAATACTGCGGCATTATGTAAGGGTACTGACTGTGTACATCCGGCTAAGAATGTTCGATTTGGGGTGTGTCCACACTGCAGTTAAACATGTTACAAACACACGTCGGCAACTTATCGCATACACGTCACAAACATTCTGAAAACAAGTCAGCGACAGAAGTAGAGAACATGGGGCTTGTTAAGACTAGAACTATGTCGTTAACTTGCATTCAAACCGACTGTGCAGTGTTGCGATATGTTGCTGACATGTTTATGAAATGTGTTATGTAGGTAACTTGTCACATACATGTCACAAACAGGTCGAAACTAAGACAATGACTGGGTGCGGAGAACGCCGGTTAGGCCTACCTGCAAGCTGTTGACTTGCATTCAATCTGATACTGGTGTGTGCGATAAATTGGCGACGTGTTTATGACAAATATGTCGGTAACTTATCACATATCCCATACAGATTGAAAACAAGTCCACAACTTGAAGTAAAGAATTTAGCTTACAATAATCTAACAACTCCAGGAACCGGAATAGCCAGCTATCTAATCTAATCACAACCCCACTGAAAATCAGGAAATGAATTGTACCCCACTTCAGGAATTGAATGTACCCCACTGAAAATCAGGAATTGAATGTACCCCACTGAAAATCAGGAATTGAATGTACCCCACTGAAAATCAGGAACTGAATTGTACCCTACTTCAGGAATTGAATGTACCCCACTGAAAATCAGGAATTGAATGTACCCCACTGAAAATCAGGAACTGAATTGTACCCCACTTCAGGAATTGAATGTACCCCACTGAAAATCAGGAATTGAATGTACCCCACTGAAAATCAAGAATTGAAAGTACCCCACTGAAAATCAGGAATTAAAATGTCGATTGACAGCAAACTTAACAGGAATAGAATAGCAGAACAAAAGAGGAAAAAAAATAAGCAAATATTTCTGAAAGGGTGGACCCACAAACAGTGAAATTTGGATCTTTGTGTTCAACAAAAATTCCCCCAAAATTGTAACACTAACCAAATATAACAATATTTAATGTTAATTCAATACTATAATCATTTTCCAACTAAGGTACGATTTTAATCTATACGACTAACGGTTCATTGAAGCCGAAGAAAAAATTTAAATAACTACTAACCCTTTCCGCAAAGCCGTTACTACAGGAACAAATCAATATCTCTTTCTTTCGTAAACCCACAAAGGAAAGATAGCTATAATTTTAAAGAAAGTCGATCAAAATAAATTAATATATATTTGTAAAACTTTGAAACAAAATTAATATATATATTTGTAAAATTAAGTCATCTAGCTACACCCAACCAAATAATAACATAGAAACTCTAAATCTGAGTATTCTCTGCGTTCATGTTATAACAGCATAAATCACTGGGGAAAAAATATATTTTCTTGCACGCGCAAGAATTAAATTACAAAATAAATCATTTATTGGGCAAACTGAGATTACCTCCCTAAGGCCAGCCAAGCCACAGTTGTGCATTTATGCACAAAGAGATTAATCTCAATATAATATTGTTTTAAAAATATCTATAACTCCACCGCACATTACTAGAGGTCACTGAATCTACTCCTGGTTGCTCTGACCTTTTCTAACCTATAAAAATGTGATTATTTTAAATTACTAATGTTCTCTGCTAATATCTTTTGGCCTTCTACTATACGTGCGTTGAATTTCAATCACAAAAATGTGTTTGAACTGACATTTCGAAAAATTATATTCAAAATCTAACTATACCTTATGATTTTACCACAGAAACGGCCTCGGTTAAACCAAGAAATGAGACAAAAATAATAAAGGAAAATGATAAAAGAAAACTGGGAAAGATATAAGAAAATCAAAGAAGAATCAAGAAAAGACAAACGCAATGCGCATATGGCGACGACAACAGCTGCTGCTGAAAAATTTATTGCCACCGAATCGATCACAACCGAGAAGCAATACGGCAAAAGATTCCGATTAAATAAAAGCATTGTTTCCTGAAAATCTAATTTAATAATATCTTTATGGTATTGTGTATTTCTAACTTGTTAAAAATACTAAAAAGTTATTAACCGCTGTTTTTTTTATTTAATTATGAAGCCCATACGATAGCACCAGTAAACAATTTCATTTAACCCTAGACAGACTCGCGTGAATTAGGGTATACACGTTAGCAGATGAATCTAGCTACTCATTTACCAGTAGAGTAACTAACTTAATTTCCCAAACGAAAATTATCGTCACCCCCAAGATTTACCCGATTTTCTCTTAACAATTTTCATCGTGTTCCATGGCGCCTTGGTGCACTCACGCTAGACTCACTGGATCTATTGCAGTCTCCTCAGCGCTGACAGCCTGGATAAGGCCTTGTCATCCAGGCTGTCAGCCCACGCTATGCCCCAAGGGAACTGACATTCTAAGTAGAGATTCAGTACCCTTGCAACATGACGTGTGTTGGTTTTTCAATATTCGCGGTACATTCCGGGTGATAAGATCTCGGGCGTGTACGATACGACACGCAAGAAGTGTTATGGTAAATTCTACCTAATGAATTCGTGTCTTACACCGCGACAAATGTCAATGATCATACGCGGTGAATTTCCCACTTCGAGTTTCCATAGGGTACCAGCTGGTCCTGGGCACCTGTGAGCATTTAAAAATATATAGGCCTACAGAGTATAAATTATGACTACATGCATTGCATTCGTTTAAAATGCCTTACCGGATCTAATGGCACCACTAGGCCGAACCTGCAATTACTACCCGCAATAACACAACACGATTTAAGAGAGGAGGTTCGTACTACAAGCAATAATAGCAGCCAAGATAAGACGCTTGTCCATAATGACGCAACAATGCTATTACAACGCCATAACGCTCACGAAGGCGATTCATTCTGCTCCTATTGTGTTGAACCGGCGATTCAACCAGCGATAACATTCACCTCCATCCTCTCAACCGCCTAAAGCCCACCACAAGGAGAGAGAGAGAGAGAGAGAGAGAGAGAGAGAGAGAGAGAGAGAGAGAGAGGACAAGGAGGTGAGAGACATTTGGCATCAGGGTACGAAGTACCGTTGCATCTCTGGGTACGAAACGACTTATACTAGGCCGGATCGCTATGGGACTAGGATGTGCCGAGTCCGGTGATTGTTCCGTGATGGCCCTGATCCGTTCCCAGGGACCCTCGGGAACTTGGAAGTTTGATATGAGAGAGAGAGAGAGAGTGTGAGAGATGACTGACCTATTTCTCCGAGTCTCATGATAAAATTTTAAAAAACGGAGAGAGTAGTGACCTATTTTCCCTGTTCCCCTGACCTAGAGAGGGAAGTTTAAACCTGACTACCGCACAAGAATCGCCAGACACCTTACCCGCTCAAAAGAAACAGCTCTAGAAGCCTTTTCGAAGATGGTAGCTGTTATACAAAACGCAATATATATTTGGGTGTAACGAATCGTCAACTAGTAAAGGACTTCGCATTTAACTGTTACCGAATCTTAAGCAAGTACATACAGAACAACAAAAGCTAATAATTTAAGTACGATGCACCTGTTACATCGCTTAAATATTGTCCGATAACATACAAATAAATTACGTAAATTAGAAAAATACATACGCATGAGATAACATAACATAACAGAAGTTGTTTTATTAACTATCCTAAACTGCGACCTGTAGCGCTGTCAACAATTCTACGCTACAGACCATAAACCTACGTCTGGCATGAGAGTGTTTGTTTTGATTATATATTAGGCCTATATACTTGAAAGAGCAACAATCAATTGCAAAGCTTCAGTATGTGTCTGTTCCATACCATAAGAATCACCAAAATCGGCAGAAAACCTGCCTTTTACGTGAAACTGCCTTGTGGATCGGTTTAAAAGCACAGTAACCAACGGTGAATCTGCTATATGTATCTAACAGTGTGGACACTAATACTTACTGGTGAAACTGACTTTTGTATTTCTGAAGAATCTGACGTTGTATGAACTTGATAACGTATATATAATTAAATCATGATGACGATTATACCTTGAGTCTGTCCGAAAAGCGAAATTATACACAATTACGTATATGTGTGTATATATATATATATATATATATATATATATATATATATATATATTGTATGTAAACCAAAACATTAACAATTATATACAAGTCGTATGAGTTATATCCACACACAAATATAAACTGTGTGCAATACATATATACATACAGATACAAATATAGGCTATGTAACATACACAAACACATGCACACATATGCGTACATACACACAATACATATATATATATATATATATATATATATATATATATATATATATACATATATATATGTGTGTAAAAAATACCTTTTTCCTGTCAACATTATTTTAACTTTACTACGCGTAAATAAAATGAGGAGAACTTTGGACAGTAATTCGTTAATCCTACGGTCTCTAAATTATCAACCAAACAAGCATCATTTTATAAACGCATTTCTAAAGGCGAAAGATTTTTGAGGGAATTCCTATTGCATAAGGAATAAGTATGGTACTTCTTTAAATGAATATCGTAAATAAGCAAAAAAAAAAACATTAGCATACCAAAAAAACATTTGACACAATGGAACTGACAAACGCTTTTGATGTAACATACACCACGATAAAAGTGACACTATAATTTCCAGGGTGAAGGTAAGGGGTGCACTGACGTATTATGACATGATATGAACTATAAAATTCGACATAAAACTGAACCTGACGATGATACAAATTAGTCCAACACAGTACAGTAATACTCATTGGTCTAAAACAGTACAATAATATTCATCAGACAGTTACACATACCCAAATATACACACTATGCCTCTAAGTACACTGATCCTTATACTCTCCATACACAGACCATCTTACGCAACAAAGCTGACTCAAGACGAACTTACAGACACCAACATATGACACAGTATCTATATGAGACTACAGAAACAGACCCTTAAAGAAAACGACAGTGACCTTGGTCTGCACAGACGTGACTGGCCTGATAAGGTAACATTTCTCCTAAAAATACAAATTCCTTCGTCATCCCTTTTCCTCATAAAACGAAAGACACAATTTTCTCATCTTTACTCTGTGCAGGGAACTTTTAACCACCTACCCACGAAGCATGCATTAAAAAAAATCTATTAAGGAAAAGATAGGCCTAAGAAAACTTGAGACTAGTACAGAATTCTGCTGGAAAAGGTTTTTTTTTAATAATATATGAATATTCTGACTGCTGCAGGAAGACCTGGTTTATATACTCTTGATTAAAAAAAAATATGAATGAGGAAAACCTGACGGAATGTAGTTGTCAGATTTTTCCATAATAATCCCATATGCACCCATACACATGCAGTACGTGTATATTTGTATGTTTGTGTACATGCATACACATTCATGCTGCTGTACATACTGTATGCGTCAGCATACATATAAGATATATACGTAATTATATAGTATACTGTATATTTATGTATATGTTTACATATGTGTGCGCGTCTAAACGTCCCTTGGTCCCTGAGAAAGAAAAAATTAGTAGTTGATAACCCCTTTTATGGACCTGGGGTAGGGAAGCACGGTATTACAATAGTGTTTGATGATGATGATGATGATGATGATGATGATGATGTTGATGATGATGATGATGATGTTCTCAAAGGAGAGAAGCTTATTGAAGTAATTTCTCCCCCCTTTTTCCTAACGCTACCTTGCTGCCTTCGGCGTGATCATCATCTCTAAAAACCCTCTAGAATGGAGTAAGTATGCTGTGAGGTGATCATCGGAATCCGCTCATGATTTTTCCTTGCTGAAGCTCTCCTGCCACTTGTTGCTCTCTCTCTCTCTCTCACTCTTTCTCTCACTTTATATATATATCAATAATCCTCGTACTATCCACTTCCTATTCACTGCTATCGCTCTTTTCACAATCACTTCCGGTAGTCAAAATTCACAAAATACACATTTACACACTAGCGCAGTCACGATGCTAGCAAAATTGATCAGCCACACCTCACCTACTATAGATGGTTCTTTGTCACACCGAGCTTGCTATTCCACGGAAAATGAAATTACAAAAAAAAAAAAGTTTAGGCCTACACCCCAAGCAAGGTTTTAACCCACTCGTGGCAAGCTTTAGTTAGAAGCCAGCTGCTAGTGCTATACTGCTGCCGCCGCTATTCAAGCTTTCCACGGCGGAAGAAGGCACCGTCTAGAAAGGATATAGAAAATTAGAAAATGTTGGCTACTAACGAAGGAAATGTATATTGTTTTTCATTTTATTAGTTCGTGCTTCATCATAAAATCTCACGAAGACAGAGCCACTGATCTCCACTTTGCTTATGACAAAATTTTAAAAAGTCAGCTTTAGGCCGAGACCCACCGCTGCTCCTTGGAAATAAGAATTAAATTGTACCAAATGTCCTGTCTCGATTATGGAATTTATTAGGCCAATCCAAAGGGGGCCTCTAAATTCGAATTCATATCAATTCATGTAAAAATAATTAAGAAATTTTAATATCTTTCCTACCTGTAAAGAAAACAAAAATTCTTTTTATTCAGTATTTTTGTCAATCAGGATCTTTCATTGTAGTGAAATATCTGCCTTGATCATCCCTCCCCCCTAAAAAAAACATAAACATTTTGAATTGAAATCATGTCTCCTCCCTGCAATAAGTCCCGAATAGCATTTCCGGGCTCTGGCTGGCTTTAATCTTAGCACTGGACACATAATTTAGACAACGCGCACTTATAGGCCTAAGCGCTCATATGAGAGCTCAAGCACAGTGTTTCTAGAACACTGTTTCTAATCTCCAGACGCTTTGCTCCATCTTTCTGACACGCAGGCATGGTTCTGATGTTGAAAACAGACTGAATACATGTTTGATTTTGTTTTCTAAATTTGACTCAAAACGAGATCACTTGCAAATTCTTCCCATTCGGACAGAAATATTCTCGTCACTCGATTATTTTCCTTCTCAGTTCCGCCATCTTTTGACGCCTTCTTGTTTTCTGCATCTTTTTTTATTTCCTCCACGTCATGAGCTTCCGCAAATAACCATTCTTTTATTGTCATCCTTACGTACGTGCTTTTCTGTGTGTAAATTGTTATCAACCCATAATGCAGGATGTTTATCAGCCAATAGGCCTATTTCTGACTTTTTTCGTGTGCATCGCTTTTACTCATACGGTTCGTCATCTGCGATGGTTGGTGTATTTTGAGTTCCTCCCTTTTCTTTAGTTTGCTCTTTTTTGTCATTCAGTAAACATGCTCATCCCTCTTCCAGTTCTGTCTTTCTGTCTGTCCTTCTATGTCTGTTTATAAACTGTCGCCAACGATCCTTCTTAACTCATGCTCTTTTATCCATGTCTAGACCTATACTCTCTCTCTCTCTCTCTCTCTCTCTCTCTCTCTCTCTCTCTCTCTCTCTCTCTCTCTCTCATTCCACCATGCGTTCATCAACATGTTCTTATGTGTGCTCCAAATAATGTCTTGAGTTGGCAAGCGCTGTGTATCCTAACTCTCTCTCTCTCTCTCTCTCTCTCTCTCTCTCTCTCTCTCTCTCTCTATGGATTACTTACCCTTGCTCTTTATGACTACGCACCCATCCTCCCTCAACAAGTCAATCAATGACCATCTACTCTCACCCGATCAAACCATGGCCATCTACTGTACTGTATATCTAACAAAATGCAATTTCACAAACATGCTCCCAGGCCCTTAATTCCTTTCAGTCACTGGCTAAAGTTCATCATTATTAATTATGCTCTAATTTTTCTTTTGATTATTCTTAGAATTTTCTCTTCTGTTTCTCCCACTAATATTAACAAAATGTTGTGCTATCTATTGAGTGTGTATGCTAAAAAGTTATTTAATCCAATCTGTAAAAGTGCTCTGTCTTACCCAGAGAGAGAGAGAGAGAGAGAGAGAGAGAGAGAGAGAGTTGAGAGAGAGGTCATTGTTCTTTTTTTTTGAGAATTTTCTACCTCTCTCTTTTCTTCAAAGTATTTTTCTCTCTCTCTCTCTCTCTCTCTCTCTCTCTCTCTCTCTCTCTCTCTCTCTCTCTCCCATATACACGTGCTCAAAAAACTCTCTCTCTCTCTCTCAACTGGATTACTTCACATACTCCCTTGCTCTTTCTGACTACGTCCACCCATCCTACCCTCAACAACTCAATCAATGACCATCCAACTCTCTCTCTCCGATTCAAACCATGGCCATCTACTGTACTGTATATCTAACAAAATGCAATTTCACAAACATGCTCCCAGGCCCTTAATTCCTTTCAGTCACTGGCTAAAGATTCTGGCCATTATTAATTATCTGCTCTAATTTTCTCTTTATGATTATTCTTAGAATTTTCTCTTCTGCTTCTCCCACTAATATTAACAAAATGTCTTCCGTTGGCGCCTCTGAATCCTCTCTCTATCTATTGAGTGTCTATGAATTCCTTAACTGCTAAGTCCTCTTTGAAAGTTAGATTTAATCCATATCTGATTCATAACTGAGTGAGCTCTGTCTTACCCAGAGAGAGAGAGAGAGACAGTCCAAGATTGAGGTTATTGTTTTGAGAATTTCAACCACTCTCACTCATCTTATTCACATCAAAAAATAATCAATGCTCCTTTTTCAAAGTATCTTTCTCTCTCTCTCTCTCTCTCTCTCTCTCTCTCTCTCTCCCCGCTATACACGTGCTCAAAAAACTACTGCAGTCCAATACCTCCAGTTCCTACTCTCTCAACTCCGCCAACTCTCTCTCTCTCTCCGCTATTCACATACTCAAAAAACTACTACAGTCCAATGCCTCCAGTTCCTACTCTCTCAACTCCGCCAACTCTCTCTCTCTCTCCGCTATTCACATACTCAAAAACTACTAGTCCAATACCTCCAGTCCAATGCTATTCCAATCAAAAACTACTACAGTCCAACTCTCTCTCTCTCTCTCTCTCTCTCTCTCTCTCTCTCTCTCTCTCTCTCTCTCTCTCTCTCAAAAACTACTACAGTCCAATCTCAATTCCTCTCTCTCTCTCTCTCTCTCTCTCTCTCTCTCTCTCTCTCTACAGTAGCCATTCACCATCATTACCATCCCAGCCACCTTCTTCATCCCCCACCGGTGCACATTCATCTTAAACCACTCAATAAGATACGCATTACTAAAAGAGAGATGACTTTCCAATAGCTGTTAACCTTGCAAAAACAACAGGCACCTATAGGCCTATAGTTGCAGCTCACTCGTGTGGACGAATGTGTACACTTGCGTGCGTGCTTTTGTTTCCTGTGATTGGGGTGGTCCCTCCTCACCCCCTTTCACACATTTCTTTTACTCTGTATATTGATTTTGCTCAGGATTGTCACATCCAACCCGTTTTTCTGAGAGTTGAAAACGGAAGGGTTGACTGAAGGTCACAATTCCTGCGTATCTCATAACCTCAATGTACTTTTTTCTTCTCTTTTTTTTTCTCCTCCACGAGTTTGACTAACCAAGTCTGACTGCGTCTTATGCAAATGATTCGCTTTGTTTGTGCGTTGTTTGTGACGAACGCTTCGGCTGCTATATCTATATATATATATACGCAAACATACAAAAAAATAAACTAATAATGTCAGGACTGCTAACCGCTGCTGCTGTTAAGTATTTTGTTTATATGCATGCTTGGTGTAGTTAGCCAGTTGTAAAATATATATAAACTAAACAAAGGTATTTGTGACATCGATAGCAGAGACCTGTCACATACATTGTCTAGGTGAGTGATAATTCAGTGTTACTTGTTGTCTTTGTTAATATGTTTATTTTTAACATATTGTGGGCGTTCTGTGTCGCTTTGCCATATTCACTGTTTTATTTCTTTGAACTGTTATTCAATTGGAGTTCGCTCATTCACGCAAATTTGAACTTTCTTGGGCAAGTAGTGTTGTTAAGAGCCATCATATTATTCCATTTTTTACCATTTTTTGTTATTCCAAAAAAAGTAAAATTCGGTAAAATATTCTGGAAAATACATTTTTATCAACAAACTCTAAATCAGTATTGTTAAGTAAATCGTTGATTTTGAATCCCTCAAAAATATTAGTAAAATCACAAATCACATTTCATCACGTTACTGTGAATTATTATTATCATTATTATTATTATTATTATTATTATTATTATTATTATTATTATTATTATTATTATTATTTCAGTAGATGGTAAAATGTCCCTGAGTTGTTTCTATGCAAACATTTCAAGTAAAATTTAAAGCAAGTATCGGTAAACAACCTTGAATTATTGAAATATATATATATATATATATATATATATATATATATATATATATATATATATATATATATATATATAAAGGAACGTCTAAAAATTCATGAAATTGCTAAAGTAACGATAAATACGCTATACATTATTGAATACTAATCTCTGTAAAAGGGAAATTTGTATATTCTTGTCTTATTCTTACCTATAAGAACTCTTCCGAATTACCCATTCTTGCTCATTCTTACGTAACAGAAGAAAGTTCAAATTTCTGAGTGATTGCGAATGAACATATAATATTCAGTGGGAGCAAGCACGCAGATAACTGTTTGTGTCTTTCGAGAAAAAAAAAAATAGATGATACAGATGAACAAATACATAGGCTATGCTACTGCTACTTTTTGTACGCGAATAATTAATAAATAAATACAATACAATACACATGGATTAAGCATCTACAGAATAGTTTGCGCTTCTTGGTGTTCAAAGTTCACAAACACGATGCTACATCAAAACAGTACGCTAGGAAGAGCTGGCTTGCTTTAAACAAATAAAAAAATGGGTTAATGTCTATGAAATATATAAAAAAAATAAGCTTGCTTCCTAGGAAAAAATTGAACAGAAAACTAGCTTGCTTTCCAAAAGAAAAGAGTAAAGTACACAAAATAAGCTTGCAAATTGGCCAATGAAAGAAAGCAATACCGCATTTGCAGCTTGGTTCTAAAACGAAGTAGAGTAGGCCTAGCTTGATCTAAACCGGTACAATTATTACTAGTCTCAATGTGCACTAGATAACAAAGGACAAAAAAAAAAAACTGCTACCCACCAACTGTCAAAGGCCTGAAAACACAAATACACGTCTAACCCTCGGCCAAAATTACAGTTTCAACCCAGCCACTTCAGACTAAACTGATTCCTTGCCTCTTCCTCACAGGGACGGCGTGGAGCACTGTCAGCCCTGGAGCGCTAACACCACGCAACAAATAGACTTAGCCTTTAATATATTTTTCATGGTCTATTTTTTTATACGTGTAAGTAATACGTGTCATTGGCCTGTGTTTTACATGTGTAAGTTGTTATATTTCCTACATGTGTATTTTCTACGTGTGTAAGTACAATTATATGTGTGCATATATTTTTATCTGTATAAGTAACTGTTTATTAAATATATTCTACTGAATATAAATTGAAGGTATTTTTAATTCATCTGAATGTTTAATTTTAACATATAATTATAAAATGGCCTAACTTACCCATTTTAATATTAATTGGTAATCTAACTTAAACACTGTAACAGAAGTAAAAAAACAACAGTTAATTCACTATTTAAATAACTATAATACTCTAAATTCTAATATATAATTCACTGGCTTAGTTTCAGTTCTTCAATATCTTCCCACTTTCAGAAAAATATGTGGTAACTTATTCTTTCTAAATACTTGCACTGGAGAGGAAAATGTCCTGACTATTAATAAATAAATTAATAAATAAATATATATATATATATATATATATATATATATATATATATATATATATATATATATATATATATATATATAACTCAAATAACAAATAACAGCAAAGATGTCCTGTACTGGTATACCAACATACCAGAATAAACTAAATTATTACCATACGCATGGACAAGTCATTAGAAGATCTAACCTATTTTCATTTTTTATCAGATTTAATTGATTTTGCAATAGAGAACACTCAAATCCATGTAAGTTTAAGTGAGTGTAACCTGGTGCCTATTTTTGGGAGAAAGACTAAGTAATGCAAAAATGTAGCAAAATCATAATTCCTCAGAGTTTGCACTACAGCATTATGTCAGCTAAAAGAGAAAGAATTGATTGAGTTACCCAGTGGGAGGACTAATGAGGAATAGGTTGCCATATATTATCCTGACAAAAATGCTGATGCAACTTTCCTACTCTGCATTTACAAGGCTCAGGGGAGTCTGGGCCATCCATTGGAATTGGACTAAAATGACAAGGATTTTTTTTTTTTTATTTTGGTGAATACCAACTAAACTGACTAGTATTTTTTTTTATTTTGGTAAATACCATTATTATGCTTAATGGTTCCTGTTAATGCATGAGTAATGTGACTGAATTATTAATATCTACAGAAGCATTTTGTATAGGCTACCCCTAACTGGGCGTCCTTAATCCACAAAGTAGGATTAAGGCAGTTTTGATTCACTCTCATTTATCATATAGCCTAATTCTACAACCAATTCATGGCAATGGCATCTGGTCAATTATAACAACATGCTTCAACTCGAAGGTATTTTTCTTTTTTGCATTCTGCAACTAGTTCCCACAAAGTAGCCAAAAGTGACAAATTGGAGCTGTTGACATTTGTCAGTGTAATCAAAGATTGGCTTCTGTGTTTGCAAAGGAAAAATTGGAGAAGGATACTTTACTTCGTCTGTGGCAAAATAAATAAAAAATAGCTAAAGATATTAAGTTACACATAGTTTCCATTTTGGAGGACTGTTCAGATACCTAGAGAGGAACAATAAAGTACCTGGTCTCCCAAAAATTGTTTTCACAGCTCAAGTGAATCTGATACCTTCTAATCATTTGGTGAAAAATCCTACTGATGCAACATGTCATTTAAGAAATTTTTCCATGACTGGACTGAAAAAAAAAAGCATGGGAGAACAGCTGTACTGTACACAGTTCTACAGCTGTACTGTAATTCCAGGAAGACACAAAACTATACCCAAACCCAAATAACCTATTAGAAAGACAATAGACCCTCCTTATGATGAACAACCACAAGGCATGCTATGTGCCCATAAATGATGTTATAGGGGGGGCAAAGCCCCCACCTAAAATCGCAAAGAATCCAGCATCCTTTGTTAGGCTAACTCAGGAAAAGGTAGGTTAGGATGCAGTCCTGTAAATATCACTGCCAACCCCCACTGGCCCAGTAAAAACCACCATCCTACGGCTAGGTCACGGATAGGTTAGGATATAGGCTACCACTGGAAGTACCAAGACCCCATTTTGGGGTATATCTATTTTCCCCCCATGTGACCGTTACAAATTACACTTTTAAGCCAATGGTTTATTTCTGCTTTTCTCGTGTTATTTAGCCCAATTTAATGTTCCTTTAGGATTTAATATACCCAAAATATAATTAAAATTATGGTCACTCATCACTATGACCTATTGGGCATATGGGTGGAGAAACATGCAAGATTGGTCTGCCCTTAACAAAAACTCATTAAACATGGACAGTCGAGAAAAATATATGGTTTTATGTTTCGAAACATTATTATATCACTAAAATATAGTGTTTGAGGTCCTAAAATCAAAACTAAATTTGTTCCCTATCGACTGGCTTACGCCAACATCAGAACCCTAAGCTAAAAGTAAAAGCTTAGGCTCCCATTTCCTAAACTTCCTATGGAGACGCTAAAATGCCCAATTTAATGTTTATGGACTGTCTGCCATATTTAAATAGTTATAAATCATTTTAAAATATATAAAAAGGAAATTATATCGTATACTTACGAAACGGTCAACACAAGCCTGAACATAAAAGTCACATATTTGTATTCAAGATTTTATAGATACTTTTAACTAAAAAAAAGTTAATTATTGCAATGGATTCCAGACAATTTTAACCAAATTAAACAGAATTTACGATTAAATTCCGGCCGGAGAATTCCCGAAAGCTACCACGTGACCACAGAGCCCAGAACATCACTAAGCCTGAACTCCTTGGCGAGGAAAGTGAAAACAGACTCAAGGTAATTATTACCAGCCGTTATTTAGATTATTAATTCGTATATTCCATAAATTAAGGCGTTTTTTAGGATGACTTTTAACGTGTATGAAATAATCCCAAACTCTTGGCAAGGGAAGTCAACCGGACTGAATGAAACAATTATATCTGCCGTTATTTATTTTGTTCGTTCATATAATCCATAAATAAAGGCATTTCTTGTATTTTTAAATGAATTTTACGTGGATTAAATAATGACACGGCATAGGTTTCGTAAAAATTGAACTAGGCCTACGGTGGGCATTTGCGCATTTCTAGATAACAGATCGTTAGGCCTATAGGCCTAGTTTACATCATGCAGGATTTCATTGATGTTATTATAATGACTATAAAATGCTGTTATGGTAGAGAAAACTAGACGTGAGTTATTTAGGGCTAGAAATGCACAAGCCAATAATAGGTCTACCGAATGACAGCCAAATTAGGAGCTTAGGCCTAAATTACATGACAGCAGTAGGTCTACTTACGTAGTAGCAAGTCTAACTTATGCTTCTACTTCACATATGTATATCACTATTTCACTGATGAGATATACAAAGTTGATTAATGGATGGGATGGAATCCTATTTTGACTGGTAGGCCTAGTCCTGTGACCCTAAACTTATAATTATGAATGTTGTTTCTTTGATGGGCTAAATCAAGATGTCCTAATCATCTTTAGAATTTTCGTCGGAATATAGCCATAGGCTAGGCTAGTTGGCTAGTGTCTTCCTAATCAATGAATAAGCCTATATGGTTTAGCATAACCAACAGTTTCCTCTGATGAATAATGTTATATATGCCTTTAGCCACTTTAACTAGCTAGGCTATGTTATCCTCTTGTAGGTGGATATTAAATTGTCAAAAGATAAGGAAGAGAAGGTTAAAAAGTTCCATTCTCCTCTGTGGGAAGTTAAGATGGTTTTTGAGAGTCAAACCCAACAGCCAGGTATGAGGAGGTGCCTTAGGTTAGGCCTATACTTGGTTGCAAGTCTGTACGCAAGATTAAGGGGGTCGAGTGGCTTGGCAGGGAGGTCAGGGCTGGTTCATTGAAACCCCCAAAATGCTGGTGTTTTGTATCAGATGAAATACTACTGAAAAATGGCTGACGCTGTACAATACGCAACTACCACCTGCCAAAAAATTAAAAAATAACATTTAATATGGTTTACTCAGACAAATCACTTCAATTTCCACTTATAATAATTTCAAAGCAACAATATATGTTGATTGTTTTCATTTGTCAAGACAATTCATAAAACGGCTCAGAGAAAAAAACTGTAAACTATGCCGTTTTGAGATTAGGTTAGGTTGGGATGTATCCCTTTAACACTGGGGTTTACTTAGTGACAAGGTATTGTGTGGCAACATTATGGAGAGAGAATGAATGGATAAACATTATGTTGGGGAGATATTCAAATGGAGGAATTTATAACTCCTTTGTTTGAATCTATTATATCTACCCCAGCCTATATTGAAATTTGCACAAAGTACTTCAGTACAGTATTGTACTGTATTATTTTAGTACTATGCATATACTGTGAGTTCATATTATAATAGCGAACATCAGATTCATCATAAGGTATTTTATATATATATGGTATTACAGTATATAACATTTTTTATATTATTTGCTTATACTTTATATTTTAATATGTTAAGTAAAATAAAATGTCTAGTCAGGCAGTTGAATGTCATTTTGAATGAGAAATGAATACCAGCAATAAATTTCAAGAACTGGCAATATGAACAGATAAATGTGTTAAAACCAGGGATAACAAACCGTTTTATTGTGTTGACACAGATCATTGCTTTACAAAAGCAGAAAATGCTGCCACTTGCAAACTGGGATGGTACCTAACAGAATTTAAGTTGGTGAATCTAACTATTTGTTTGTAAGACTTGCATGGAAGGAGATAAATGAACAGGCACTTTTAGATGCCACTGCAGGTCCTAATGTTTTTCATGTGATGTTTGTTAGTTACAAGGATGAACTTTATACTGTATTTCCATGATGCTCTTGAAAGTATTTGTGGTTTCCAAACCATTTGGGAATTATGCTGAATGGGCTTTCTTAATTATTATTATTATTATCATTATTCTTATGAAATAGTTCAACTAGAATCCTTCTCTGAGATGTAAAATGTAAAAGGGGAATTAATGTAGTGTTGTACTTTTAAATTGTGGGACTTTCTTGTGCATTTACGGCCAATCATTGTCTCCTAATTTCTGTAATCATTGAGGTTCAGATCTTAATGTCCCTGGGACACCTTGATACAGTCAAGATTCAGAATATGTATTCTCTCCACAGACATTACTTTGGTACCTTTTCTGACATATAAAATGGTGTTATGGTGTTAGTTTGGGAATGATGGAACCCAAACTAGTACTACTGTATTTGCATTATCTATTAAGTAACAGTGGTGCTCAGATAAAAAAAAAAAAAATGGATGTGATTTAGCATTGTACTAACATTTTATGTCAGTTCTTTAGGTCTCATCGAGACTCGGAACCATTTTCATTGGTCTTTGAAGGCCTTTTGCAAGTTTCAATAACTCCTGGTTGGTTTCACAATGCTGGGGAATTAACCCTGTGCTCAAGATTTATCAAGTTAAACTCTTTTAACCTAAATCAGTTTTTAAGTTCTTACACAGCTTGAACTTAGGTATAGTAAGCTGTCATGAGCAACATTGCAGTCAAATATGGTCGGTTGATAGCATTTGTTGGCCAGATATCATTTGTTATGAAGGTTCTTTTTCTTAAGCACCAACAGTTGACAAGTTATGTTTGGCAGCAACAAAGTTATTGTCAACTTGGGATAATTGAGAGTCAGGTCAGTGAGTTAGGACCAGGCCTGGAACTGTTGATGTACTATTCTAAGGAGTTGGCCTTAACCTTGCCTTGACAAGATACCTATGTCAAATACAGCACTCTAATAGCAACAGACATAGGTATCTTAATGACAGCTGTCACCAGTAATAATGTTCAAAATATGCAGATACCAGTACCTGTAATTGTTTATCATGTTACAGAACAGGCAATCAGTCCATACATTCACAAAGGATTCCAGATGGAACGCAAGGTCATTATACAGTGCTAATAAGGCATTTTCAATTGCGGCAACCCATATTTTTATGTGTACAGTTTACTGTAAGTGGTTACTCCTTAAGAAATCATTTTAAGAGCTCTGGGAGTGAGCGCATTAGGAGAGAGTTTGTATGCAAGAACTTCAGTGAATTTTATGCTTGGCAGAACTAAGACTTAATTAGTAAACTTCTGCACAATCTGTCATCAATATGAAACAATGGTTTGTGTGCTATAAAAGTATCTATATTTCTTTATCATTATCCTTTGTAAAATCCAGTACAGCATTAATCCAACTAATTTTCTTTTAACAGTTTATAGCAGCAAGTGATAAGCTGTGGTTCATGCTGGAGATGTACTCCTTCGTTGATTACTTCACTATCCCCCCATCCTTTGTCAGTATATATCTAGACAGAACGTGGATAGGTAAGTTTTCCTTTTACAGAGATGAGCGCAGTAATACCTTAAATTGAGACCTTTTTGTTACGTGCTTATTCTTGTGCGCTAAGTCACATAATATAACCTTATGATGTCCTCCAAGTGGTGATGATTGTTCTGACTTACAGATGTGTTTATGCTTTCTTTTTTTTATTAAATTTAAGATTAATAAATCATAGTGAATTCTCAGAGTGACTCAATTCCTCCTCATATCCACAGACTAAATTTAAGATAAATAAGATCTTAGGGAATTCTCACAGTGACTCACTTCCTCCTCGTTTCCACAGGGTTACGATTCCTACGAGCCCTCCGCCTCATGTCAGTACCGGATATCTTGCAGTACCTGAATGTCCTTAAGACATCGTCCAGCATCCGGCTGGCACAGCTCTGCTCTATTTTCATCGCAGTTTGGCTCACTGGTGCCGGCATCATCCATTTGGTAAGTTTTGGCATTGGAGTAGTTATGAAACACATACAGACACCACCCTACTCACGAGCATTCAACTTACAAACATTCAGACGTATACATAAACTGGATCGCAAATTAAAATCGTGTTCAAAGCGCTCCCCTTTGCCCCTTATAAGTTCAAATTTTGTTTTGCGCCCCTATTCTGTACATACAGTACTGTATGTAGCCTACATTGTATTGGCTCCTTGTAAGTTCAAATTTTGTTTTGCACCCCTATTCTGTACATACAGTACTGTATGTAGCCTACATTGTATTGTGTTTTAGGATGAAAAATGCTCAGTTCTATATTGATTTTATATCATCCTGTACTGTACTTAAATAGGCTTGAAGAGTACAGTAACCAACTCACAAACAATTCAGCATACAGACAGCTGCCCGGAACGTAACCGTTTGTAGGTATGGTGGTGTCTGTAGTTATAAAACATGTATAATTTAGGTGGTCTTACTTCAACTAGCACAGGGGTTATGTTCCAAGACACACAGCAGTGTGTAATGCTAAATATGCACGTAGTTAGACTGTGTAATTGAATTACTATATGTATGGTGTATCGGTATATCCCTTAATGTAAGTTTATAATTGTCATTGTTGCACATAATTTTAAAAATTATTTGGAAGCCTTTGTAAGTATTTGAACCTTTTAATTTTTTCATAGTTTGCATTTTTTGTATAGCTTTCATTTGCTGGTATGAAATCTTTAGTATTAGTACAATGCTGCATATGAAATTCCTTGTTATTAAAGTTATCGTGATCTATTCTCTGTTATTACTGCAAATTGAGACTGATTTTAATTTGTTACTACATTATCAGTCTTCTTACCAGTTGCAACTGATATAAATCTTTTAGGCTAATTAAGAAGTGCATCGTAAACATGCGACACCATAGCTACTGTATTGTCATTAGGCTCCTGTCTTTCCCACTTAACTTGCATTGAATGTACAGGGCTGTTATTACTTTAGTACTGCCTTACATTGTTCTTTTATATATGCATACAGTTTGTTATATGCATTGTTCATGCATATACTGTATGCATATTCATACAAAGCAAGTAAAAACAAAATAAAGCCTTTATCATCAGTTATAATTTCTTTTTAAAAATGAGGTATTTTTAGACAGTACCTTTTTCCAAGCTCCTCTGTTGTAAGTTGAGCCCACTGCTAGTGGTATTTCTCTCCTAAAGTCCCCATACATATGAGTGTAGACGCAGATATATTCCTCATGGCAATGATATCAGGCAGCATCTGGAAAGTCGAGAACCCCAGAAAACAGCTTGTTACAAAATTTCTTTCCTTCTCTCCTTTGTGTCTGTCTTTGTGACTACTGTATATGTATGGGTGCATTTTCCATGCAGAATCAGCCAGCCTTCAAGGTAAAAGGCATTTAGATCCCAAAGCATAACTGTAATCATGCCAGTACAGATTCTCCTTTGTTATGAGTACTGTAAGCCGAAACAGCAACTAAGAGAACTATCTGTTGAGGCTACACCCTCCAAAATGGCAACTGACCTTTGTTTTAGATTTGTTAATCTTGGCAATACTGTACAGGTGATTGCTGTACTCCCATACTATACCATAGGAACTCTTTCAGTTGTACTCATACCATAGGAACTCTTATAGTCATTCTGATGGGTTTCGAACATACCTCTCAAAGGCATTCATTCAGAGCCTATCAGGTATCTCCCAAAAATACTTTGGTGGGTATATAGTTTTAAGATGCTTCAGCAATTGATTCTTTCTTTCTATATATACTTTCTTTGTCATTTCTTCATTCTCTGTCATTTCCTACTCCTGTTCACTTTTTTATTCATTGTTCTACCCTTTTTCCTTCTAATGTACATGATTTCTTATGGCTCATGCTTTTGCCAGGCACTTAGTGTTTGTACTCTTCCTTGTCTTTCTTGAGGTTCTAGAACACTTTCTCCTGGGAGTACTGTGATTTTGAACTTAGTTTGCTTCTTTGGAAAAGAAAATTGTTACTGTTGACCGTTTTTAGCTGTTCAGCTGCACCCACTTTTTTGTAACCCAGCATGTTAATTTTTCTTTTTCACTTGTTATTCACATAAATGATATTAATCAACTGGCTTAACTTTTACTCAGAGTAGTCAAAGTAAAGAACTTTGATGGTGAAATACATCTGTTGTCAGATTCCAGAGCCTTGCCACTTCTTAACTCTAAGGTTTACACCACAAAGTGAGCAGATGCAATTTTCAAATGGTGTGGTCCAGTCTTTGGTTGGATCTGGAAGGCTCAGGTAATACAATGGTTTGTCTGTTGAAAAGCAAGGTTGTTTCAAGAAATCTCTTAAGGGTATATATTCTTTTTTCTCTTCTTAATGTACATTTTATTATATTTTTGCAAGGAGGTTTAGTTGTGCAGAAAGAGAAAGTGGGATAAAACTCCTGTGAAATTTTGCTTAGATAATCATTAGCTTACCCCTAGAAGTTTAGATAGATGGTTATATTCTTATTACAGCAAAGACTCCTATATTTTTAAATTACTGGACTTTAAGTAATGCATAACTACATGACTGTCTAACCTCAGAGGCCTGAGAATGGAACATGGATAGACATTACTTGAAGTTTTTAACTTGTTGTGTATAGGTGTATTTAGAAAACACTCTGCTGAGATTTTACAATATAATTCTGGTTTAACAGTATACAGTATATTGAAAATTCTTTTTTTTTTATATTTATTGCTCTCCATAATATATGGTAGTTTACCCACTGTATTGTATGCCAAATTCTCAGCTCTAATTAATACAATTAATATTTTGTTAACTGAAGTAGAGCAATTAATCCTTATTACTCACGACAATCCAAAGAATAATTTGAAGCAAAAAGGATGCTGTATTATTTTACTTGAATATTGTTTAAGGTACACTGCTTGAGCAGCAGTAATGCATCAAATGAACAGACCCATGCCTGTTAAAAGTGCCGTGGTTATTTAATACGTTGCCCTATGTTTCAGCTGGAAAATTCTGGTGACCCTCTAGATTTCCAGAATGCTCAACCACTATCGTACTGGACTTGTGTGTACTTCCTCATTGTCACTATGTCCACAGTGGGCTATGGTGATGTATACTGTCATACAGTTTTTGGAAGAACGTTCCTTGTCTTCTTCCTCCTTGTTGGCTTGGTAAGTATGTTTCCAGTGCCACTTAGATCACTCTTACTGTTAATGTTAATGTATTATTACTGTTATTGTCATTGTTATAATTTTCTAAAATAGGAAGCTGGGGTGTCGAGGGGATTCACAGCTCCATCAAGCCAATGGGTATAGGAAATGGTGTTGAACTGGCATTTTTGTCTGTATCAAACAGTCAGGGTTCCTTTGTATCCGTGTAAGGACTTTAACTTTTTTCTCTCATTGCAGCTGATGGGTCTTATCACTGTATCTAACTATGTTTTTTGTTCTAAATTCATGTAAGGGCAAGGAAATTGTCATTTAATTTGAAAAATTTGGAAACAACCCTCTTTAGTTTCTCCAGTATACAGCATATATTATCTCAGTGTTTTATTGCATATATATTTTTTTTTTTCGTTTCATTTCGACATTTTACTTTTTCTCCCAACAAATGTCCTGAAGTGATTTCAGACCCACGTTCCACAAGAACTGAACATGGGTTACATTTTAGTCAGTGACTTATTAATACCATTCTTATTAAGCATCATTTTGGGAAAGGGTCTAACTACCCTAAAACCACCTTCCTCTCCCCATCATCCCTCCCCCAGACACCCCAGCTCACCCTCCTAAACTTTACCAAAACATTTCTAATAAGGGTGGGTCCAGCCACCACCAGTCACAGAAATAGAACTCTCATTGGTATCCAAGCTAACCTTATCCTGAATACCATCCAAGTAGAATGTGACAAATTATAGTCATTGTCAACTTGTTAGAGAAAACTAAGTTTGCAGGTCAACATCTATACTTTCTTTGATGTGTTGAAATGACAGGTTCTTTACTTCTCAATCTAAACATAGCTTGGATGTTGGTGGAAGTACAGTCTATCACTAATTAAAGTATAAGAACTCTAATTAAGATGAGATAGGGAATAATGGTCTAAAACAAAAATTTGAAATCTTCCATATAGGATCAGTGATTGATATTGCTATACAACAAACAATTTCATTACTGACAGTCTACAAGTGTCAAAAATATATATATATTATATATATCTTATACTAACTTGTTGGAATTGGCAGTGTTGATCAGGAGACTTGAGAGTATATTCAATTAAAATTCTTGTAGATAAAAATAGATTTCTTATCTATTTTGCGCACAAATTCATTTATTTCCGTTGCTTTTTCTCTCTCGATCCAAATATCTTCTGTTCATTGCTATATGCTACTATGGGAGTGTCACCTGTCACAGTGGATGTCACCTGCTTTAGCAGTCGGTCCAATAGAAGACTGCTGCTCGTTAACAGTTGCCATGCACACCACCACTAGGCTAAAAAAAAAAAAAAAAAAAAAAAAAGCTGTAACCCTGCAGTGTAGCGTTAAATTAATCAAGTTCAGTGAATAAATAAACTCGTGTGTGATGGTACTTTTTCATCTGCACAGCTGTTAGTTTACATTTTGTTGAAATGGGTGTGTGCAAGTGGCTGTCAGCAGGGCCTTATGTGCAGGTGCTGAACCCAGAGAACTAAATAAACATCGTACACCATTACTGCACACCTCACTCACTCACTCACTCAGTTACTCTCACTCACTGTCTGCTGCTGCCACAAAGCTCTGCTGCTCTGCTCGGTTAGTTCTTGCAAGTGCTAGCTATTCTGTAGCTCTTTTTTTTTATTATTTTTTTTTTTGTATTTATTGGCATCAAGTTAAAAGCTATTTTTAGTTGGTTAAACAGTTTTCTGGTACTGTATTTATTATATTATTTTTATCTGTGTAAGTTGTTTGATTGCTTCTCTATGGAATTAGTGGTTTATTTTCTTTGTTTTGTAGGTCAGAATTGTAATGTCACCCATGCAATTCTCTTTAAAGTTTTGTACCAGTGGCTCAGCGCTGTGTTTTTTGCAGCAGTTCTTCTTATTTAAATGGATAGTTTACCAGTTAATGAGCTTACACTTCATTTTATATATTCCGTAGCACATGTTTAAAACATTGAAGAATAAATTGCTTTAAATTTCATTGGTATGATAACTTCCCTATAAATTTACATAACTAGATACAACCCTCCCTCCCCCACCATAAAAAAATCTAATCTTACGAGCAACAATATTTTCTTATCTGTAAGAGTATGTATTTCAAAGTACTGTACTTCATAATGGTAAATTCAGTTTCTTGCCTGACCCCAAGCTTGTTTTCTTATTCTTGTACAGTAACTCGTATATCTTACCTGCGGTTTATGAGATCAGTGAAAGAAGAATATAAAAAATGACAAAACCTCTGCCACACATGCGTGAGCCTCGGTATATCAGTAGCCACATGGTAGGTTAATGTCACCTCATAGCAGTAGAGACGAGTGTGGTATCAGCAGACTGCACAGTAATCAAATGAGTTCTCTTCGAACTCGGAAGTACCACTTATTTCAATGCTGTTTAAATTGGATGTCGTCTGATACTCTTCCTCTTACATAAAAGCAATGAAAATCCTCCTGAGAGGATGCAACATATACCAATCTCACATGGATGCACACATGGTGACAGGTGATTCCCCTTGTGACTTGTGAGGCCCGAGTAACTACCAGCTTGGACATGTACTGTCAATACTGCCATTTCTGTCCGCACGCTGGTAGTGGCGTGGTTGCCACACAGAGTGCTTGTCTGTGCCACATTCATATGACACCTTGGCCGTGCCTGAGACATTCTTGGCCATGCCTTTGTTGAGCTGCCCTTGCGAACTTGCCAACCTGTGCCATAAGTATAGCTCAGTATGAATATGTGGCTCATGGTACGAAATGAGTTGGTGCTAGTTGAAGGGCAGCTCAACTGCTGTCCTCAGTACCTACCTAGCTACCAGTTGTTTTCTAGTTTATTTTCATTGGATGGATGAAATGTGGATGCTAGTAACTGTAAAATAAGAATGTCAGCATTAAAACTGTTTAAAGAAAAGTAATTTTGAAAAGTAACGTTCATTGAGAAAAGCTAGAATGCATTTTTTGACATTTTGTAGAATGGAAATACTATGTATTTGTTAGCCATCCACACTGTCATCTTAATGGACATGTATTACGGATGGTTGCTCAGTAGGCACTGTGACAGAACTTTCCTTTCCCACTACCACCACACTTAACACTACACCAGTCTGTGTGTGCCACTTAACGAGGGATAACACACACATGCACACTAATAAAGAATAAAAACCTTAGGCCCTTGACTCCTCCGGGATCAAGACATAGGTATATTATTCAAATGATATATTGAAATAATTCTCTTGATAAATGATATTGTAAATATCTGTATATCTGAGTAAGATTTATATATTTGAACTATCTAAAACATGGTTGCCAGATTTCTCTCGTAAGACTGATTTTCAAATGTGGCAACATGGCCTACATATCTCTCTCTGTGTTGCCGCTTGTCTGTCAGCCAGTACAACCTTGCCTTGCTCCTTCCTCACTGTCTGATGAGCCAGTCTTGTGCTTGTTGTCTGGCTCTCACCCAGCCCGCCTGTGCCTCCCACACCCAGCCTGCCCATGTCGCTCACACCTAGCCCAGACCTGTCACCCACATAGCCTTCTATTTTTTCTTAGTAACAGAGCACTTAGGGAGCTCTGCTGGCAGCAAGGATAGAGAATATCTTATGACTGGTTCTATATTTTCTTCCTGAGTGCCTCACATCAATGTGCAGCAAAGCCTTCGATGCCGGAGGCTGGCGAGTACAGTATGGCACAGTTACTTTGACCAATATTTGTACTATTACGATCACAGTTTGTCAGGCAGAAAGGTTGGGTTTGGGCGACCCCAGGTCGGTCACATCCATTTTTTTTTTTTTTTTTCTTTGAACTTTTTGATTTGGTTTTGTATCGATTTAGTTCTCGTTATTTTGTTTGTTCATGATTTTTTCGTTTTTGGATATGGTATTGGGAGCTGGGCTGCTCTTGTTCTGCCTGTGCTTGCCCAGTGCCTCCCTCAGACACATTGCATGCTGTGTCTGCATCACTCTCCTGCACTAACCACTGCCTCCCTGTTTTATTCTTAGCCAATCCTAGCTGTCGATAGAAAAACCTCTCATCTTGTATACAGTTTTAAACTTGTCCTATGATTTCTTTTTTCATTAAAAGCTCTTCTGGGTTTTGACGAATAAGTCGCGTGTCGAGGCTTATGATTCAACCAGTCTTTTGTTTCCACTTATGTTCTAATTCTTTCTTTTCTCCTAGAACCATGAAACAAGTCTTTTAAATGCTTTTCTTTAAATCAAATTTCACTGCCAATTCCCATATGTAGCCACATGTGGATCAGTACGCAAATGGAAAAAGGAGAGGAGTTTACTGTAGGAGTTCAGATTAATCATTTTTTTTTTCTATCAGATTTTTAAAGTAAAGCCAATATCTTTGTGGAGCTGTTGTAAATAGGCAGGGTGGGGGGCCATGATGATATTCCCTTGCCTTGCTATATATACTAGATAGCTTACTGAACTTTTGTAGCTTCAGCTGTCTCTTGTCACATTCAAATACAGTACCACTAACACGGCGTTTACCCGCCGAGATACTTTTGCACACGCTCATCATGTTGTTGTTGTGGCTACCTCAACGATTTTCTGCTGTTGTACAATGATAAAGACTTTTTTTTTTTTCATTAATGTCCCCTGTGTGTCAAGTTGCAGCTAGGTTGATCACTTTAATTACTGGGCTCCTGCTCCAGGCACCCTCACAGTGCCACGCCAGTTACAACAGCTTCAACAGTGGACACCTGCTCTCTCCTGTTATACCCCAGTTTTGATATAGATCATTGCTTGACTTACTTCCCTGGACGTGCATTCCCCCCCCAAAAACACTTTGGTCCTATTCAGCGTCTCATCTCTGGGCAGGTGGGTGCTGTGTAGAATATGATGATGATGAGCCCAGCAAATAGTCATCTGCTCACTGATTTTGCTCAGAAATTCTAAGGTTATCTTTGTTATTCATCCTTTTGGTGTGATGGGTACTATGGAACATGAATGGCCATGTCAGTGTTATACTCTATTATTTTAGTTAGTTTACAAAGGCAGTCATACGTTTACACAAATTCAGTTAAAGGAATTTGATTTTTTTTTTTTAACTCTTAATATAATGGAGCATGTTTATCTAAACTGATATTACTTTTGGTGTTTTTGTGTTTTTGCTAATAAAGAATAATTGGTGATTACTATTACAGTGCTGAAAACTAATTAAGAAGGACATTTGGTAAACTATAAAACTATTGAATGTCTTCAATTCCTTGGAATTCAAGTTGAGATGTGGTTGTAATTTCCACAGAGTCAAATATTAGAAGTTTAAGGGAGATAATCTTGATCAGAACGTGCAGGTTCTACAGTTATTTGATGTGTGTTAGTGCATCTCAGTCATGGTAGTTTTATGGTATAGAAGTTTGTAAATCTTAGATAAGTTTATGCTTTAGGGATAGTTAATTTTGGTTAGTTTTATCATACCAGCATCTACTCAGTGTATTTGTAGTTAGCAAGCTTGTTCTCACTTAGCAAATCAAAGAGACTGATGACATCGTGACTTTTCGAACAAAGCATTCTGTAAGCCGTTCCAGTATTTTGATTACTATTGTTGTCGTTAGTTACTGTTGCTTTTGTTAGTTGCTGATCCTGATGACAGTAGAATAACTTTGACACTAAACGACATGCTTATAGAACCTTTTCAAGTGTACGTCTTTTGTTTTTTATAACTTTTGCAAAACTGGGTTAGTTTGAAAAAGTTCATTCATTGATAATGATGTCTTATCAGTTGGAGGAAATTATAGTATTGATGTTAGATATGTCATGCTGACTATAGTCAGAAAGTTGGGACTTGCTGTTTAATCGATTTTTATTAGCTCAGCAAAGCAGTAATGGAACTGAATGCCAGATTAAATTGCGTATTCTCTCCTCATGAAACCCTGTCTTCCAGGCAAATATCATTTGAAAATCCTTGAAATGATATATATGGATTAAAAAATTTTTGCTCTGAAGAAAAGTGAAGTTTACTTTAATTTTATATATTAGACATTCGTTTACCTGCCAGCTAGAGTATGAATTTTATTAATATGTTCTTCAGAATTTTTAAGCATTAGATTTAATGTAAAGTTTTATAGAGTAAGAGTGAAAAGCTACCTGGGAAAAGTGATGTGTACGTTTCTGTTACGTAGTATTTTTTTATACAGTTATTTATTTTGAGCTCTTGTGAGTTTTCAATAGTATTAGTTTGTCTTTTGTAGTATGATTGTTTTAAGAGATCAGTAAACTCTAAATGCTTCCACAGTATAAAGGTAGTGAACTATCTTGTTGCACTAAGTAGTATCTCATTGTATAAATTTTAAGCAAATTTAATTAGAATACAGTATGTATGACAGGATGCACGAGTAAGATTTAGAAATGGAAGGGAATTTTTTCCTTCATTGGCTTTACTTGCATACAGTTACATTTCGTTATATCTGAAAGATCAACTTAACTGTCCTTAGTTCATATCAGTAAAGTTGTTTGATAGAATGAATTACAGAGCTGTTGATGCACTTACAAGGAAGGAAATCCATCAGCCAAAAAATAACGAAGGGTTTGTCTGAAGTGATCGTTGTCACTCAGTTGTAAAATGATGGGAATTTGCAAAAATCTAAGTCTTTTTGGGAATAGTTTTGGAACATTGTACATTTGAAAATTCCACTGATATTATTTGCTAGAAAAATAGTAAAAGGTACACAGCCCTTGTATTATTTGCTAATTGTTGCAATCTCTAAAGAAAGCTTGCTGAAGATTTCACTTTACAGTATGGACATGACTATTGTAATTTGTCTCATTTTGGAAAGGCACGCCTTGGCATAGCTGGAAAATGCATTGATTCTTACTTAGTATTAGTGAAATATTTCCCTCACCATAAGATGTATACCATCTTACTTGTTTTGTTTGTTTACTGAAACACGATGGTCAATGGAATTTCCTCTGTCATACAATTGAATGTGGGAAGTGATACATACAGAAAACAAGCTTCATCTAAATGAGTTGTACATGAGTTGTACACATTAACTCCTTTGTATAGCTCTTGGCATGTTAGCAGGAACTGGGTTAACAGGTTAGCATGATGACCACATAGAAAGACCTAGATAGACATAATCTATAATACGTAGTTGCTGTTTTCAGTATTACTGATATAGTAGCAGTATTAGCACAGAAGTAGTAGCAGTAAAATAGTAAGAGTATCTTATAGTAACTGTTACTGCGATCATTTTATATCTTTTGATTTTATAATCACAGCATTCCTATTTGTAGTATTGGTCTCTTTCTCATAGTTTTATTTTTTCAATGTGTCCCAATCCTTATGATTTGTGTGCTAGATATTTGATGGGACTTTTCACATTCGTATTTTTTCTTGTATATTTCATGACTTGTGGTTTTGGGAATGATAGTTATATTAGCTTAGTTTTAACTTTTTTCCTTTAGAGAGTCTGTTGAATGAAATTGGTTTATTATAGGGGACATATTTCCTGCATTTTATTCGTAGTTGTATACTTCAGCGTTAATTTTTCAAATGAGTTTAGTGGGTTTTGATAAGGAAGTCATAGTTGTCACTTTCCTCGGAGTATTTAAAGAGGAAGAATGGTTTGTGTAGTGTAATAATTCTCTTGTTTTAAACTCTTCTCATTTGATTACTTTGACAGGCCTTAGCAGATTTTGCATTTGCATTAGCTGATAGAATGTAAGTTAGAAGTAGTGATACTCTGACTTCAATGACGATGAATCTTTCTTGCTCATGATTGCCTTAACAAGCTTCTCAGGGCAATAGATAGAAAATAATAGTTTTCTGTTTTTCTTATCATTGGTTATGTATGTTTACACAGCATTTTTGCCTATTTGGCAAAGTATAATCCCATGACTGTTTTGCAGGTCATATATTAGAATAATTTGACACAGTTCTATGAAGCTTGTCAAATATTTTTGAGGGCTTGCTACAAATTTTTTTTTTTTTGGCAATACAAGGGATAAATGAGAGATCCCTACATTTTATTTACTGTTATGCAAGTGACTAGATTAGAGTTTTTTGTTAGCAAATGTCTTCAGAATTGCAGAAACATTTGAAATAGTTCAGTCTTTTTTTGTATGGCCAGGTTTCATGAATTTTCATAAGTGTAGTACTATATATGCATTATAAAGAGGTAGGTTACAAGTAGATGACCACTGACCATTCAAGTTCTTACTGAAAGTTACTACTGAATAGAGTCCTAAGATAAAGCCTCACCCAGGACACCCGAAGGGAGATGGTGATGCACGTCCAGAGGCATTGTAGAGGTGCACCTGATGTGTTCCTCATCAGTCCTTTTTAATATCCTTTTTGGATTGCATTACTGTAGGTAACGAGTGACCTTATAGCTATTTGCTAGATAACCTTGAGTAATTAATTTCCAAATGCATTAAATTTATGGCTGGTTATATTTCCTTGTAGGCTTTGTTTGCAAGTAGCATTCCCGAGATTATAGAGCTGGCCGGAACCCGGTCCAAGTATAGTGGAGAGTACAAGCGGGAGCATGGGAAGAGGTACAGCGCCCGGTCACGTATTCCTAGCTGCAGTCCCCATCCCGCCTTCCCTACTGCTGCTGCTGCTGCTGCTGCTGCTGCTGCTGCTGCTGTTGCTGCTGCTCTTGTTGTTGCTGCTGCTAATGCTGCTATGAGCAGCTTTTAGTATAGGGATGAATGGTGTATGTTTCATACAGCAGCAGCAACAGCAAGGGTAGGTGGGCAGGGCGGATGTGGGTTTGCAGTTGTGCGTGTGTGTGTGTCGTGTTGTCCTGCTCCTCTGTGGCCATTTCCTACGCTTTCTGGCTTACTGCCGTCCATCGTACACTGTCCCTATATGAGTGTTAACGTTGTTTGTCGCTTTTCATTCATGTCTTCCTTTTTACATACTGTGTATATATATATACTGTATAGTTTATATACATATTGTGTATATATATACATATCTTTAAATTATGGTTTTGGCTAGAGACCTAAATTCCTCAGCTAAGCATATCCTAGCGAGGTTTGAACGAGGGCGCGAGGTACATGCAAGGGCTGACCTTCCCGTCAACCTTTCCATGCTGCCTCCACGACACCACCTAGTACCACCACCTTTATCCATGAGTAGCAGAATCCCTAAAACTGTAGCATTTTTGTTTTTCCCCATTGCCCTTTAATGAATTATCTTATTTTCTTTATCTTAATAACAAATTAGTACCAGGACACTTGTAGTTGCTTTTTTAGAGACTTACCTTGGCCCAGTACAAGATGTAAAATCCCAGAATGAACATATACCCGTCGCAGAATCCTAATGCTTCCCGAGTCTCTTGTCATCTAGAATTCAAGATCACACATGACGAGATTTTTTATGTTATGTTGCATGGAGTCCAACACTCACGGGATGAAAGACATTGTAGCCCTTGGTACTCTTATTTTATTTCTCCAACTCACCAGCATCTTCAAGTTTTTTTGAACAGCATACAAAACTAGGCAACCAATTCATTATCAAAGCAACACCTTTACCATAACCTTTACTATAATAACTGCTTCTTGAATGTTTATTTAACTACAGTAAAAGTATATCCGACATCACCCGTTTCATGTACTTTATCATTTGTTACTGGCCTTGTAGTGTTGCACCTTCCCATCTTACCAATAACCATTCTGTTTTGTTAAGCACCAGTTCCTATCATCAGTTTTTTCCGTAGGTAGACTACAATGTCATTACAATTTTTGGATGCTCTATGTGATTGTTAATGTAATGCTCATCATACTGACTCTGCACAGCTGAATTCATTGTTATGTATGCACTGTGTCGTTTATGATAAATGAATAGAAGTGATAATACTGTAAATAATAAAGTCACTTTGATGTTATTCAGATTCCACCTTTTCTGGCTTGACTGTGTTCCTTTCGTCGTATTTTATGTCATTTCTTGACCTCTGGAGAAGAGACCGCAAAGTCTCCTTGCTTGAGTAACGTAGAAACTGGATATGAGCTGTGCTTAGTCATCTGCATGGTGTCAAGTAACATTTAATACGTCTCATCCACTATTGTGTTACGACCAGCAGTTACGAGTGATAACATTACAGAACAAGTCTGCAAGAAGTCTTGCTGTCTTGTTTTTGTGGTATTATCTGCGGGAAAAACTCATGGTAACTGGAAGCATCACATTGTGGAATGTTATCTTTCGAAATCATAACATCCCAAGCTCTCGTGTGTTCACATCATCCACATTAGTATCGTGTACAGTCGTGATTTGGTGGTTATGTGCGATATGGCCTGACATTTGTTTGTGACTAACAATCCTTGTCCTTGGAGTAGCCCTAGCCAGTTTTTCCTCTATAACTCGCGAAGATACTCTGTCAGCGCTTGTCAGTACCATCGTACGTGTTTACTTTAGCTCTATATGGTCTTTTGCCTTTATTAATCTGTTAGTGTGGTATAAATGAGGGAATTTCAAGTATAGTTTATTTGTTTTTACTTGTATTTTGTAAAAAAAAAAGGGAGTAAAGAGATTTTTACAGAACACCACAACAGCACGAAATGTCGTCTTTGAAGTAAAAGTTCTCATAGTGCTGTATTTTCAAAGGTGGAATTTTAAGTGTTGGGGTCATTAATTTGGTCTGGTGTTGACACATTCTTTATGTTTGCTGTCACAAGTGCTGTACAGGAACGTCCAAGAAAACCAAGCGAGTGCACTTGTTGATTTCCCATTTTTGTGCCATTTGAATTAGGACATTGTAAAATTCTTTGAAATTATTTGAAGACTGCTGGAAAGTATAATCTGCAGAAGTTAACACTGATAGCTGACTGAACCTTTTACCGTCTTCAGTTTTATCCTTGGATAGTCTTTTTTCATTTTTTTTTTTTTGCTATTTTGAACCCAGAACAACCTGGTTTTGATTAGTGGATTGTAATATAGTTGAGATTACTTTTTATATAGCTGTAATATATTTGTATCCATGTAGCACTTAGTATATCATTTTTGCCCTTAAATCGACAATTATCAGGCCAGTAACTCATTGTATTAGTTCATTTTTCTGGTTAGAATCCTTTAGTCATCTAGATATTTGTTCTGTGTTAACTGTATATTAAAAGGTGATGTCACCTACAGCGATAGTGCAGTCACATACACTCTAGATATCTCTGACTCAACCAGTGGATCCTTCCAGCTTCTCTTTACATGTCATTGCACTAACTGTTCGTAATTCTTCAATTTTAAGTCTTCACACATGAAATTTTGCTCATACCTACGTTCCATCCATTTCTTTCATAACTTGGGCTGACACCCAACAGTTCTGTACACAATAATTGATTTTTCTTCCACGATCTCTTGGTTCATCATAGCCTCCATTCTTTGATCACTATTTTCCAGTGTGATGTTTGTGAGCTGTCTCTTGAGCACTGTCTTTGTTACACTTCCCTTACCCCTGGCATCCATAGTAGGCAGTTATGTCGTATCAGTGACCTTTCCAAACCATTTTCAAGTTCTCGTTACATTCCTTTTCCACATAATTATATGGGCGTACAGAACTCGCTGGCTAAATTTATAGTTAGTAAATATATCTGAAAAGTTGATTAGATGAATATGACATTGTTATTTATGCCTAATATTTGACTTTTCCTCTTTGCGAACAAACATTTAATGCACTCATCATTTCACACTGTTTATAGCAATGTCTATATTACTGAGCTTTGTGTGAGGTGACAGAAGGTAAAAACTGATAATGTCAATTAAAGTCTTAATTTTTCAAGGGGATCAGAGTCAAAGCTCTACCTTCGTGCATTCCTCTTCTGATCTGTAGATCTTGTTACATTGTTTGAATGCTTCTTGAAATGAAGTATAAAGACAAGTTTCATGCCTCATGCAAAACTATCTTGTTCATCTGCAAATACCAAGGAAGTGATTAGAAGTGAGACGCTATTGGTGATTGTCAGAATAATATCATTTTCCCCCTTCTACAGGCATTAAACAAGTAGCAAGTTTATTTTGAATTCAAAGAGGCACAGTATAGAGGTAGTGTAACTTGGAAATAGTGCTCGAGAGAGAGCTCCCTTTGTTGGTAGCTTCGAAGGGTTAAGTGCTGTCCAGATGGAATAATAGACTTGATATTATGGCTGGTTTAGGACTCGAGTTCTATATGTATTATATAAGTTTCCTTGGGGGGCAGTGGGCTGTAATCCTTCCCAAGTACCTTGATCCTTCAAAGCCACACATCTTTCCTCCTGTTGAAAATTCCTGGCCATGCATCGAATCTCCAAAGTTCCTTGGATTGGATTCTTCTAACGCTTCTGTTGTTCCACAGAACAGTAACGATCCTCATGAGTAATTAAACAGCATTTTCACGTGCCTTTAAAACATACGTCAGTATATGTGTCCCTCCCCAAACAGTAGTCTCCGTGGGCATGCAATTATCATTCCTGTAGCATGAATATATCCCTGACCTATTTTATAAATTCTTATCAATCTTCAAGCTATGCCTATTGCCACTTAGCTTTGACCGTATGAAAGAGATGACGCACGATCCTTTCAAAAGTGCTTGTGTATGTGGCCGTACATGTGACGTACATACCCATAAGGACAGTAACTCTTTAATATAGTATCACATGGTGGTGGCTGTTTGAAGACTTATACTACATGTAAGCCACTTTTAATGATTGTAGAGCCTACAAATAATGAAGGAGTGTGAGCATATACTTGCATGCACTGTGACTGTTCTCAGTCCTCTTCTTCCCTTCTGATCTGTGTTTAAAATCTTTTATCGAAATGTATTCCCAACCATTTCACACATCTCAATGAATACAGTTCTCCTCTAATCTCATAACTCTTACATCTGGACACATAATGAGAGCAATCTTCTTTATTACAATGAATTTGTTCAATTCTGTATGCATACTTAACAGAGATTATATATACATTTTGTCTAATGATACTTGGTCGCATCAATGTGTTTACACCGTCAACACAAACAGGCCACAGTGGTATTCACTGGTGTGATTTTCTCAGGCTCAATCTGTCCAAGATTGAAGGGACTTTATTTTCCTTTGCATTTCATATACAATTGTTGGAATCGTAATGAAAGCTATACTTTCCTGAAATCAAGCCTATAAATATAAAGTAACCATACTTATAGTTAGAGTCAGTTTTATTTTGCAATTAAAGGTCACCTTGATGGATGAATCCTTTTATTGGCAGTTTCTTCATTGAGTCTGGGGCACTAACACGTGAATACTAGTGAGATATATATATATATATATATATATATATATATATATATATATATATATATATATATATATATATATATATATATATATATATATATATATATATATTGTATGTGTATACACATGATATTTGTATTAGCAAATGCATGTTGTATATACATATAATAATGCATACAAATACATACACATATATATATAATATATATATATATATATATATATATAATATATATATATATATATAATATATATATATATATAATATATATAATATATATATATATATATATATATATATATATATATATATATATATATATATATATATATATATATATATATATACATATATACAAAAAAAGTATATATACATACAAAAAATATATGTAAATTTTTCTGTTTATTTTTGTCACTAGATGATATATTAATTTCATATCTCCAAGAAAACTGAACTAATCTTTTGTTAGGAATAGCATCTGCCTATCTTGTCCAGGATCTGCTTTCATTCTTTGCTAATCCTGAAATGACAGTGTTTGAGAAGCCAAATTAAACAGAATTCATTTTATTTTGGTTATTTGTATGAACATTGGCAGAAGAACTATGCCTAGAAAATGTTGACCATGTTGCCGAAGGTGTTGTTGACATATGTTCTGCCTCTAACAATGTAGGGAATGACTATCTTTAATCTTATAAACAAATGTTTGTTTTTTAGTTTCCAATTATCTTTTATCATATTTGCATGAAATGTCACTCTCTAACAAAGCATTGTTTGCTATTATTTATAGCCAAGATCGGGACTAACACTGTCATGATTATAGGTTGTTGTTAGTGTACATTCATTCAGAGGCCCAACTTGTAGCTGTCTTGAAGCGGTGCTGTTTGGGAGTGAATTTGCGTCATTGAATTTTACATTTGCAACTTCCTTTTGACTAAGATCGGTTTACTTTGCCTAGGCGTATTTCAGTTTCCCAGCCGAATATCACAACGTGAATGTGTAACTGATATAGGGAACAGATTTGTGCAAGCCATTTTGAATTTCAATAAGTTAGCATTTAGAGTTCCACCTACGAGATCATTCTTGCTTTTTTCAGGAAAGCTCTGATTGACATTGACAGTTTCATGACTCACAAGATATGAAATTTCTGACATTTTCTTGAGGTTTATCATAATATTTGTACATTAATTGCATCTGCATACTCACAGAAATTGAACATGTGTAATAAAGATGTTGCTCTTCACATAAAAGTTCATTCTCATGACCCACTAGCCTACGATCGTCTTGAGTAGCCCTCATCTAAAAATGAGCCTTTATTTTAATTCGATTTTTCTGTTGTATAATTCCTACCTCAGAGGTTCAAATTTGTGGAAGTTTTAGCGTAATGGTAGAGTTACGTACTGTTTTTATCTATTTTGTTTTAAGGATGTTTTGTAAAAAAAATTTTTATTTTATGAGTTTTGTTCCATGTTAAGTCCACAATAATTACTCATTAGTTATAGATGTTCCATGCACATAAGATATCCAGTTATCCTCATAGATTCATGCCATATTCTTTGTATTACTGCCCTGTCAAATCCTCTTCTTGAGATTAGAAGAAAATTGTAGATTTGAGGATTGTAGATTAGAGCCCAAGAACTGTATCGAGAATTGAAAGGAATTTTTAAGGTGGATTAAGTCTGGAACCTTAGGATGTTAAATTCAGACGGTTTCTGCTGAGGTTAATTTGCTTAGTTGTAGACATAAGATCCTCGTTGAGGATGTCTTTGTATATTCCTCTCTGGTAGACCCTTAAAAGATGCTGTCAAACCTCGCTGTTAAAGATAGTCCACTGATTTAGAACTGAACTGTCTGATTCAAGGTGTGTGTGTTTTTGGTTATTATTTGGAGTATATAAAACAATTTATTGGTGAAAATTATTTTTTTACAGTTATCTTTTGTTTTGCATTTGTGTGATTTTGATTTTATTTGGCTTGTTTTTTCTCAGTTTTGTAAGTATTATGCCTTACCATCCACACTAACAATTACTCGACACCTAATAAAAGAAGTAACTGTTTTATTCCCTCAGACGTTTCTGAAATGATGTCTACTGTAGAATTTTGTTATGCCTGCATTTTAAGGTATTTGGATTGTAATCCTGTAGATTAAAAAAACACGTTTAATGACTATATCTAAAGATATTTAATTAACCGAAGCTGATGATCAATTTAAACTAATTCAAGTTTGTAAAATTGTCACTTTAAAGCTAGCTATTGTTGGTTTTCGTTTTTAGTTGCATATGTTGATGTGAATGCGTGACGATTTTGTTTCGTTATTTTCTCTGAAATACTCATCCATAGGCTCGAGACCCACCCATCATTAGATGCTGACAATTTCATTTGAAAGCGAATCCTTTTCCTTTGTCCTGTCACTTGTTTCCTTTTGTCAGACTTGATTCTGGTATTTTTCTTTCTACTTACTAGACCACCTGTACCTCTCCCTTTCGTCTGAAGTTTTGATCTAAATGATGCACCCACTGCCTTATTTGACTGAGGGTCTGCTAATTATATTTACTGTGATCAGTGTTTATTTGAATATTGCTCACCAGAATTTGGCAACCTACTTCCTACTTCCTTGGACCGGAATACTTTAATCACATTGTACACTCCTATGGGATATGTTTCATGTTAATCACTCGCCTCTCCCCTCATCCATTTTCTGAAATGGGAATCTTTTTTTTTTTTCTCTTCCACCGATTGTTTACATGTTTACATATCAGCAGTCCACTACAATTTTATATAGCACATGTAAGCATTAGTTGTGTAGTGAGCAACATACTCCTCAATACCAAGCCAGAGCTCCTCTTCAATTTCAAGCCAGTGCTCAAATTCATTTTTTGTTCCACTACATGTGTGTGCCCCCGCGCATGACTGTAACACCCTGTTAATCATGATCTATAGATACAGTTGCATCTTGATCTCCTCTCAGAACAACATGACCTCGTGTGTAGCACGATCCTGTAACCGGGTATTGTGCTGTTGTGATTCCACTCCTATACAGAACCTCTTGTTATATCCTAATTTTGTCATCCATGTGAATAGCTCATGTCCCGAATCCATGCAACTCATGTTTTTAAGGTATTTCTTACTGTCCTCCGTCCTCGACCATCCTGCTGCATTGTTATGATCCTTTCCAAATGTTGTTTTGTTTCATCTTGCAGTTCCCTTATTTTACGTAGATGACCAATCGACATGATGCATATTCATTATAGGTAGAGTACTAAACCCAGTTTCTTTGATCACTGGTTGTTTACTGTATGAGGTGATAGTCTATTTAGCTAGTTTGTCACCCTTCTTGTATCATATTATAAACTTTCCTCAGCATTCATAGATGTAGTTTATATATATATATATACTGAATCCACATTTCTAGTCTCCTCGACCCCTCAGCGTCTTTCCTTATACCATTACAATCATTGCCTGAGGATCTTTACATGCTGACAGTAAATTCCATATGTTTTTGTCCAAGAAGAGTATCCTTTCTGTAAACACATTAAACAGAAATTTTCTTGATCATTCATAACCCCCTTGTTGTATATTTTTTGTAGGTTTTGTCTTTATAAGTTTTGTCCACTTTTCAGTATTCATTTGAAGTGTACCTTTCTTATATTGTCTACTTATCTTGTTCCTTTGATATGCCTTTTGTCATTACATCCGTGATCCGTTTCCAATAGTTGTGAATTCCTTCCATTTTCTTTTTACCGTCTCAGCTTACGTATGTTCCTTATTTCCCTCTTGTCGTGTATGGAGCTCCCTCGTTAAGCCCGCCAGTCCCACGATTCCATAACCCAGTATCCTTAGTTCCTTAGTCTAGCCCCTTGACCCATGCCGGTCCTCGTCTGACTGGCTTGCTATGGTTCCTCTAGGCTGTGTTTGCCAGCTGGATACCAGAAATCACCGAGATCGTAGGCAACAGGCCCAAGTATGGCGGCGAGTACAAACGGTCACATGGACGGAGGTATCAGTTAGGAAAGAGCCCGTAGAATCATACTCAACTTTTTTATACTCCCGTGACCCGTGACTGTTTAGGCACATGTTGCATGGGATGATCATTTAGCTTAGTCCTCCCGTAAATCATCCTCGATGGCATTTGTATTTTTACCTACATAAAAGGCCATTAAACGTGGGCTACGGGAGCCACAGGCACTTTGCCAGGCTCCCGTCAACAGAGCACGGGCATTGAGAGGTGGTCATACAATCTGGCTCATTTCACATTTATATTTGCTATATTTTCACAGCCACTGTATACACCTCAAAGCCATGTTGACCACGACGAAAGTGTGCCTAAACTCTTGCATGAAATTTGGCAACAGTGTGATTTGTGTGTTGGTGCTACTTAAAAAAAGTTCTGTGCTCCATCTCTACTTAGGCAATATTCGCAAGCTGTATCCCTGAAATTATAGACCTGGTTGGGACTAGATCCAAGTACGGCGGAACACTCAAGAACGAGAGGGGAAGAAGGTAGAGTGTAGAGACCCCCCTCCCCATATAGTGTCGCCACCACTACCACCACCACCATCATCATCACTGCCACCTGTGCCATCATCTCCACCTCCTAAGAGCAACTACCATAATTGACGCACCACCTCGCTCTTTGTCACATGGATTCAGAATTTTTCTTATTAGGAATAACCTAGTGTAACATTACAGTTAGTGATTGCTTACTTTATCCCATCTTCTATTACATATCTTCCTTTTCTATAGTAAGGTATAAAGTACACCACATTCAGTTCTCACCATTGATTAAGGCGTTCTCATTGCATATTTGGAACCATTTCTTATGATGGGTATGTAGGATATGCCTTGGCTTCTTTAATGTATTGCAGTTCATTTTCAGGAAAGTTGGTCGATGCTAATGCTGGACATGGTAAATAGTTATCACTTTTAATTGACGAGAGTATATTGAGTCTGCTGGAATCCTGACTTTAAACTTAACATTACTGTACTGTACTTGTTTTCTCAGATGGTAGATAATTGTGGCAAAGGAGAGGGAGCTAAAATGTACCACTTACTGTATTCTGGATCATGACTTTACTGAGTCGTGATTTTAAGAGTGTCATGATACGGGAAAAGGTTTGGACAGTAAGCATTACCTTTTGCTCTCGTAAGTGGATTATGAATGCAATATTTGGCATTGCGCCTCCATGATATGAAAGAAGAATAATTCCCTACTTAATTTGGTATGTGGGAACAGTAAGTGCTTTTTTGAAACTAGTATATGGGAACAAACAGTGACTTGACATACAATAAACAAATGCAATACTCTAGACAATTCTCTGTTTTGTATCATTTACGTACCGACTAATATCATTCTCTGGACAGTTTATTAAGTACAATATATGTTTTTCTACATCCTGAGTGAAAATTTAAATGCTTATGATAGCAAACACAAGATTAATTCATTACAAGCTATAAATATATAGTATTTGTAAGGGTTGCATGGAAAGCTTATATTGGCCTTTTAGTTCAGGACATTAATTGGAGTTGACAAATGACCAGAGTACTGAACACTACATCCAGTGAGATGTAGTTTTGTTATTATTATTAGATGAACCAGGACTTGTTACTGGTCACTTAAGCAATAAATTGAACTCTTAATCTGTTCTGACAAAGTATATGAAGTGGCATACTGGATCATTGCACTTGTTTTATTACTCATTTTTATAATTCTTTCTTCTCTCTCTCTCTCTCTCTCTCTCTCTCTCTCTCTCTCTCTCTCTCTCTCTCTCTCTCTCTCTCTCTCTCTCATCTATACTGTAAACAAACTATGCAGTATATTATTATTATTATTATTATTATTATTATTATTATTATTATTATTATTATTTGAAATACTAAAAAATTAGGCTCATTCATTGCATAATTAACCACTTTATGAGGCAGCCATTTCCTAAATCAATCATAAATTATTGTAAAACACTTTATGTCTGTGAGATGTTATATGGCTTGATTCAAGCAAAGCCATAGGTGAGGTAGTATTCTTGAAGGTTGCAATGCCTTTCTGAAGGATTTTTGTGCTCCTTCCATATTCAAGCGGTTCCACCTACTAGTATATTGACATTGATGCTGTAGGAACCAGGGAGTGTGTTGTCTGATACAGATGGAAAAGTAAGAACACATGATTCATATTTGGAATTGTGGGATCACAAGATCATAACTCAGACAGCCTCTTTCTGGGGCCGTTATTTAGACAGCTCACAGATTCTTGGTCATTGAGTCTCCAAGGTGCTTTGGTGAATTTTGTGGTGGTATCCCTTTGAGCCAGCTCAGGCTTATTGTCACAGATCTGTGGTATTGTATGTCATTTTTTACTACAAATTTGGTCTTCAGAAGCTCTACCTGGAATCTAACACATCGCCAGTAGAGGCAGCTGACATGTTGCTGCAAAAATGCCCATTTTAAGACTTAAGGTGTCACATGTATGTCCGTACCTGAAGTTAAAACTAACCTTGGTTAGTTCATTCTTGTTATATTCACTTACTGTGCTTTTAGTGTTTATGGATACATTCTACTGTCTGTTATCATTTTGATGCATCCATACAACCAGTGGTCATATTGGCCTTACCTTTTTGCACTACAGCTTGGATGGTTTTAGCTTTGCCTACAACTGTGAAAACTGATGATTTTTCCTAGGGAGTGAAACAAGTCAACAACTTTCAGTATCTTTTGCTGCTTTCTTTGATTCCGACTGCTACAGTACATGATGGAAAGTTAGATGGTGTTTATGCCTGTCATGATCAGAGTACAGCATCTTAAAAGGTAATATTTTTACCTGATCTTCAGTAAGTACAAATCATTGCTGTACAGGGCCTTATACTTCAGCTTAAAGATTCTGGGGTGTGTTAGACCCTCCACGTCTCTCACTCCTCTGCCATTCATTAAGGAGCTTCACCCTGAAAGGGTCATGATATTAATGGTAGTTGCTGCAGCTGTTGATGATTCTTTAACCAATTAAGAAAAGGAAGAAGACTGTATGGCAGTGGGTTATACAGTACACCAAGTAATGTTTGTGTTTTAAAAATGGGTTCATATAAAGAAAACCATTACCTTAATTAGCCAAAAATCTACTCAGGAAAGTGATTTGAGCATTGTAAATCTTTCAAACTGAGATGATGCCATCAGGTAAGAAATTACTCTAAGCTAAATCTGTTATAATATCAACCCACTTGAAGATGTAGAATCACTCTGATGTCAGGGAGATCTGACCCTGAATGTAGGAGATTGGAAAAGACTAAAATAATGGATGAATATCAAGTTACGGAAGTTTGTTGTCTGTGTTGAATGAAATTATGAGATGAGTAAATGGGAAGAGGGTATCTTGACAAGAGGCTTAACAGAGAGGTTACCCAACAGTCCTGTCAGCAATACCATGAGAAAACACAAGGCAGGAAAGGTAAACTGGGTTCTTCAACTCACTGCACATAAGATTCAGTCAACAGTGATATATAGAAGTTGGATCTATCAATGTTGGCACATATATACCTCTGTGAAGCTCTTATTAAGGCACAGGTCTGACATATTTGTTTCAGTTCTTGTCAGTAAAACACACAAATAGTGATTTTGAAATTTGAAACAAGTTTTCTTATCAAACAAACAACTTTTCAACACCATATGCAGATGATCAGTGCTTAGCTTATGGTATGTACACACTATGTTAGTCAGTAAAACCAGTAAACAAAGTGTGAAGCATCAGTATGGCCCTGTATTGAGTAATGATGTACCCATTGCTTAGGTGTCATAGAGGGTACACAAAACATTCATGAACAAGCCAGTGTACAGGTCATTAGCAGATGCACACATACCAAAATAAAGCAAGTTGAAAAATTGCATGTGTGAAGGCTGTACTTACATGTCTTAGTATCTATGGCTATGCAGTGTAATTTTTTATGCACATAACTAAGTGTATAATATCACACACACACTGTATAAAAAAAGTAGCGTAATAGACATTACATCTTACAACATTCATGCCTTTTGGCCTTCAATGTCATTCTTACTGTATGTTACTGCACATGAAAATCATATGGGGGTTTTCAGTAACAGAAGTGTTTAGTGCTAGAAAACTGGACGTAAAGCTATAGAATTCAGTTTTAAACTGTACCTACAGTATGAACTATACAGAGAATAGAAGAATTAATACTCCGGTTTCCACTCCCATCTCTTCTCTCATTCTTACCTGCATAATTACAGAGTAAGGTACATATTTTGAGTTCTTTAGGCTCCTAGGATGTGGTTTTATAAAATTACTGTTTAGCAATTGTTACAAGATGAACACTTGGTATACTGTACTTATCTCCATCTTACTTATTGATATGTTTTTCAGCATGGTGCCCCAGGAAATCATTTTAACCCTTACTAAACTGAACAATTCACTGTGATAATGCAGGAAAACATTTTCTCATGGAGCTGAGTGGCATATGGTGGACTTGGATACTGTTGGGTAGCAGCAGCCTTGAAGTATCAGTCCTACTTATGAATAGGTGACGCTGCTTCAGCTTAATGACAGAAATCCTTTAATCACAGAGATGTTGACAAAGGTATACAGGCAGTCCCCAGTTATCAGCAGGGGTTCCATTCTGACGGCATGACGATAAGCGAAAATCGCCAATTTTCGGCCATCAGCGCCTCTGTTTGGTATGTATCAGCGCCAATACGCAATTATTGGTGCCAATCAGTGGAAATCGGTGCATATTGGCTCTGAAAATTGCTGATTTTCATCGCTAGACAAGCACCGAAAAACCGGATTGTACTTGAACCAGTCCTTGCAGTTAGGACAGTCAGTCAAGTGCGACCTGGACCTCGCTAAACTTTTTCATGAGAGAAGGGGCTTCATTACTGATGTCACTGTCATAAGTAGCATCCTGGTTACCAGTAGAAGCAGTAATAGTCTCTTCACTACCCACGGTTTGGTGTCTAGGTTCACTGGTGTCCTCTTCGACCCACCCGTGAATGTCATCATTGACATCATCTTTGGCCAGCCTGAAGTGTTGCACAGAAGTATTCTATACAGAATTGAATGGTGGATATGTAAGAGGAGCATAATCTCCTGAGCATTCAGTGTATGCCACCCATGCTTTGAGATTGTTCAAAGCATTAGCTCAGTTGTGGATTGTTAACTTGAGGGAGTAGTTTGGAAGAATTTAACTGGAGATTCTGTACTTCCTGAGTTGATAAAAGATTGTATATCTTGTGACAGCTCTCTTAGCTAGTCCCATGACTAAGGAAAGGGTAGATGTACCTTCTCTAAAGTCGCTGGTTCTTTGAGTGTTACGGTATGTACAACCATAATACTCAAATAGATATCATTGCTGTCCTGAACATGATTTTAAAGTGACGGAATGAAAACATTTCTATACAATCACCAGTCAGAGGTTGTGAGTCATACCAGCATTAAAGGACTGACCAACAGAATTCCAGTCTTCTGTGGGAATTAGGTCAGGGTAGTACACTGACAGCATGTTGCTACAGGTGGCAAACAAAGCCACCTTTGTGGATCGTAATGGTTGCCCCAGCATGAGACATATGGTAAGATGAGATGACCATTATGAGGGTAAATCCTAATATCTCTTGCTGAGGTTGTCTGCTAGAATGTGCTTACTGAACACAAACCCAGAAACCATATTCATTTTGTGTTCCTCAGTCCTCATAAAAAATTAGAGTCACATGACAAGGGCTTTGTGACTTTGTAATCCTGTTGTAATCCTGATTTCTCTCAGCTGATCTGTAAACCAAGGTCCTGGTGTAACTGAAGAAATTGCTGGTGGTGCCAAAAGGACTTCTAGACTGGATGTACCAACCAGTCATCAAGATATCTTCTCAAACTTATCCTTTTCTGGGTATGCAATTCATTGCTTGTTCTAGAACTTGAAATTCGTGAGATGATGGCTGTCGAAAACAAAGCTCTAAATTGGGAAATTTCTCTCCATACAAAATAAAATAACTTCATTGGATATGGGTACACAGAAATGTCCCAGTACGTATCCTTCATGTCAGTCAGTGTTAGAAGTCCCCATCTTGTATGAATTCACAGGCTGAAGCCATAGTCTCCATCATCAAACAAGTGGTCTGCTTGAAAAATTTATTCAAAGGATTGAGATTACTGATAGGATGCCAGCCTCTTGTCATTAAACAGTAGGGATGGAGCTTTAAAGACTGGTGGAGCTGCCTATCGGTTCATATACTGCTTCTTGTTCCATATTTGGTCTCATCAGCTTGTCTAGTGCTTGAAATCTCAAGGACACAAAGTTAACAGGGTCTCATTTCCAGAAGGGCAAATCTGTAATCTTGAACACTCTGCTCCATCCAAGGTTCCAATCCCAAATTCTCCCACAACCTACAGTGATTCTGGGGACGAGCATCCACTGAAGGAGTCTGAGGTTGTCAGAGTGGAGCGTCATTTCTTTTACCTTTTAAGACATGTTTGTTGGGTTTTCTTCATCAAAGGAGAGATTGTTGACCATGCTGGAAGGTCTACAAGAGTGAGTTCTTGGATTAATCAGCTGTTATATTCTGTAGAAAGGAGATGGGTGTTTGGTGAGTCTCCTTCCTCTTAGCTAGTGACTGAAACTGGCTAGAGCATCTTCCAGTGAAAACATTCACCAGGTTTCTCATCATGGTCTGGTGAATGCTGAATCAATCTAGCCATCTAAGCTGCTGATAGCTGAATCTGGGAAGAGATGGGAGTCTATGAAGTTTGTAAGTCTTAAGTTCTCCCGTCCATAAGTAAGAAAATCAGAGAACTCCTCTAGGTTGCATACATTTTGATGAATAGTATTGACCAGGAGGTAAACAGCCATCCTCAGGATCATGATGAAGGATTTGGCCAAAGACAAAATAATCCTTCTGACCTAGGAGAGGATCTCCATCTCCCATGCTTCCTCAGATAGGAATACGCTAGTGCTACCCAATGCATGGTCCTGCTGATTAACCACCACCAGGAATTCATTAAGTTATCTCTGCAGGGTTTTGTGCTCTGCAGGAGAGAAAAAAAGATTAGAGAATGACAGCTTCGTAGTTTTGTACAGAACCAAGGCAAAGTCTTGGTACCCACCCAGGGGTGGCTGGTGAGTCTGTCAAGACCAGTCCAAAATTCTGTAAGACTTCTTCGGCATCTAGTATGATAGGCATGAAATAGACTGGTCAACATGGGTGTGTATGAGACTCTACTTGAACCTGTGCCTATCATTGCATAAAAAATGGACTACTGAGCTACTAGAATCCTTGTGGGGAGAACACCCCAAGCGTTAAAAGATTCACCTTAGTCCTCCTTGGTTGAAGAGATACTAAAATCAGTAGTAGCAAATTGACTCGAGTCTCTTGTATGAGAAGTGGTTTTCATACAACTAAATGCATGTTGTTCTTTGCAGCTGAATGGTCAATGCCATCTGAGAATGAGCAGCTTTGGTCCTGAGAATATGAGTGGCAGTTACCCTTTCAAATTGAGTGACTCTTGTCCCCTGAAGCTGAGCTGCTCAATACCTTAGCATACAAATGGCACAGGTATGAAACTGAAGCCTCAAACCCTTAGAAAATTAATGGCATGGGTCTGGAACTGATGGGTAGCTCTGGCTTTTAGGAGATTAGTGGTTTAGGTCCCTAGAAGCTGAGTGGCTATCCAGTCTTCAGACTAGATAAGTGTGCATGAGTTAATAGACAGTGAGCAGCTTGAGTCTTTTGTAGATGAGTTGTTCTGGGTCTTTGGAAGCTTAGCAGTTCAGTAATCATAAAATGGATTGGCTCTGGTCATTAGCGAAAAAGTGGCTCAACCCCTTTGAAGATGCATGGCTGCGTAATTTAGTTGGATGTCAGTTCAGTTCTGCAGTGTCCAACAGATGAGATAGTCTCAGGAATTAGCCCAGTCTTTAAGAATACCTTGAATAGGTTCTGTTTGCTGCATCTTACATTACAGCTAGTGGTAACATATGCATAAGCTGGTCTTGGGAATGAGATCACTTGCTATTTCCTTTGCTTTGGTGTTGAGACTTACAAGGATTAATGTACAGAAGCCAGTCCTAGGATAAATCACTGATACCTGGAGCATTAGCCAAGAGACTGTGAATGGCACTAAAAGATAATTCACATATATATTAGTGCTCCATCAATAATAAGGAAACAACTTCGATTATGGGGAGAAAGAGGAACATGAATTGAACGTGAAGAATCTAAGCCTGAGGAGCATAAACCAGAGCTAGGATTTCCCCTCATATCTCCTGTTACAATTCTTCCCACTGAATGTCAAATCAGTCCACACTTGCAAGTAAGGATGGGCAAAGACGTCTGTCTGTGACATGTTTTAACATTACATGTGAGTCTCTGGCATCAAATGCCATATGCACATTTCAAGGTTTATCTGACAAACCAGGACATAAGTGTGGATCCATATTATCATCCATTATTACTATGTTAAAAGCTTTGAATAGCCTAGTCAAAGACTGGGTGGGCTTACAGACAAATGTACAACATGCTCAGTTAATAATTGAAACTTCCCAGATTTGACTTCACATGCACACTTCACACCTGGTGGAGCCTGCCCCTCTTCTTCCTTGATATGTCAATATAAATATTGTTCTCCATGTTCATTGTACTGTAGTCATTTTTTGTTCTTCATTTTAATATTCATTGTTTCTCACTATTTTGCTCTTGTTGCTCTGGACCCCCCTTTAATAGGGGCTATAATGCACATTCTCCGTCCTCTTCTGCCTCTTGGGTTGTATTTTGCTAATTTAATAAGCTGAGTTTGTAATGGAACTTCCGTAATTTCCCGTATGGTATAATTTCTAATTCTGTTCTGTCATCTGACTCCAAATAGTCTTTTTAAAGCTTTCTCTGAAAGCAGCTTGTTCATCTCTTAAACATGTGGTTAAAGTTTCATCGGTCATGGATCATACAGCATTATACCAAGACCACCAAGAGATAGATCTATTTTTGGTGGCCTTGATTATACGCTGTAGCAGCTGTACAGAACACTTGAGTGGGCTGGAGAAACTTCAGTGCATTTTTTACTTGTTTGTTGGTTGCTTTTAATTTCAAAGTTAGTGTACCAATAACATGATGGTAAATACTGCTGACAACTGTTCCTTTGTAGCTCCTAACACTCCTCAGTGATCTTTTTTTTTCTGTCTCTCAGTTAAGGGCAATCTGGAGATATCGTAGTTTATTTATGAATGTGCTTTAGTCTGAAAAGTACCTCCCCAGTAGGTCAGTCAGTGCCTTTTCTGCATTTGGTGTTAGATGATGCCTACTCCTTTTCTGCCAATTTAATCTGTTCATCTTGAATGAATAGATGCGACACCCCCATCCATTTTCTCGTTTCCAGTTATTTTGTAGTGTGATCCACAAACAGCTAAGATGTCCCCCATGCTTTGGACTAAGAGCCATTTCTAAATTGTTCCTATCCATTTATGTGGCAGAATCCATATAGGATTCATTGGCTAAATACACTAAAGGATAGCCAGTTCCATGTAGCCCACAGCCCATAGGTAAGGTCAATGACTTGGGCAGTTGCCAACTGGTTTTTAACCAAGGTCATCCACCAAGTGTCCAGAGTTGAAGACGAGGAGACAGATTACAACACAGTTCAGTATCAATTTGATAGCTGGTAAGCTGGTAATGGTCTACTATATACTGTACTTTGTTGATAAATTACTGTCTCTGTATTTTTTCCCATGTCACAATGAAACCCACCACTTATTGATTCTGAAGCAGATTCTCACGAACAAAGGTGGAATGTACTTGGCATAACAGCTGTTTGATGTCAAAAGCAGTGAATTTTAGATTTCAGTCTGTCAAGAGTTTAAAAGCTATTAATATAAGAGGAAAGAAATGGTTACAAATTGGGAACTTCAACAAGAGTATAATTAATGTAGAAATAGCAGACATGTACAAATAAATGCGTATACTGTACAGTATACATAGTATTATTATAGTATAACTTTTTGTAAAGCCTTTCTCTGTTGAGAGTAATAACATAAAAGGCATTGTGGTCCAGTATGCCATTGTTGTGCTGCTCATCAAAAGGCCCATTAGTGCAGTAACACTGTACAATTATTGTGCACTGGTCACTCAGAATTGTATTGGGAAATGAACTAATTGTATGTGTTGGTATTGAGCAATCCATGACTTTACATGGCCTGTATGCTTTGGTTCAAATTTCTGGAGTCTATGTAATGTATGGCAGTGGTTTATATATATGAAACAAAGTTTCTTGTACACAATTAAATTGCCTTGAAAAGTGAAAGTTGATTTATGAAAATAAGACTGCATAAGTAATCATAATAATTTGAAGGTACATTTATTCATAAATTAGTTGTACTGTAGTATTTCTTGAATTGTAATATGCATTTGTTTATTGGTATGTTTGATTATTAATAGGATATGTTAAAAGTTCACTGGAGAATATAACCTCATTTTCGTTTCAGTTACTAGAAAGATGCAAGTAAACTGTGTATTCATGATTTAGTCTGCCATTTTTCAAAATGCAGTTAAGAAGCATGTACATGACATCATGGGAAATCAGCTTTTCCGAATATAAAAAACATGATCTAGTATTAAATTTTTCTTATAAAAACAATATATGATTGTTATGTGAAGAGGCAGACATCATAGAGAGAGAAACTGCCCGTAAAAAGTTTCATGAGTATGTCGTAAGTGGAGGCATAAATATTAGACGTACGAACATCACAAAGCACAGGTACTTATTTAAGTAGAGTATAGTTTTAAATGACTGTAATCAATAAGATTTATTTCCTAATGGTGATGTTGAATTTAGTTTAATGTCAAAATGTTTTTTTTTCCATCTTGGAACAACAGAAAGTAATTTTTTATGTAGATTCTCTCTAGCCAAACTTTGATGACAGAATATAATTTTGGATGCATGAATGTCAAATTAATTTTCATTCAAGTTGATTAATTTAGTTATTGCTTGTAAGTGTTTTTGATCAGAATATGAGACATGAGATTATTTATCGAGGAGAACGGTATCTCGCAAGAGCGTACGGAGCCTTTTCTGGTAAGGTTAGAGATGGTTATGCAGTATGTGGTTACTCACTCTGCTTCTCACCCGTGATTTTACAGTTTACGTGGGGACACTGTATAACACATTTTTGTCTTCACAAGAACTGGAAATGAGACGTAACCAGTTTTTTTACTGTGACAGTGTTTTCCAGATTTTATTTTTCACGATTCTTGAAATGGTTATACTTCATTTTGCTGTAGCTTACAGATTTTGGCTTCGCTTACGAACCCCAAGTTATGTTTCAACGTTCTCGAAATGCTTTCTGCATTTGATTTTTTGCGTTTTTGCTTGAGTGTGTTTAACCCATTTTAATACAACACTTGGGTTAACAGAAGTGCCATTTTTGTCCCTCTATCCCTTCCTCCCTTCTGTTGTCAACCCAAACAGGCAGAAGTGTTTTACCAGACTTGTAATTTTTTTTTTTTTTGCTCAGTTAGCATTTATCTCTGTTTCTGAGACCTCTAGACCGTGCATGATAGTGAGATATGCAGCTCAGATGTCTCCTAAATGCCAGTGGTCGTTTGTTGTAATGAATAGAAGTAAGTGAAAGCCAAAATATGCATCAGAATTTCATAAGTGACTAATTATATTCAAGGTCTTTTTCATTGTTAATCATTTTTTTATACAAAATATATACGTATAAGCATTATACATATAGCACACATGTGTGTATCTGCATGTGTTTATGTATGGTGTATGTCAAACTTACATTATGTGACGAATATACAGTATGTGCAAATGTGCATTTTTATATAAATATATATATATATATATATATATATATATATATATATATATAAATAGTATGTATATATATATATATATATATATATATATATATATATATATATATATATATAAATATATATAGTTATATGTATACAGTATATATATATATATATATATATATATATATATATATGTATATATATATATATATATATATATATATATATATATATATATATATATATATATATATATGTATATATGTATATATATATATATATATATATATATATATATATATATATATATATATATATATATATATATATATATATATATATATATATATATATATATATATATATATATATATATATATATATATATATATATATATATATATATATATATATATATATATATATATATATATGTATATATACTGTATATGTATGTGAAATGGACAGATTTATAATTTTATGTTTTTAAAGAATTAATATAGAATATGCTGTATTTATATTCATGAGCTGTCTCAGATTGAGTGTATGCGTGTATACACCTGTATAACGACACCATTATGCAAATTGACAAGTACTTTTTTATTTTGCGTACAGTGATTTTGCTTCACTTTTCATTTCCTGTGGTGTGTTGCTGTATTATGAGTTCTTAGTTGTGGCAATCCAATGAACTTGTACCAGTGATGATGGCTTTAAAAAAAAAAAAAGAGATTTACAATGCATGTATTTTCAGTGCTATAATAGAGTTCTGCATTTTCCGAGTTTGTTTTATATGTACATCAATTTTGTATTGCTTATTAAGTACCATTGCTCCTTTCATTTGCAGGTGATGGCAGTGACTGAATTTGTTTTAAATTGTAATTGCAAATGCTTAACAAAATTGAAGTTTACATCTGCTTTTTATATCTTACTATACTGTATGGTAAAGTAACTGAAGTACGTCATGTTTGTTTTTAATTAACATACATAGTGACTCAGTAATATATTAACTATAAGTATTATTTAATTCATATACAGTACTAGTGTTCTGATCATGTGTAATAGTATGATTGGGGTAAGGAATGCCATCCTAATAATGACATTTTAACTCATTCAGCTGATAAGGGTATCTAACTCATTTCTAATGTAATAATAATGTTGATTTTTTTTTTTTATGTTCACTGTGACTATAGCGGGGTAGTGCGTCCATGGTGGAGTTCTTAGACGTGGCGAGATAGCACTTTGATTTGAACATTTTTATTTTTTCTTTCATTCACCTTGTCTCTATGCTGAAGGTTTTGTCTTAATATTATTCCAAGTCTTGGTCACTCCCTTTCTCTTCCTAAGACTTTCTTATATGATATTTTTACGTTATTTTATTTACTCTACTGTAGTGTATGTCTTAGACAATTAAGAATGCTAAGCTGTTTGCTAGATATTATAGTAAGGTCTGGTTTCCAAAATCTGCATGTCACATTTTTTTCTTGAAGAGAATTTTCATCATTCAGCAGTATCTGTTAAAGCAGTCTTTTAGATTATCATTCCATTAATTCATCACTGAATACCATCTGTTTCATTGGTAAGAGGATGGGCAGGACTGTGCTGTTCGCGTAATACATTTGACCGAGAATATCCATCATATACCTCTATGATTCGTAGTTAACCAGTATTCATGATTCCTGTGGGTGTATAAAAAGTGGTTTTTCACATTTAGTGATTTGCTTCAATTAATGGCTAGTAAACAATTGCTTATTAAATAGATTTGGCATTAAGCACTACACCCTTGTCCCCTGCCTCCCCGTCATGATGTGGTTTTTGCATTTAACAAATGATCTGTTTTACCTATCAACAAGACTCTAAGCTCCTTGCACTTTTTTGACATGAGTCCAAGATGACAGTCTTCTTTTTCATCACTTCATCTGTTGATCGAAGAGGCATCATTTCCTACTTAAAATATAAAGTATGGTGTATACACACAGTACATACATATGTAAACACTCATATTTACACAAGTAAACAGTAATATAAAAATCTGGGTGGCTGAAAATGCATAATATTTTATAGCAATTTTTACATATGGAAATATGGGCAGAGTATTTATGTTGTAGATATGCAAGTATAAGAAGAAAGGGGTAATTACTGAAGATTATGCTTAGAGATAAACTGGAGATTGAAAGTTTAAAGGGGGAAGAATGCTAGTAAATAAAGAAAGAAAGGTTCTTTGAAAGTATAAACAGATGCAGGAGAGAGTTTATTGCTTGTTAGACATACATATGAATTTGTTCACAACGAGTATAAATGAGAAGAGGAAAGTAAATTATCTGAAATAACTGGAGCCATTTGTTAATGCTCAGTTTAGTTTATATTAACTCTACTGCTAATGGAGTAGTATGGAAGCTTTACAAGCATTGGACGAGTCTTTTCATCTTCAAATATGAAATCAGAATATGTTGTCATAGAGAATAGGTACTTTTAAAAATTGAGAAGAAATTGAGGAAAGGAAAGTACAGTGTATATTTTGAACAATTAATTCATAAAGACAGGGGACTGGCTTAGGCATTCTTTTCTTCATGTGGAAGACATTTCATTTGGATGATGACGACAGAATTCTCGTCTGTAAATATGTGGGAATGCTCGTTTCTCGTTTATTTAAACGTACAAACATACAAATTTTCTACAAATGTCTGCACACTATGCTTGTGTACATATGAGTATTTACCTTGCACATAAATGGCTTATATATATTGTATATGTGCAGTATACTGTACAGTATCTATACATACATACACACAAGGGCACAATATCTTCAAGTTTGTCATCTTTCGGTACTTGGGTATTTTGCTTTGAGAACTACGTACCTGCATTACATTCGTTTTCAGACACTCACCTGTTACATAATACAAGAATTGTTAATTGCAAAACCCATATGATGATAGCTTTTTGTCATATTTCATTAATGAGATTGTGTGTGCTGACCTTAATAATTCTCTTTAGTACAGAGATTCTCAAAAATATTACAAAGTTATGAGTTAACGTTTTGTTTCGATGAAGTCTTATATGTAAGATTCTTTTGTACTGTGATTCAATGGTACTCTCATTGAATTTGATTTTATCATCTAAACTGCAATTGTTTTTAAATTGTTAACTTAACAATGCTGCTAAACATTGTATTCTAATTTATTTTTACTGAAATGTCTTGGATTCATACAGATACTAGCAAATGAAACCAGTTTGAAGATAATCAGTGAAAAAGTCACTTTTTATTGCATCTTAGCAATGATGTTTTTGGATTCAGTGAACTCTTATCTCTTATATTTGATAGGGGGAAACATTTAATCGTCATTTAGTGTCATGAAAATCTATGAATACTGTACGTGTATTGTATTATGAAGATTAAATCAAAGTTCTCATGAAGTAAATTTTCAATACATAAGATTGGTTGCATTTTAAATTATGGAAACAATCATTTCTCATGGTTATATACCAGAATACTTCAGTTTTTTCATCTTTATACAGTACAAGGTTTTTTCATCTTTATACATGTACATGGTCATGAACATATATAGAATACATTATATATATATATATAATTATATATATATATATATATATAGTATATATATATATGTACAGTATGTATATATATATATATATATATATATATATATATATATATATATATATATATATATATATATATATATATATATATATATATATATATATATATATATAGTATATCATCAAACATTAATACAGCATACAGTACCTGATACACAGAAAGCAACCGAATAGTCAATTTGCCGACACAAAATATAAAAGACAAATGGGGAAAACGAAAAGTAAAATATCTTTTCAGTACTTTTGTGTTAGTCGTAATTTTTATTTTTTCTAGTATTTTATGCCCCAGTATTTTGAGGAAAGCATAAAATCCATTGACATGGTAATTTTGTCATTGGATTTGCATATATATGTCTAAATTTCATCAGTAGTTCATTTTAGAACATGTTCATAAAGTATACATTTCCTCATGAGACCAAATTAGTGATATGCTCGTGTGTAATTGAATATACAAATAGGAAGTTGACCAGCAACAACGAATAGTAATTTATTGAGAAAAGTATTACAGTATTACTGTACAGGCAGTCCCCGGTTTACGACGGGTTCAGCTTACGACGTTCCGAGGTTACGACGCTTTTCAAATATATTCATCAGAAATTATTTCCCGGTTTACGACGCATGTTCCGGGGTTATGACGCGTCGTACACCGATCCGATGGAAGAAATATGGCTCCAAAACGGTAGAATAATCATAATTTGAAGGTTTTTTTGATGAAAAACAATAAAAATGCAGTTTACATCGTTTTCAATGCACCCAAAGTATTAAAAGTAAGGTTCTCTTATGATTTTTGACGATTTTCGACGATTTTTCGGTTTACGACGATTTTCGGTTTATGACGCGGCGTAAAAACGGAACGCGTCGTAAACCGGGGACTGCCTGTATTGTTATATCACAAAATAATGAAAGGCAAAAAGATAAGAGAAGAGCTCTAAGTTTTATGCCTCTCTTATTGATGAGCTTAGTGGGTGTGTCAGTGAAAGTCACACAGCTTTCACACTTTCTGGCTTCATAAAATTTAAATCTGGAAGATGTTTAATGAAATAAAATGGTTATTGAGGTCTTTAACCCTAGATGTCTAACTGCAGTGATTATTATACTGGCTTTTGGCAGGTATTTACATTTATAATCATTGCCTCACTTGAGCACTGCCGTAATCACTTTAGCTATCAAGGCTGAGGTGTTACTTTGAAGTTGGTCTAAGTTCAGTATCTGATCACATTCCAGATGGGTGGAATTGGTTGTAAGAATTTCATTTTCATCAGGAAATTTTAGAATTTCCAAATTTTGTTTGGATTCCATGTTTGAGAAAATGGGGGCCATCTTTTGTGTCCTGTTTCTGTAGAGGACTTCTGTTTTGAAAAATGACATAAAGGTCTCTTCAGGTACTGTGGTTCTTTACACAGAGGAATAGACCCCTTGCAACACTGGGTATTAGGGCAAAATTTAAGTGGGATAAGGCATAAAGCATTTATCTTCCTGTCCAGCTCTGGATCTTTCTGTCAGCCACACATATGAATCGTCCTAGTTTGCCGTGTGGTTGTTGTGAGATAAATGCAAGTATTGCACTCTCTATCATTTGATACTGACTTCCTGGTTTGGGTTGAAATGGTACATGGCCACTTAAAGAAGCCTGTTTTCCAAAAAAGTGCACATAACATGGGTTCATTATTCCTGTGTACTTCCACCAGATTTTCACTTTAGCTTTTGCAGTGCAGCATATATCCATGTAGTTTCCATGGTAATTTTTATTCTGTAAATTTTCTATTCTTGTGCAGATTTACAGTAAAAAAAACTTCATTACTGTATAGTAAATAATCAAATCTAATATGAAAACTCAAGCAGCACATTGAGATTTTATAGAAAACATTGGTGGCTCATATACATGCCAAATGTCTGTTATTGCTTTTATGATCCAGTGTCTTCCTTGTCTAATTATTTGATTTTAGGAGGCTTATATGCCATGAGATGATATGACACTTGATGAACTGGGTTTATAAGAAGTAGCGAGAGGTATCTTTGTCACATTTCTGAACAACCACTTATTGTATGACAGATCTTTCAGAAGAGACAAGCTTTGGATGTGGATATCTATTTGAGGAATAGGCTTTTTTTCAGTGAAGATTGTTACTACGTTCTTTAGTCTAAAGGGTGTGAGAATTTGTAATGCGCTGGATAGTTTCTCATAATATATGCAGTGATAAACTTGGACTGGTTGTAGCACCTTGGAACTTTGTCAGTTGTAAGGATTGGTGTTTCATCCTTATCTCTTTCTGTAAAATACTCTTACTCGGGCAAATGGCCCATCATTCAGAAGGCTAATTTTGGAAAGGCTGTTAGGCAATGATAAATTTTCTGGTTGGAATTTGAATTTTGAGTTAACTCAAATTGTACTGCTCTTAAGTCTTCTTAGCTAGGTTAACTCCTTGGTTGGTGAAACTCCGTCACTAATTTTGTCTTAGCATTTTTCATTATACAGTATGTATGCTGTGGAAAGGTAATAGTGTAGCTTTACATTTTCATAATCATCAGCATTTAAGATTGGTTTAATTATTCACACTGAGTTATACTGTTACACTCTTAATGGATTCGCCTAAAGGGTTTGTTTTCATGTGTGAATTGAAAACGGAACAAGGTGAAGGTAAAGAAGTTACACAATTGATTGAGAAAAGACCGCAGGGAATGAATAAAAAGTACAAGAGATGAAGCAGTGCAGCTTGGGCCTTAGAAGGGATGCTTTGAAGAACCTTTAGTACTGGTTACTAGTTTGCTGTAAGTTAAAAAAAAAAAAAAAACACTTTTGTTTTACCTTCTTATGTTAGAGAAAATCAGTTGATCTAATTCGATTCTTTATTAATCTTAAAAATTCCAGGAATAAAACTTTACTGAAAAGTAATAGGATTAAAAGATCACCAACACTTTTCATGTATTTTCAGTCTGTCTCATGATGTTTAATCTCTGATCAGAAGTTCATTTGAATCATTTTGCGCGTACACGTAAAGTCATTAGAGACTTTCAACCAGCAGCATCCATCATTCTTCTGTGGTCGTTGGTTTTGCCTTCTTCCCAATGACAAGATTCGGACCTGATGAATTTTACTATCTTGTATTTTTGTATTTCTTACCAAAATCACGGGCACTGAATTTGAATGAATTATTTTTAGCATTTTTATCTTGCACTTTTTCTGAGAATTAAAAAATCAAGTTCACTTATTTGTTATTATTCACCGATAATTTCTTCCTCCTTCTTCCGTGAACGGAATACTTGCCTGTACCCTCATGAACACTTGTTTTTTCTTCTGTATACAAAAAAATTCCTGTTGGTCCTATGAGCACCAATTTAGAACTTATATTGGATGAGTTAGAACTGTGCAGATGCTAGCATGCATGCCTAAGACGATGGATGTGTTTATACTGTACAAGTACGTATGTATGTATGTTTACAAATATGGATAGATACATGTGAATCCTTGTAACTTTAGAAGTCAAATTTTCGAACACATTGTTTTGAAAGGTACTCAGTAAAATTAATTTTTTTCCAGTTATAATCATAGACAACTTATCAATTACTGTAAACAGCCAAACTGATCACATACAAGATTTTAACTCACAAGTCAGCAGTGCAGTTGTCATCATTGTGCTGAGTCTAGGAGGTCACTTTCTTGGTGCATATGTGTGTGTGTGTGTGTGTGTGAGTGACCATGATCCTGAAGTGTACATTTTTTTAATAGTTGGGACTGTATTTTATTCAGAACTGTTGTTTGTTCTGACTGGAAAGCTTAAACCTTAATTGTCAGCTTTTTTGTTGAATATTTTTTGTGAGAGCTATTTAACATTGAACGTTTCACATGTTTAATGTTGAATGACAAATTATATCATTTTTCTGTTTTTTGTAAATTTGGTTTTTTGGAAGAATGTATAATTGCTAATTATGCTATGTGAGCATATACTATTTAGAATGAGTATTCCTTTATTTGTCAAATCAGTTCTTTGTCTAGCAGTCTCATTTGGTCATTTATATAAAAAGATGTAACTGTGGTGAATTTCTTTTCATGGAGAGACAGTCATGTTTGATCCACTGCACCCAGCAAAAACAATTCAAGCATTGTACTGAAACTGATGGTCCCAGTTGCATAGATGCAAGTATCCATCAGATTAGATGACTTTTTCTCAAGAGACAAAGCTTTTCAGCTTGTTGAATTATTTTGTTTATATGTCATTGTAAGCTACTTGCTGGGTAATGCCGGAATTGTTTGTTGTGTCTTTTTCCTCTATGCCATTGGCTTTCTTTAGGCAGTCTGTATCATTTTTTAGAAAATCCCTCAATCTGTTGCTCAGAGGTAGGCATACTAAACTTTCAATTTTACCCATTTCTTCATCTGTGTTTACAGTTGGTGTTGTATCTTAAACCAAGCCTTTTGGTCCTTTCTCAGAGTCATTTATAATTTGCCTTAGGAATAAATACCCCTTTAGTTTCTCACATTCCATCACTGTGCCAAAAAGCACTATTCTGGCCAAGACCAACTGTAGAGAATTCTTTGCAGTTGGTTGGTCTGTCCTATGGATCCCAGTGAGGACTCACAGTGGCTACCAAACATAGGTTTTCCTACATTAAAACCTGTTTTCTTATGGGTGTTTTTACTTAATGAAGAATTCGGAAATCAGTAGTATAAGTGTTCATTATTTGTCTGTAAATAGTGTTCACATCAGAAAGGAGGGCGGTCAGTGCACTGTCAACCTAATTTATTTCCAAAGTTTACGGGTTTTGATTGTATAAATTATATCTCCCCTGGAAAAAGTCATTCATATAGCACTTCCCTTCAATGGTCCCAGATTGAGTTTCACTACAATGCTAATTGTTCCAGTGTTTTGCTAAAAGATCATTAATTTTACACACTTCTAATAGGTTACATTACAGTGCCAATAGTTCTCTTATTTGTCCTGCCTGAAGGCTATATGTACTGACGTTCTGAATGAGTTATAAATCACAAATAGAATTCTCTTAGTGAAAGTCTATTGTATACATTATTTATAAGTGTGTGCTTGTATGAACTTTGTTTACAGTGTGCATTATATACAAATATACAGCACAAATATTTGTAAGCATTACAGAGTCCTTTAATCTTATAGTTGAAGTAGGATAAAGTAATTGTAGTTGTTACACAAAAGCATACACATGAACATTTATTTGATGTTTCCAAAATGGGTGTGAAAGGTCATTAGTGTTGTCTTTTAACATTTTCCCATCCTACCTCTGTATACTGTTTTACTGTAAATGTGTAAACATGAAGACAATACATAAACAAATGATGGCGTATCAGTTGTATTTTGATATTTGTATTTGTACCAACACACAAACACACTGACTCGTATGTAAACACCTGTATGGAAGTTCGTGGTTCCAGGCAACATTTTATATACATTCCATATTTACTTCTTCCAGTCACAGGATGTGCATTGTATTTCTTAAACAGAAGGAAAATTTGAAAAGAGGGAAGCAAAGAAAGAGTAGAAATATTTGTATGATACCATATATATTTTTCCGTAACATCGTTTATGTCAGACTGTAAGAACTGACTCAACAGTGATTAATTTAAACCTGACTTAAGAATGAATTTTCTGTGGACAGTAATTAGGTGTGAGAGAAACATGGTTCCTGTGTTTATTAAGCACCTGCGTATTAATCCAGGTTCTTACGTGTTTCTACACTTTTTTTAGATATCGAATGTGCATTTTAACAGATATCCACAGACTTTTATCGCTTACAAAAAGGAATTATGGTAATTATTGAAAGGATTTGTACTGATGAGTTCAGCAAGAGTTTTGTGATCATACACAACGTCTTGTGTTACTCCTCGGAAGCATGTGAACTTATTTTAAAAGGCAAATTGACTGTATACAATAAATTTACACATACACATACTCGCACACTAGTTATCTCATAAGGAGAAAGCATTTTGATCCATAGATCTCACAGAATTCAGTTACCAGAAAGCATACCTAAATCCAGAAGCTTTCTTTTGTTACACTGTTATGTACATACATAAAAATAGACAAACTCACTAAATTTGAACATACACATTCACTGAATTTGAACATACATCCATTCATAGTATTTAAGCAGCACAGTTTTGTGTTACCAGTTTCTTTCTGAATCACCTTTTTATTCGTCTATTTACAAATGGTGGTGTCGATATGTCTTGAGTTCCTATTAAAACTCCTTTCTTCATATAATTTTGGGAGATATTGTTTCCAGGAATTGCTAGAGATATGGCTGATCTGAATCCAAGATTTTATGTTGAAAAGGATCTCTTTAAAATCTTAAGTTTATTCTCCATCTTAAAATGACAAAGTTACATGATAGAATCACTGAGATTTTGTGTCGGTTGGTAGGTCCCCGTCATTGCGGGTCCTATTTCTTGCCATATAGCACTCACATTTCTTGACCTCATTATCATTCTAAGCACACTTGGAAGCATGATCATCATTACAGCAGTGATAGCTGCATGTCAAGAATGACAACTACTGTAATGAATATCTTAAGAAGACGATAAATAAGATTTCGCTTTTGTTAATTCTGCTTTTTCGTTGGAGTGATTGTTGACCTTCCAGTTTAAATTGTGATAATTAGCAGTATTCTATAATGTACTTTAATTCTTAAACTACGAGAAATAAAGCTTACATGGCAATGTTAGTGTGTAATCCTGAATTTTTTTTTTTTATTTTACTAGTAAGTTAATGTTGATATTTCTGATTAGCTGTTTTTTGTGGTTTTTGCTGTAATCAAATACTACATGGAAACCATTGTGTTAGTCTTGCTCAGACTTTTTTTTTTTTTTCTGTGTGAAGCCTGATAGGCATGCTTGACATCAGAAATATCAACCTTTTGTCGGATATTTGGTTTAACATATTTCTTTTCTCTCCTCCACCCTTGCCCTCCTTCCTCTTGCCCCTGTTACAGACACATAGTGGTGTGTGGCCATATCACCTACGAGTCTGTCAGTCATTTTCTGAAAGACTTCTTACATGAGGACCGAGAAGACGTGGATGTAGAAGTTGTGTTTTTACACAGGTAAAGTATGTTACAGTGATCGCGTAACCTCCGAGAGAGAGAGAAAAAGAGGGGGAGATGTAAACAGTGAGCAGGGTGCTCATCACAGATGGGCTTCCAGTTGATAGACCATTCATATGGAAGCACTTCTGGGTTACTGTAGTGTGTTAGATAAGTTCTGTGTATCTGATACTACATTCAAAATGGTGTGGGCCTCACTGCTGTATTTAGCACATTCATCCATTTTTGGGGCTAGAAGTTCTGTAGTGTTGCCAAACAAGTTAAGTCAGATTTTGCCTAAGATTTGCTTTTCTGTCGATCTTACCATTCATTTTTGATACCTGAAGAGCCAAAATCATGGAACTCTTCAAGTTGTAACCTTTTTTTAACAGTAAAGATTTTTTGCATGCACTTAAGTCATTTTTAATGAAGGTTAACGACTAAACATTTTCAGATACATCCTTCTGTAGTTTTGACTACGAGGTTCTGAGCTTTTTCCACTTCCATTGTGTTAGATATGATGACCCATTGTGCTTCTCTGTTCTTTTTGATGATAGTGTTCATAGATATAAACATGTAGCTGTAGGTAGCTAGCTTTTCTTCATTTTATGATTATTTGTAGTCATAAAGTCTGTCATCCAGGTTAAAGTAGATTGTCAAGGAAAGTTAGAATCTGTTTTTATTTTGTTTCAAGATCATGGTAAGGGGTTTCCTAAAGTCAAACAACTACTCTCCTTCTCTTCGAGGATCAAAAGAATTTATTATTTGCTGCTGAGAGCAGAGTTTCTTAACATTTATCTCATGCATTGCGAGCTGGACCTGATAATGACAAAAATCTTACTGAGGATTTTTTAGAGCATTATTTAATTCCATCATGAATATATGTTTCACTTTTCATATAAATTACTTTGACAAAAATAATGAGATATGCCCTGACTCTCATGGGGTGCATCTAAAGGATTTGGTCTTGAAAAAAGATGGAAAAATTTAAAGTTAAAGAAGTTAACCATTTAGACAGAGAAACAAAAGAGTTAATAAAATTCAAAAGGTATAATACAGTGCAACTGTAGGAGGAAAAAATTCTGTCAAAACCTTTGGCACAGAGGTACTGTGTAGGAAATAGTACTGTACCTTCCTGTGGGATCAAAGGAGTTTCTAAAATATTTATGGCTGCTTTGGCATACTTGGCTCTTATCAGTGGTTTTTTTTTTTTTTTTTGTTCAGGATCCTCTAATGCAACACCTTGCTAGGTTGGGAATCACTTGAGAGAGTAACTATGTACATTGATCAAAATCATAACTCAACCTGAGCAGTTGCTGTAGATTCAGTTAGGTAGGGTGTCACATCTTTTTCCGTACTCCATGTTTTGGGCAAATCTTTTGGTACTTATCAGTATTATATAACTAAATTATTCATTGATCACAGATTTGTCAAATTATCAGGTCTGGGCTTTCACATGTGAGATGAATGTTGACATTGGTCAAGAAGCTATTTTGTTTAGTACAGTGTTACTGGATATTATAGCTGCCTTGTAATTTGCCATTATGTGCATTGAAGTGTATAAGCAAGTAAGGGAATTAACAGACATTTCACAGTAGATTAGGAAATCATATTACAGTTATGCTCGACTTCCTTTATAGACAGAGGAGAACATTTTTATTATGGGTGTGGCAGACACTTAGAGGAGAAAAGTCAGTACTGTGCCATGGGATATCATCATATCTGTATAGGATATTTGTTAGTAAGTAAATGTCTCATAATTCCAGGAGGAAAACACTAAAATTCTTGGCTTGAAGATTATTGGAAGATGTTCCTGTTCAAACTTCCTTAGTTCTTACAAGATAGATTATCATGTAGTGATGAACAAATGTTATATTTTGAAGAGGTACTTGAAGAGTTCTCTCACACAGACACAGCCAAGAAGTCATGGAGGAATTCCAGTTTAGTCAGTTATGTGAATTTCTTTGGATATAGTTTATTTAACTAGGAATGACATTCATAAAATAAGGAGGTTTTTCTAATACTGTACTTGGTAAATTGAGCATTACTCATTGTAAGAGTAATAGACCAGTTCCTTAGTTGAGCCTGTTACTTTAGTAACTGAAGTTCACTAGCAATGCCCTGCTCTTCTAGTTCTATGGAAGTGATTGTGAGTGTCCTTGATTCAGTATGGTTGGGGCACTGCCCTTAAACTTCTTCCTGTGTGGGTTAGGTAGAGTACAGTATTCCTTATCAATTTTCGTAAGTTTGTGTTTTCAAGTGTTATAGATATGGGCCATTCATGCTGCGGAAGGTGGGTCTGAGAGGGAGTTTTATAACCCACTTTAGGGTCATCTTACACCCCGCTATAGGTGCCACAGTCTCATCTTGATCATTTTTATAGTCATAGGCTCAGCTAAGTGGTAATTATAACCTGACCATAAAATTAAAAGGTCACTAAATATAATAGTAATAATAGGGAATTTAATTTTTGTTATGAGACCAGAGTCTTTATTAGAAAAAAATTAAATCAAGGCAATAAAGATTATAGTAGAATACTAAGTGTAAGAGAGTTTATTTCTTTTGTGTTTTTTTATGACATTTTATGTTAAGTATGGTGTATTAGCAAATAAGAAAACTGACGAGTTTATACTATCCTAATATAAACGTATATTGTCAGTGGCAATAAAATATTTCGTATTAGTTTTCTGTGAATAGCTAATCTTTATAACTGTGGAGACTTATCATAAAGATCAAAGGAAAGCCTTATCTGATGGCTCTGCATGGATTGTTTTGGAAATTTTGGTTCAATCTTTATCTCTGGAATGCAGTGTTACTGTAATAGACAGCAAATACGTACATGTCCCGACGAGGATGGTACTTAGTATAACTGCACTCCTCCTCTTTGTGTTTGCTGACCCATCAGTTTGATTAGCTAAGCTTCCTTTCTTCATAAGCTGTATCTATAGCAGTATGGAACTTTTGCAAACTGCACATCAGTGGGATGAGAGTTAGTTAAGTACAGATTAATTATGTAAATTGATACAGTGTACTTTAATATTTTGGGTATACCTCCGCCCACCTCAACTGCACCACAGAATTTTAGTCATGGATTGAAACCTAAACCATGGAATTACCTTTTGATAACTCCTAGTTTTTGTCTGTTTATGAATGGTAGGTTTCAGTTTGTCACAATCTTTTTCACTCTTTGTGGGATTAGAGATCGAAAGCCCAGGTTTCTGCAGCTATAATGACATATTGAGCACACTAGATGCTAATGATGTTCATTAGATGTTTGAAAACAGACCACTTTGGCAATATCAGTCGAAAAGTAGTGGAAAAATTTATACAGTACCTCATGTTATCATTTCCATTCCTTGACCCTCTTCTTATACATCCGTACAGTGTTTTTAATGCAGGTTTGCTGTGCATTAGAAGATTGTAGATAGTAAATCCACAATTACTGTAAAATACATTTGTTTTTTGCCGGAATGAATTAAATATTTAGTTTACTTTTGAGATTGAAAAAACAAAGAATCGGCGTTGTACAAGTCAAATTTTCATCCCTCCTTATAGTCAGGTGTATTTCAGTAGTTCCTCCTCTTTTTACAAGTCTTCCAATCTGTCAGGTTTAAAATACTTCCCAGTTATCTAAACTTGGTCACAGACAGGAACTGCATTGTTGAATAATGCTGGTATGTCATCTTTTCATTATGTTCCATTCCCTGTGTGCTGCCAGGTGGTGTCGTTCACTCTGGAACTGCAGAAACCAAAGCTTTGATCTTACAGCCCCTCTGATATTTTCTACACTAGGCTCTTTGGTCATATTCAGATGACAGTTCGTTTCTGTGGACAGAAATAGAAAGTACAGTACAGTACATAGATTTTATTCTTGTGGCAGTGAGGGCTGTTTTGGGAATCTTATTAGGTATATTGTGCTGCCAGTTTAAACCTTTGCTATTTATGAAAACGATATACATGATGGATGTTGTAAGTATAGCAGCTATTATTTGCCACTGCAAATTCTTATCATTGACATAGTCTGAGTATGCTTCATGTCACCTTGGTATCTGCCAAACTGCCCCATCAGTTTTGTGGAAGGAGGTTTACAGTGCTGCATGGAAGGCTGTCCAAAGAAATCTTTTTTGTTATTGTTGTTGTTTTTAATGATCATCTTTGTTTAACTATGTGAATGTGAAAATTACCGTAGTTACCAGAACTTGATTGAGGCTGTGACATTTGTAAGAAAAGTGGTGCCCTTATTTGTGTTTAACCTCAGTAGGCTAAGTAAATTGTGGCCCACCATTTACATAACAGATAAATCAGTCGACGTATTTGAAAGTACAGTAGTTGAAACCGTCGATTGTTGTATAATGTAATGTATATTAATTTATGTGTATCTGTAAACCTTTAGAGTGTAAGACATGTTTTTGCAAACCTATTTCAACTTGAATATCTGTGTTTCTTGTCATCTCAGTACACATGACACTTATGCATCATATTAGTAGCAAAGGTACTATAGATATCTTACAAAATATCGATGTTTTGAAAAGTCACGACACATGCACTATAAGCGCTTACTTATGCATGGTATAATCATTGTCACATCTGCTACACTTGGGGACTGAATCTCTTTTGCTTGTTTGTCAAAACTTCAGCTACACAATTCAAAACTTTAATAGTCTCTCTAGTCAGTCCAACTCAGCTGATTATTTTGGTATTTTTTCCATAAAGACTTATTTTATGTGTCAGAAGTCATTTTTGATTTGTCAGGGAATTGCACAGCACTTTGTAACAGAAAACATATTACGAGCCACTTTTTAAGGGAAGATTTATTATGCAACTTCACGAGGAAATTTGTTTGCAAGCTTTTATGATTGTTGATATTGTTACCATTTCCTTCTCACCAAACAGTCAGAAGATCATATGTATCTTCTTTTCAGAAAGGTGAAAACTAATAGTTATTGTTTCCTCTGATCCCCCTCCTTTTTGTTGTTTTATGTAATGATAAGGACAATGCTGAGGAAGAATGAAAGTTTTATGTTTTGAATTTTAAATATTACACCTATCAGGGACTGTATTTTGAAAGGACGAGAAAAAAACGGGAATGTTAGCCTAGGTTCTTCTTAAAAACCTTAATGCCTTTGATTTTCCAGGTCTCTAGGGGCCGGATTCCGTCTAGCTGTCTCTAATGAAAAGATATCCGATTGTATAAATAAAATTCTTGTTTCAGGTACACAGTCATATACCTTGGGCTTTTCATTTATATTAGTGTGAAAATTCTTTTGCTGTAGACCTTTGAAATAGTAGTAGTCCTAGACGGTTGGTCCAGAAGGCGTTTTTTTATATAGTCCACCTTCCGAAATTTCCCCCCCTGTTATTTCAGCCGTTCAGTCGTTTAATAAACAACTTTTGCAGGAACGAGCCTGATCTGGAATTTGAGGGATTGTTGAAGCGAAATTCCACATGCGTTGAGTTCTTTCAAGGAACAATGTTTAACTCTGTAGACTTAGAACGTGTGAAGGTATTGAACAATTTTCCTATATATATTATATATACTCCATTTTTTATTTCCTTCACTCTACCCTGCCCATTCTACCAGTCTGATGCTGCTTTTTTAAGTATTGCTCTAATTTTTTATGTTTCGTTTTGTTTTTTATTTTATTTATTTTGTTATTATACTTTAAACATTTTTTCCTGCATGTCATTTTCTTTTTATTTGTTTTACTCTTCTTGGACTGATTCAGAGGTAGTAAAGGCCTTTGTTTTCCTCCTAGCTAGCTTGAGTCAGGTTTTAACTGCACCTCTTAATTTGTCTGCGACCAGATCTCTCTCTTTCTAATTTTTTTACTATAATTCTTATCATTCTCTTTCTTCTCCGGTCACATGAACGAGGCCACAGTATCTCTTGTCGCATTGGAATGAAACAAACAAAAAAAGGCGTGTTTAGGAAAGGTTGAATGTTAATAGACTCATGCCTTTACCTGTGGCAGGGAGTGTATATGCCTGTATCAGCATATGAATGCCCAGCCAAAATTAGAATTGCTACAGAAATACTTCTCTCACCTTTGTTCATAGATTAAGGGGCTCTGCGCCTCTTCCCAGTTAGGAAACCCCCCCAAAAGCTTTTCCCCCAGTGAGATGGTATGTACTAATCAATACATATAGTGGTGACTCTATATGGATTCCATCCCTTTACTCTCATCCTGTCCCCTTGCAAGAGTCTGAACACTCCACCTTGCTTAAGCTTTGCCCCACAATGACTATGGCTTAGGACCCATACGACAAAAGTGATCCAACTCTCCTCTTGTGCACTTGATCTGTCTGTTGATCTTTTTCGGAGAACAGATGCATCAGCAAATTCCCTACAAATAATGAGGATGGGAAATTTTTCACAACAGCCCCATGTGGAAAATTGACCCAAACAAAGACCTAAGTTACGAAGTCCACAGTTTCCCGTTTAACCCGTTGTTTTGTCCTGACACACAGTCACACTTATCATTCAGTAACCATTCAAATGTAAACAAAGAACATACATCCATGAACATGTGATAGAGAACATCTTTAAGGGTAGATCCATTTTGGTATTTCAAGTTGTGCCAACGAAAAGGAAATATCCATGTAGCTTTAGATCTACTGTGTAAGATAATATGAAAGCCTTATGCCTTTTTTTTATGTGTGTGTAATATTCATTCGATGATACATTAAGAGTTTTATGATTTTATATGTTGGAATATTAAGGAATTTTATTAAACACCCTAGGATGAAGTACAAAGATATGCTATATAGTGTCAAATATTTTTTGATTTCTTGTGCTTGAAGTGTATAAACACCTTTTTTCATGAGTGTTATGAAATGTTAAGGGTTTTGATTGTCCTCTTGTGAATAGCCTTGATATTACTGAAAGTACCACAGTATCCATTATTTATTTATCAGCGGAAGGTGTTTTATTTCCTCATTTTTATGATTTTCTTTTGTTTTTATGTCACATGAATTTTGAGGTACAATTTTAGTCCAGGGTATTCAGGTTTGGAGAAGGCAGTCATGCACACAAGTCTATTGTGTTTAACCCCATGTTTTATGGTACATTGATTTAAACTATAAGTGTCTTCATAGAACAGTAAAGTTTCAGGAGTAGGTCTGCGTAACAAGTGAGTAGGATTAGGAAGGGACAAAACACAAAGATTACTATTGAGATTCATAAGTACAGTACTACATTACTAACAGCCTGTGCTGTCATTGTCATTTTTGTTTTTCCCCAGCAGCTGATCCCATTCATTCCTTTTTTCCTTGCAAAACTTCTTTTTTCAAGTCCCAGTAAACAGCGCTGCTTAGGCACTTTTATCTTCGCACTTGGTGTTACTATTCATTTAAAAAAGGAAGTTGGTATTTGGGAGTTCAGCATTAATATTCATCCCCTGGGATTTTGGGAGTTCAGTCTTTTGACCCTTATTTTGAACAGAAAAGAACCGGACCTGGAATTGGAAGGGCTTTTGAAGAGGCACTCAACAACAGTAAGCTTCTATCAGGGGAGCATAATGAGTGCGGTGGACTTGGCCCGCGTGAAGGTAAATGTTGCCCCCCTCCCTCGTGTAGCCTGAGAACCAGCCGAGCGGGAGCTGGTGACTGTGTCTACCTGTGTAACATATATATATACTATATATATAGTCCATTTACTACTACTACTATCAGAGATAAATACTACTCACTATACTAACATAGAAAACTACAGTCTTATCAATTTCTTGTTGAACATCTCATTCACATAAGGTTATAGCATCTTCATTCACCTATTTGCCTTGTCCGTATGTGATATTTGAGGGTAGTTAGGTAGTAGGATGTAGGCAAATGTAGCTGAATGATGTGCTACACCTTCCCAGGTCATATACATAAAGAAAGGAAAATGAAAAGAATTGCTCATGAGGCATCATAATATTTTGTTTGCTATGTTTTGACACAATATTATAATGCCTGTGGCACAGCAATTTGTGATGGTCCTGGAACCTATTAACACTTGCCACAAATGTCTTTCCTATCCCCTCCAGTATAGTCCCTGGGACTTGCATGATGTTTTGACCCTTAGCTGGGGTAGTGAGGCACCCATGGTTGTCAGTTGGGAGGCCCCCATCCCCTCATCTTCTCCAATGTCACTTAGCACTTTTTGCACCTTCTACTATTAATTCACTGCATGCTGCACTGGCACTAACCCTTGAAACGCAGAGATTTCAGGAGGTCAGTGGTAGGGTAGCCCTAAAGGCAGCATTTGCTAGGTGAATGATAAGTACCTCAAACCATAATGCTTTAAAAATCTCTTCCTATTGCCCGTTCACTATTCTCCTTGGTCACGACCCAAGAGCATTCTCCAGGGGGTGGTGGACTCCCAGCTTGACTTGCAAGTGTACATGGCCTACCGTGGTGTGCCTTCTTCCTTCTTTTCTCATTTTATTTTTCATTTTCAATTTTTTACCTGTGTTTGTAAATACTTTTTTGCATATTATTTTGTTTACACTTTTGTATGCAGAAAGCCGCCGGATCTGGAGCTAGAAGGATTATTTAAGCGACACTTCACTACTGTAGAGTTCTTCCAGGGATCCATAATGAGTCCCATAGACCTACAACGTGTCAAGGTGAGTTCACGTGTAGAAAAAGGGTGTGGTCAGGGAGCTGCCACCACTCACTTGTGTCCACTACTTCTGCACGGCCACCACCAAGCCTAGGCATCATCCATGAACATACACCACATTTACTCTGCTCCTTTTTCAGTTACTTCTCATCCTTGCGGGTGGTCCATGTTCTCTCGTGATGGATTCAACAGTATATTTCCTTTATTACGTGCAGTTATTTCTTGTTTATTTATTTGCTGACTAGAATGAATAAGGTTAGAAGCACTAAAATATACTTTCTAAAACTGTATGAGCTAAACATATAACACTTTTCTGTACTGTAGATGCTTAAACCACACATGACACCACTGTAGGAATGGTTTATTTGATAGTCACCGCAAGTCTTTGTCAGCAAGATGACAAAGCACATTGATTAAGATCAGTTAGTGAATGACACATGTAGTAGGACTGTTATCAATGTTGTTCAGTGCTGGACACTAAGTAGAGCAAGTTGAAAATGTTTCAAATCTGGAACACTTTTCAACGTAGTACAAACTCCATGTTATGAGACAGAGCTGTTATATTTCTTAAGATATGCACATTGCCATCTGTAGCACACATGGTTGTTATGAAGGAAATGCTTTAAGGTTAGTGTAACGACTTACAAGTTACTGTATATAAAGTCGAAGATTATTAAGGTGATGAGTCCCATTTATATCAGCTTCAGGGCTGACGAAGATATTGTTAAAGTATCCTTACTGAAACAATGTATATGCATTGGTCTTATGCTCAAACGGATATCAGAAAGGTCTGATGTTTGCTCTTGTTAAAAATTTGACATAAATCCATGTTCTCTTTTCTTCCTTTATTTATTTTCTGATAGAGGTTTGTGCATTATATTTGATGCTGTTTCTTTCTGTCCTCTCTCTCAGTTCCATCTACCAAGTTATGTATGTATCTGCAAAATACCTTTTATATATATTTGTATATATAAAAAAGTACAGTAATGTACATGTGAACAGAAAAGTATTTGTATAAGGGTGTAGGTATTCATATAAACTACAAACTGTCTTACTTTTACTATGATATTGTATTACTGCTCGGGACGGACAAGCCAATTGAAAAGTAACCATTGGAAACATGTAACAAGGTGGTTAGATAATAAGTAAGACCCTCTTCTCTAAGGATTAGCTCATGTCTTCTTGCTAACTCAGTTTTTTAAGCAGGAACTGTGTGTTTGGTGTTCATATCTGTTACAGTACCTGTTTTCATACACCTTCCTTAATTTGTTTATTTTGGCTATTCGTTTTTTTTTCAGAAAGTGCTGCAGTTTAAAATGCTAAAGTCCATTGATTCACATTTCTAGACTCATGCTGTATGTCACTGGAGAGTTGGTCTGTAGTTTCCGCTGTATTCTTTTCATGCTCAGTCTTAATTTTCGTTAGAAATCAGTGTACTGTACATTGATTTCCTGGTGCAGCAGTGTGTTTTTGTGTGTGTATGTAGTGTGTTGCTTTACATACATTTACCAGAGACTCACTGTCTTGTCATATTTGCTATATTTTTATTCATAATGTTATTTAATCTTGCATTTATATTCTTAAATTGTGTATATTCATCACGATAGGTACATGTTGCTGGTATGTTGGTGCTCTTTTGGTGTTGATGTATGTTAACCAATCTCATGGCGGATGCATTTGGCATTTAATAAAAATCTTGTTGGATTCTGTTATTGCCTATTAGTGCTCTCCGTTTTATTCCTTTGCAGAGGTAAGAATACCACAATGTCCCCTGGTTTAGCATATTTGAGCCTTAGAGGTGACGAGGGCTATGCAGCAAATTTTTGTCCTTCATCATCAGGGGCCTCACAGTGTTGTTTCCAGAAAGAACATCTGTCAAGAGTGCAAGGGCTGGTTTTGAGTGACATCCAGAACAGCAGAGTAAAGATAAGATGTGCTGTTGCTATTATGAAGGGAAAGGATGTAAGGGCCAGGGATACATCAGCATCTTTACTATTTCCATCTGCCATTATTATCGTAATCTTACCATTGTCCGTTTGGCATTTTGGTTTTAACTTGTGTTTTCCATTGAAGGTTTATTTTTCTTTCAGCTTCCAACTACAGCCCATAAAGTTGGAAATTTTTTTCCTCCTTTAGTCACCCCTCTTCACGGAGCTATATATCCATTTTCAAAGTGCTGTCTTTGATTAGTTTGTTTACACAGGTTGCTTAAATTGCATGTCTGTATTTCTTATACAGTGCTCAGGTACAACCATTCATTGCGAAATGACAGTAGAAGAGTGTAGGAGTCATTTGCCTTCCTATTTAGCAGCTATGTTACATATGAATATGAGTGAGAGAATTTGTCATTTATATGGGCATGAGTATATGCTAAATACATACCTCTCATTTTCACTTTGACTTGACCTTCCTCTTCTCATCTTGGTTGTCGCACTTTGTAGGTATGAAAAACTAAGAAAAAAGGGCTTTTGGCAAGTGAGACATCGGGCTACCTTTTGTGAATAGGTTCCATGCATTATGTGACCACCACAATTGCTTTAGCAGTTACATGATTCTGTTAATCTGCCTCAGCAGGTATACTGTATAGAGCACAGGTAAAAATAAGAGGTTCATATCTGTAAAACAAAAAGTTAGCATTCATATGAGTTTTTCAGGATGCATTTTGACTTTTGTCCCTCACATCAGACTCCTAGGATCTGGTGAAAGTTTCAGTTCAGCAATTTTCTGTATGAGGTTTCTAGCCCCATGCTCATGCTTCCACAAATTGTCATGGGAGCTTTTACGTTTGGTATTCATTGTTAGTTACTCGTCCATGTAATGACGATATCCAATGGAGCCAAACTCTGCTGATCAAGAAACTAGCATTGTAGTGATCATGTTATTTTCTGCCATTGGTGGTCATCCATTGAAGTAAATGTGCTGACCAAACCTAATATTGCTGAACTTTTGGTTGAAAGTTGTGGAATTCTCTTTATACTTTTGTTTTCCACAATTGTTGCCCGACCTTCATGGTTTGGTTCTGTCACATTTTCTTAAGTTAGACCATTCCCATTTTCCTTCCTACATTTTCTTTTCTCTTTAAGCCTAAGTTAGATATAAACAGTAGGGTACCCATTACGTCAGCCTTTTTATCAAAGAGAGTAAACCTTGAGTACCATAATCTTGATAGTACTGTATTTTTCCTAAGGAACATTCTCATAGCTTTTTCTTTAGGGCCAAGGTCTTGTTTAGTAGTTGTATATTTTAATACATGATTAGAGAACAGATATCCAATTCTTTTTCTGGTACATATTTATATATACACATGAAAAGTGGCATACAACTTCAGATACTTCATATTTAACCAGCATACATTGACTTCTATATTTTTACAAATTATAATGTCATACTAACATATTTTTACTATATAAATCTGTTTGTGTTACTGAAGGCTGAATTTTCATCATTTATAGAAGGCAGTTAAAAGTTAGGTTTAATTTGTAATCGATTGTTTTATCAACCTGTATCCATTTTTAATAATGAGTCCACTTTACTCTGACATGACTTGAACTATGCCCTGTCTAAAAATGTCAAAATGTTAAAACATATGTGGTGGTGGTGTTGAGAACGAAGAGTTCCCCTGGATGGTTGTTTAGGTCAAGTCTGGCAAGGCTTGGGAAGTAAGTGTACAGAGTGTGAGGGTGGCAGCATCCCTACTGTTGTCAGGGTCGCAGCTATCTGCTTATTATTGTCTTCTCGTAGGCAGCACCAGTGGGGACATAGTCTTGGTGGATTTAATAACTTATTCTGGTTTATTTATGTATAAGTATTGGGTCCTCTGCTCCTCTGATAAAGGAGTAAATATGTTCATTAGTCTTTTGGTAACTCCTTTTGAATATTGTCTTGTATTGGTCAATAAATCACATCAATAACTCACTCCCACGCATAAACGTTAAATAAATTTTGTCTGTTTAAACAAAATAACTTAATAATCAACTTCATACATAACTAATGTTGGGAAACATTGTTTTATAATGGTTTAGTTAGCGGTGCTGTATTGGAACTTAAGATTCAGTATTGCAATACATATTCACCAATAAAAATGGTCTAAATAACATGTATTAAAACACTTATTTCTGCAATAAAGTGAATTCCCCTCGATTGCGTTGTCCTCGCTGGTGTGAAGATGATTGAAGTAGATTCCATTCATGTCTTAGATTGTCAAAAATTGGTTCTGTTCTTCTTGCGGTCACTAATCCCCAGCTGCCATCGCCTGCCCAAAGAGAAAGACTTAACAAGGTCCAGTGACACATTATCACAGTCTTCTGGATTCTTGTCTAATGCATCTGGAAATTCAGCTTTTCATCTTCCACTGAAACTCAACTGTTCATTGTCCATACTTCCATATCCTTTGGCAAGACCTTCCCGAGATAATGAGCGTCTCCTCCTAATGTCATTGCAGAAGTTATTTTATAAGCTTTGGTTTTCTGTTTTTATGAGGATGTTATTGTTGTTTAGATAAAGCGAACACAAAGAACAGTAAATCCATTTTTAGGTTAGGTTAGTTATAAGTTCTTTTTATATACTAAAGAGTGATCTGTCCCTCAAAAGAAAAGTGCCGTAGGATTAGACAGAAAAGAAATGAAAGATTTTTGAGAAGTATTACATAAATTTTGATTTAGGTAACTGTAAAGCTTCATAGGAATGCTATTGATAATATGCTAAGATTGGCTCACATTATACTAGGCAGGCACAGAATGTCCAAAGAAGGATGTGACATTAGATTTTCCTAAGTCAAATTTGTGAGATATATTCATATATTTTAAACTTCAATTGAACCTCAATTGCTCTAAGAGATACAGGCAGCCTTTATTCTCTTTTTGAGTTACTATTCCATATGTTTACCACCCTTGTTTTCAAGATATATGAAAAGTTGGTTCAGATAGTTCAGTCTGCCTTTTGCTGCATCCATAATAGTAAATTAAGGTAAATAATATTTTCACTAATGAGAGGTAAAAATTTGGTCAGTTAGTTGGAAAGAGAACTAGGGAAAGGATGTATCAGGGAGAAAAAAAGATACTAGTACTATATGTTGTACAGTGCAATGATTGATTTGATGAAATTTAGGTTGTCAGGCCAAGTACCAGGGCGCTTTTAGTCATTCAGCGCTAAAGACGGTGAAAAGAGGGAGTTGGAGGGGTTGGACAACATGATAAAAAGACCCTGAAAATAAAGGAGATGAAGTGCTGTACAAGGATCTGAAGGTGGAACTGGGGATAAACCCTACAGTTCCACTAAGAAGTAATAGTTAGAGGGGTTGGACAGTAAGGCTGTAGAAAGGGAGTTGGAATTGAGGAAAAGTAAAAGCCCGAGAAGCTGGTGCAGCTAGGGCTCAAAGGGACACTGCAAACACTTCAGTAACGTTACAGTGCTCCATAGGAGCTGCACGGACAGCATTAGTACTCCAATATGTAATGCAGTGCATGTGTCCCTGCCCCCCTAATGCTTTAAATTCTGAGACAGTTAACTGATAGGTAGACAGTATTTCAGAGTGTACATGTGAAACCTTTCAACTTACCTGAGTTTGTGCCCAGAGTGAATGCTTCATGGTACAGTGGGGGTTAATGTACTTGGGTAAAGGTTGTGGATGTTATTTTCCTTTGTGTTTGCCAGGTATTCAATATTAAAGGAAAGTTTACTTTTTATCTTCTTTTAATCAGGTTTTTGTTCATTAGGAGGAAATGTCTCAAGGCTTACAGCTTGCTTTATGAATTTTTATGACTAAAGGTACATTCATTCAACTAATTTACTTGTGCTGTACATATACTCTTTTAAAAGAATAAAAATGATTGACATCTCTCTCTCCATTTTTGGAATAAAGTATTAATTGTATTTTTTTGTGCATTCGTCATTTGAGATGGTTTAATGAGTTTTCCTGGCTTTAAAGAATCATGCAGTTATGATTGTTTTCAGTTTATGTAACCAAGAGTCCATTCCTTTTAACTTTTTTTTCTGTGTTTTTTTCATAAAATGTTCACATATCTAATTTTGCTAGCCGGCATTCTCTTCTTTGTATTATTATCAGCAGTCTTTTTTTCATAAAGTTGTTTATTCCTATTTTCATCCTCTTTTAATCCAAATTTTTGTGAATGCATTATTATTATTTGGACTGAACAAACATTCGCATATAACAAACCTAAAGAGCAGTTGACTTGCAAATCAAGCCTCTGCAGAACAGATTGCTCATAAGAGGCAGTAGAAACTAAGAGAAAGAATTAACATAAGAAAGGTAAAAGAACAAATACAGTATACAGTACGTAAACAGCGATGCAAGTTACCAAAGTGTACTTACTAAAATGCACATAAATGTTTTATTATGGAAGTGCAGGAAAAACATTGCTCACATACTAATGCCATTGACAGCACTAGCAGTTTTTCCATCCTTCTGTTTTCTGCAAGGATTTATAACCAGCTATACTTTTCTGTTAAATTGTGCTGACATTAGTGCCTTTCTAACCAGTGAGATATTTTGTCCCTGCAGTTCCTGATATCATCATGAAGTATGATTAAATTATGTCCCTTTCGAGAGATGTATTCATACATTTTATTTTCGATTTCCTCTGTTTCATCCGGCCATCATTTTTATGACACGCATGTCGTTATTATTTTTGCGTTTCTCTTCCGTCGCTTTATTTTATTTTGCGCTCTGCCTCTCCTCTTCTCTGCTTTATCATTGATATTAATGACATCATTATGGAGGGTGATGGCATCACCAGAGTTTTATCACAAGTCGTTTGAGTCAAAATGAACATAACATAGGTTTTAAAAATACACCGTTAACAAGTATACTCTTTGTCATCTCTTACTCAAGTTAGAGTAGACCAACTTGCTCGGTACTTTTGGTGCAGCTTATTTGATACCGAAATTTGTTTTATTGCCTTATTTGTTATTATTGGTTGTGCGTCTGGATTTAATCATCTGGTAAAAATGTTGCTTCATGGATTACTTTGTATATGATGCTCTGATACAGTTAATTGGCCTAAAGAAAAGGCAAGAATTTGATACCTAGACAAATTTTATGAATTTGATTCGAACTGTTTGATTTGATACGAATAATGATGTAATCTGAGTGCGCCACTCATAATTTTTATTGGATTCAAAGCAGGCACTTTTGTTTAGAATGTCATCAGATGCAAAATCCAGTAAAAAAGTAAAGATTTATTGCGCTTACATGTGCATGTGTACGTACATAATGTTTGTATATATAAGTATATACCCAAACATCAAATAAGAAATTCCCGTAAGACACTTGGAATTAGGATGACAACATTGATTGTAATGAACATAGGATATTTTAAAATGTTAAAATATTTCTATACCCTCTTCTGTAGTTATGTGATTATTTAATGAATTGTAAGTGTCAACAGAAAAGAGACTTGTCGTTTGAAATGGGCACAACTGAATGTTTCTAACCAGGCCAGTTGGAAAGGCTATACAGTATTTGCAGCTCTTGGGAGATGGGCTTGCCTTCCCAGAATTATAGGTCAATGGAAAGCTGAGTTGCATTAATTGACAGAGTCACATTTGGTAGTGTTTCTTTCATTCTGCAACAGAGCTGGAAAATGATGAAGCCTGCAGTGCACTCAGGTCAAGTAGTAGTGTAACTGCAATGCTGCTGTTTCTGATTTGTTTTGTTTAACATTGGTTTTCTGGTTAATTAACAATGAATTCAGAGTGCAAATTGGGAAATAATGTAAAGGAATACAGTACTAGTGTATGGAAAAGATGAAATTACTCTGCAATATTAATTCTACTTCATTAAGATCTGTTTTATGTTGCAGTACTACAAAAAGCTGTATAAGTATCTGAAAGAAAATCAGGTTCAGTTGAATTAAAAATATCTGTACTCTACATTAGGTTTTGTCAACAAGGTTATTTTGGGTATATTGCTTCTCTTTATGGCTCCTGTATTTCTATTTTGTACTGCCATTAGTCATACTTTTATGGTATGTACTCATACTATTCTTGGAGTAACTGAAGGAAAGTAAAAGATAATAATTCGTCGTCCCTCAAGTCCATTAAAAGAAAACTGTGATTTTTGTGACAATGCCTTGACCTTTCTCATTTTGTTTAATTAGTCAAAAGGAAAAATAAATTTTATTTTCCACTTTTAGATGCCAAACTAGACATTGTTAATTAATGAATTATGTACATATTCATGCACATAGTGTGTAAAGTTATACATAGAATACTGTACACATATTGTACTGTATCCAGATTTAACTTGCAGAAAATATGAGAAGTTACTTTTGATAGGAATTTCATAGAAAACTCTAGTAAATCACCTAAGATGCCATATTGAAAAGTCTGAATAACAACTGATAGAACTAAACAGATTTACGGTTAAGAATGTAAACTCATTTTATCATCCTTCAAACGACCGAGTGATCAAAACTCTGTGACCTTTGGAGACTTTTGCTGAATGTTCCATGAAGAATGAAAAGTTATCCTGACTTGGCAGTGGTAACTGTGTCTTCATGTGGGTGTTTGTTGCTGTTTTATAGGGTTGATGTTCCAACCAGCCTTTTATGGTGTTACCTGTCGCACTTGTACAGATGAGCGTTGTGTAACAGCGCATGGTTGTATTTGGTTGTCTCAATCGGTGTACTTCACTTGTTGATCCTTTTATGTGGCCATGTGTTGTACATAATCTTGCTTAATCACAGACTGATTTACTTGTTTTTGTGGTTGATTTTTTTGCGCCTCTAAACTCGAGTTGTTCATTAATTTAGGTCCTTGAGTACTTAACTCTTAAAGAAAACTCATGGAACTAATTTTGCAATGCACTAGTGTTTGTGTATTTTGATGCTTTATTCTAATAGCCATAAAATGGTTGTTATTACTTATATTGTCACTAATATATATATTATTATTGACTGGTCATCAGCTAGCTGTGTTTTAGTTACTGTACTGTACAGTATTGTAATGATTTGGTAGTTTTGCAATTTTCCTGATGTAAGGTAAAACCTCAGTCGAAGCATAATGCTCATGATTAGCTTATTGTATAATTTTTAGATATTCATGTAAAAGGAATTAAGACCGCACACTCAGCCCATAATATCTCATTCATCATGAACAAACTATTATCAGTTAGTACGTTGCCATAGAATAGTTATAGATAAGAATTTTGCTGAGCGAGAGAAAAAAAAACTATTACCTTTCTTTGGACCACAAAACTGGTTGCCAGTCTGCAATCAAGCAAGTATATTTACGACGCATTTACGGTGCTGACCATGCCGTGTAGATCCTGTTGTTGTCTCCCTGGGCCGTTCGTTGTACCTCCTTAATTCTGTTCAAAACCTGTCATATGAAAATAGGATTTCATTCAATGTCGTAGCCACTGCCAAAGTATGTCAATCGCCATTCAATGCTAGCTGTAGACCAGAATTACACAAATATATTTTTTTTAAAGTTTGACTTTTGAAAGCGAATATCTTGCACTGAGGTATCTATGGGAAGTTGAAAATATCTCGTAGGTACCGTATGTGTGGGGAAGGATGTTGTACTTTCATGTTCAGACTTTAATGAAAAAAAAATAGAACACCCGGTGTAATTCGACCTTCTGGTGGCAAGTAGCATCTCTTGTCTGTACTTGTAATCACCTACAGAGATATCAGCTGATGCTAATGCTGCTTAAATGGCTGGTATTGTGTGGTTGTGTCACTGTATTATCACATACCAGTAATAATCGTACCATTATGTGTTTTTCTCTCAGATGTGGTTGATTATGTTCCTCTTACCTACGCTGATCTGTTGTGTTGCTGTTTTGAAAATTAAGCCAATGTTAATTTTGTTTGATGTAGAGGGACTCCATTTTATAAAAATACATTGTCTCATTTTTACAGAAATGATTGATTTTGCCATCATTTTAGCAATGGTAGCTTTACTCAAGATTTTTGAAGACTGAAATTTTTTTTGTTAGACTGCAGTAGGTCTATTTCATGGTTTGAAAGTATTCAGCCTTAGCCGTACAGCCACAACTTTTTAGATTATACATTGGTTTTACCCCACATCTAGTTTTTGGATAACCATTTTCATAAAAATCCAGAAGGAACAACTTGTCCAGAAATCTTTGATGGTATAAATATTATGGGATTAGTTGCTAGTCCGTCATGTAGATACTTTATATCTTTGTAGATTTGTTTATAAAACGTTTGAGCTGCTTTCCTGTCGTACCATAGGCCTGTGGCTTTTAAATTAATTTAGTCAGTACTGTAGGGTTGATAACTTCCATCAGTAATCTGATGGCACTGGCAGCCATAATCCTGCCATTATTAGAAAATATAGGTACAGTATATATAAAGGGATCTTTTAGTTGCTAATTGTATGCACCTAACATAGTTTTCAAGAAGAGATTTCTCGTGATATAGGGTTAGCAGACAAAGCATTAGCTCCCCATTACAAAAGTTAAGAGCGTAACTTTTGTAGGGGAGCTATTTGCCTTGCAATTCTACAGTAGTAAGTGGTTTAGGGCTGCATAAAAGTGAAGTAGCATCGGCCAAGGTAGCAGCCCTTAACCCCCTTCAAAAAGCCAGAGGAAAAGACTTGTTACCTTACTTTTCACTGGGGCCAGTCGTCGCTGGTAAGTAACAGTCTTGAAAGATAATGGAACCCTCTGCATGTTTTGCATGCGCATGTTGCCTGCGCCCCCAAAGCCCTCGTGAGTAGACGTAGACCCCTCTTTGAATCCTCGACACAGTAGCTAGCATGACTTACCCCTCAGTCAATCATTAGGAAAGCTAATTGATCATTGTGGAATGAATTTATGTCTAGTTTTTTTGTAAGCAATATCTTACTGAATACCTCGGTTATTTTTTTATCCTATCTTTGATATAGACTACCCTTTAAAATATGGATATTTTTTTTTTATATTTGTAAACAGATTTGCATTTATGTGATCTATTTTTATCATTTATTGAACATGCTTGTATATATTTAATTTGATACTGTTGTATCAATATTAACTTATTTAGATAAGTCGTCTTATTTCACGTATTGTACTTTATTTCACATTTTAACTTTTTGGCATCTTGCCATTGTTTCTTTGAAAAATTGATATACCAGCATATGACACTTCGTACTTGGAAATACCCTTGAGAGATAAACCTGTAATATCTGAATATATATTGTTACAAGAGTGCTATGAGATAGAAGGAAATTATATTGCTAATGGATATAACACCCGTTTTCTTCCCTGAATCAGCTGTTGTGTTGTGCAATAATTATGAGCATATTGCTTGATATATATCACATTTTACACAAAATTTCACTGATTGCTTTATTTTTTAAGTTATTTTAGACGTACTTTTAAAGGATTTAGAAATTTAGTACGAAGTAATAGAAAGTATTTAATACCAAACTGTAGTAATGTAAAGTATTCAGTGCTCCATGCAAGAATCATAAATTTCAGTAGATTGGAGTAACATGGAAAGGTTTGCTTTAACTGGTTTAAGAATTTCAGATCCTTTTAAAGTTCAAAATGTTTCATTTCAAATGCATTGCAGTAGTTCATTTTTTTATTGCAAGTCACACTACCGTTGTGAGTTACTGATTACAATCATTTTTTTTATGCACCAGACTTGAAAATCTAGAATCAAGAATTTTTTTATGTCTTGGGGTTGTGCCTTGTTATCAGGACTGATATGTTTATTTCCATATCTTCAGCTTAAAAGAATAGTACTGTTTTTCATTTCAATATTTCACCTTGTTGTTCTGTCCAAAGTTTTTACAGTCAGTCTTTGTTTCCTTAAGAGTTTGTTGCATTCTGCTTATTTTAACCATCATGCAGTTGTACTGTGCAGTTCAGTGCAGTGCAGTTGCTGATGGAAATTTGAACAGCAATAATTAAAAGCTTGGTTTTTCATGCTATGTTTTGTAGTGTGTGAATAGGTTTTCATTTCTGAATCAGAAAAAAAATTCCACCTTTAGTTTTCTTTGCAGCTTTCAACATTTTACTCCTTTAGAGTGTTTTTTTATCCATTCAGCGGTGTTTTCCATTGGCAGTACATGTGACTCAGACAGTCTCATAGCTGTTTCAGAAGCCGTGGTGTTAATTGTCTCCACGTGTATGCGACAGGTCCATGAAGCCGATGCGTGCCTAGTCCTGGCCAACAAATACTGCCAAGATCCTGATGCTGAGGATGCTGCCAACATCATGAGAGTCATCTCCATCAAAAATTATTCTGATGATATCAGAGTCATCATTCAACTCATGCAGTATCACAATAAGGTTAGTTTCTTGCATCGTAAAGTAGATGTTGTTGTGTATGTTGTCCCTGTTTGATAATGATAATAATAATAATAATAAAATAATAATAATAGTAATAAACACCTCGATGATGGTGATGATGTAAAATGTTGTAGCATTTTGAAATAGTAATATAGTAGTGTATCTTTAGGTACTATCTGGATGGTTTTGGTGCTTAAAGTTCAGTTGAAGTAAAACTAGAATTAATTTAATTCTAAATATAATGTTTTTATTTTCTTGTTATAAAAAAATGATATTGGAAGGTCTTAGTACAGTAGCTGAAAGGTGTAAAGATAGCAAACTTATACCCATGTCCATCCATGTTAAGCCTCATTAGCATCTGGAATCTGCGCCATCAAAAGATTTTGAGAATTTGATGTTTGAAGAAATAATTCCACTTGGTATTTATGTATTTGCAGTTTTTAGGGCGTGAAAAACTATTAATTGGCAGATTTAATCTTTTTTGACAGATGGCTGACTGATTGGCTTTCCCTTTTTCTTTCAGGCCTATCTGTTAAACATTCCTTCTTGGGACTGGAAAAGAGGTGATGATGTTATTTGCTTAGCTGAGCTCAAATTAGGATTCATTGCACAGTCATGTTTAGCTCCAGGTTTTTCTACAATGATGGCAAATCTTTTTGCCATGAGATCTTACAAAACTGTAAGTATAGCCGTACTTTCTTTGACTGGAAATCATTCCTTTTGTTCTAAACTATTTACAATTTCAGTAATAGGATGTATTTTTAATTAGATTTTACCTCCATTTATGCTAAAGAAGGCAAGTGTAATATGTACTGTACTGTAATTATCATAGTGTTCATGTAGGTAATTCATCCTAATAGTATTATATAACCGTATAAAGTTGCCAAGCAGTTGCCAAAATAATGTCCCTGGATGCTGGAACTTGTGTGCAAGAATATGTTTTGTGTCATTGCCAGAGAAAATCCTGAAGTGTTGTAACATTTTATGAGAATAGATGTGGTGTAAAGATGTAGGTGATAATTACAAATAATTACTTTAGTCTTACAGTATCTTACTGTAAACCTGTCCATTCTGCTAATTTTGTAAGGTTAAAAGAAACTTTACAAAATGGTGTCTAGTTAGTTAAAGGTTATTGTTAGATAACTTTTAAGATGTGATATTTATTGATGATTAGAGGAGCTCATACAAATTGCAGGACATTTTGTTGTGTGTCATGAAAGAACACTAGGTTTTGTTACTAGTTATCCTCTGTTAACATGGACACAAAACATTCTTAAGGATTTCAAAAGATTTTTTGAGTACTGTATTGTAAATTTTGTACTGTATAAATTCACTGACAAGTCTACTTCATAAAGGTTAAAAGAAATGTAGTTTAATAATCCGAAGTAAACTGTTGAACACAGTTTTAAACTACCCTAAATTTCAAATTACGATGATCTTCACTTAGGCTAATGACTCAGTCTTTAGAAGCTAACCATTTTTATAAGTGAGAAATAGTTTCAGACTTTCCACTGTGTCATCAGTTGACTCTCAGCTTGTTCGTAGTAAGCCATGTTACTTGCTTTGTTAATTTTTGTAGAATTTTATAGTGATGTCATGCAGACCACTGGCACTAGCACTGTAGACATGTTCTTATCAGACAATCAGTAATTGCAACCAAGATGCAAATAAAATAGAAAATAGTATGTGTTAAGACAGTGGTTATATATTTCTTAAGGTACAGCAATCCAAAAAAATGCAAAGTACCCCAGGAAAATTATTACCCTTTAAGCCAGTTAACTGTTACCTGTTGGTCTCTATGACTGTTCATTTTGGCTATTGCTCTGGGGAGCTTTATATGTTAAAGTGAAAGAAAATTTTTTATTTTAACTTAATAACTCACCCATTATCCCATGTTTTATATGTACAGTACATTAAAGGTTATGTCTAAGGGTCTGTCATAGGTGAGCTTACTGTTTTGTTTTGATTAAATTTTTAAAGAACCTTGTCATTCTATAGTAGGAAACTAAGAGCCTTAGAGGACAGCATTTTTATTTTTAGACAGTGCATGAATTTGAAGAGTATTCAAGACCTTTGTATGTTGAAGACAGGTTATATGTCAAGAAAAAGTTTTATTGTTGGGTGAAGTGATTTCCATGCTGATAGGGATGTCATATTTTGAATGGAAAAATCCCGTCAGGGTAATTGGGTCTTCGTTGCATACCTAATATAGTAATTAGGGGCTGTAGCAAAATGTGGTGTGCCTCACTACTTCAAGAATTAAAGGAATAGAATCATCATGAGAGTTAGACTATACAGTATTGATTACAAAGAAGGTTTTCAGCTGTAATGAAAGTGGGATTTTGAAATACAGTGCACATGAATAGATAGTATTATTAAAGACTGCATTAGATAGAACTCAAGTTTCCACTTTTATTATTATTACGAGAATAATATTCCAGAGCTGGTCTTTGGTCTAAGAGATGGCTATTACGGATATAAGAGCATAGTTTTTACGTGAACTTGAATAATATTTTCAGGTGCTTTGCATGAATGATAGCCACGATAGCCCTGCTTTGTGGAACCAAGCATTTGCAAGATGTAAACATGCCCACCAGAAAGCCTTATCAGTGCACTCAGTATCATAACTTTTTGTCAGTTCGCAGCGAATTCCCTGTTGTATTGGCTTATCTGACCGTCATCCAAACTAACCATTTCGAGAATGAAATGAAATTTGTAGAGGTGTAACTAGGATTATTTCTTTTGAGTGCAGTATCCTTATTTCGTTGGCTTCTCTCACATTGCTTTCTGAAACTAACACTATGGAGGTCTGTAGGATAGGAAAAATTTCTATTTAGATTTTTTTTTAGCGCTTTGCAGTAGGATTTTCAGTCACTCACTCTTTTTAATATTTTGGGATTTTGTGACTCCCGTGTCAGAAGCTACACAAGGCAACAGGAACTACATGAGTTTGAGTGGCTTAGTGAACAAAATCAACACATTTTCAGAATTTGAAGACAGTTTTAACATTTTGTCCGTAGAATAACATCATATCCTTAGTTCATGGAAGGCACAGAATAACACTGCCTACTAAGTTCACTGACAGTATACTAATGGCTGTTTCTTTCTATATTAAAAATGCATAATGTATATTGTACTTGACAAAAAAAAAAAGACTTGTGTTTTATTGTAGTGCATACTATGTGTTTTGTAAAGGTGGCTATCTTTAAGAATATTTTATCATTTTAGTCATCCAAATTTTGTTTTGAATATTTATTGTTCTTACATTAAAGAGGGAATGCAATGAGTATATATATTCACTTAGGACATGAAGGTCAAGTGTACTTTCTCATCACTTGTTGGTTCAGATCTAATATAGAAGATTTGAGTGAGATTATATTCTTTTTTTGGCTCTTCATAAAAGTATAGAATCATTAAGACTAAGAACTGTACTGTAAGATTAGGTTTTCCATTTCATTGGGGTGAGTTTGTCATATTTTTAAATAGAGAAATTGAAAATTTTACTTGATGCTCAATGATGTAGGGTAGCAGCTGCTTGGAAACAGCTCTAGGAATATTTTTGTGTGAGGCTTCATTGTTGCCTATTTAGTGAGCTGTTTTGAAAAGAATACTTATTGCTGTTAACATTTCACTCTGCATTCTTCCAAGCAATCTCATAGGTGTCATATTGTAAGCTCATAAAGGACATGATTTATTTGCTTTCCAAGTCAGGGAGAAATTTTAGGTACATACTACTAGGTTGGTGAAATTTGCTTGTGCTTTTAAATGCCTTTTTTTTTTTTTATTCCCATGTCTCATGCATCAAATCATTTCATATACATACATTTAGAAGCTCAATATAACATGCTATATATAATTTTTGCATAATGTAAGTACTCCCATGTATGTTTTTATTTGATACACACAATACAGTACTACATTTCTTTTGATTATACCTAATAGTAACTTTAAACTTCAAAACCGAAATCTCTTTTGTATAGCTTGGGTAATGTATAATCTACAGCGCCATGTGGATAATGTTGAACATCCCCCCCAGTTGCAGAATATTTTCCCAAGTACAGTATAATTATTAATCAGGCAAGAAGTTTGATGATTTAGATAGTATTACGAAATTGTAATGAACTTGCAGTTCAGCTCTTGAAAGACAGCATCCAGTTCAACTTCCCCAAAGTGCAGTATATCTAAGTTTAACACTCCATACGCTGCAGATAAATTGCTGACACACACAAATTTATCATTTCAGTCACAACAATTGTTCCCATTCAACAGAAAACAACAACATTGTCAGGTGTCTTGATGGTAAATTTTTATGTTTTATTCTCACATAAATAAACATATTCTCATATTATATTGTCTGGTAGTCACCAGACATGTCACCATGGCAAGACCACTACCAGCAAGGCTCTGGTATGGAGATGTACAAAGAAACTTTAAGTCCAGCTTTTGTGGATCTTGAATTTAATGAAACATCAGCGTAAGTAAACATGACTGGCAGAGAGCATGACCCAAAGAAGATACATTGCAAGGCATCCTTAGAGAATTAACATTTTTTTGTTTGAAGTTTCATCAGCCTTACTTACAACTTTGCATACCCTTTCCCCACACTAGACGTAATTATATCCCTCACATCAAGGGGCTTATTTTCAGTTTACCGTTTACTTAATCCTCATTATTGCAGGCTTCTGATAGGGTATAAAGAGAAAAATATAGCAGGTGTAAACATTACTGTTTGGAAAATACTTTCTTATATATGCATCTAGATGTTCAAAGCTTCTAATGATTTAGAATAGCATTCAGCAAAGCTCCTTGAAGGGGATAATCATTTTGCCCCACCACCTTTTAGTGGCAGAGGGATTGAACCCCCATTTTCAAATGGATATTTTTAATTATTCAAAAAGACGGGAGTTTTTGAATTTTGGGTGTGGTTTGTGTTGTTATTGCAAGGAGGAACTGGAGACAGAGTGATTTGGACCACTCTTGTGTTTTCCTTAGTCACCAGATATGCAGGCTTGGCAGAACGACTACCTCTGTGGTACGGGTTGTGAAATGTACACGGAGACCTTGTCGCCCTCCTTCGTGAGCATGACTTTTCCTCAGGCGTCAGAGTGAGTACCTGGAGATTTTCCTGTCTGGATTTGTTGAATTTTTAGTAGTCGTAGGAAACTAACCAAAAGATGGTTCCACACTTAATGTATGTCGTAACTTTGTATGAAATGTTAACTGTTAAAATCTTTCTAACAAGAGGGATTAGCACTCTTGCAGGGCTTAATTGTATAGTTGAATCCCATGTACAACAGTTGTAAATTATAATATTTAATATTTTTTTAAGATGTACTGTTGTATATTTAACTGATTGGCAAGAACATTTTTCATTTGAAATAAATACCAAGGAGGATTTTACCAAGTCCAAAGTATTGTAAAATAGTTTTTGTGTAAGATCAGTACAAGCTCTTGTTTTACAAAAGGCCCACCCACCAAAATATGACCTCTTTGACATTTGACTGTGTTATTATTATACACACAATTTTATATTCCAATGCTTTTAATATATTAGCTTAATCTCATTTCATATAGAGTATTTTTATATTCCACTATTTTTAATATATTAACCTTATCTCTTGAGAAGAGCTGGTTTCAGAAAATGTTACCTTTCTTATTGTAAGCTTTTGGGTGTGTACACGGTCAAGGTTGTTAGCTCCATGCTTCTGGCCCTAAATGGCCCATTACAGTAAAGTAAGGCCCAATATCTCACAGCAGTTTCCCCTTGTTCTTGAGGTTAACTGAAATCATGATCTTGGCTGTGTTTTGCACTGCACCATGACACTGCCCTTTGACAATAGGAGAAATGTGCCAGTGGCATCAGACATTTCATGGTAGTTACCTATGCAAAAATGAACCAAACCTAACATTGCACAGTTTTTTTAACACCTTTAGTCCTGTAAACAAGATATTAAATTTTCAGTGTTGCTAGGGTCATTTGTTATGTCTTCCAAGTTTGCTGTATATTTACAAACAAAATAACAAACAAACAGGATTAGGTATTCATTTATTCTGAGACTTTAATTTTCTTGGTGACCCAACTTTTCTTCATGCACAGGATGAGTAGACTTTTCCAGTGGTGTTGTTGAAACACAAACACTTGATAAGTAAGTAATTTTTTAAACTGATGAACCCCTCTCGTCTATTTTGTTCAGTTATATGCCGTTAGTCCAGGGGCAAAACCTGATGTTTCAAAAATGAAAAGGATATTTGAGAAGAATAAAAAATTCACAAATGCCTTGACCAAAGATCGTATGGGCAAATTTGACAAGTTTAAGGTGTCACAGACTTTCTTTTCTATTTCAGACGGTTCCATGATTTTCATTTTCATCCAGGGGGAAAGAGCCTAAGTGGCTTGCATTCAGTGATAGTTCTCGCTCTGCCAGTAAATGGGGATAAATAGCACAAATCATTAACCAAATGTGTCCCAGGGAAGGATATATATAGGCCTACTGAAAGGAAGTCTATGAAATATTGTTTTAAATATAGGGCCAAAAATGTGTTCCTGTTTTTTGAGCATCTCATACCAGTGTATTCCTTTTTCAATACGGATGTGGACTTTATTATATATGCACTGTACTTATTTTGCTTCTTTTCCACAGACTCTGCTTCTCCAAACTAAAACTACTATTATTAGCCATTGAAGTTAAAAATGAAGATGGGACAGATAGCAAGATTGCAATCAATCCAAAAGCCACTAAGATTCAACCCAACACACAAGGATTTTTCATTGCTCAATCTGCAGATGAAGTGAAAAGGTATGCATACTGGGTTATTGTTTGTTATGAGACCAAAAGGGAAAAAGCTTTGTGTGACTTATGAAACCACAATAATGCCCATGGTAAAATTGATGGAAATGCAAAGCTTGTGTGGGACTGTTCAGACAAAGAGAATTTCTGGTCTAGTATGAAATTGGTATCAGCCAGTTGTGTGTTATGTCTCCATGGCTATTTTCCATAAATAGTGTGGTGAGAGAAGTCAGAGATATGGCTGGGAGCTGTGGATATATGGAGGGGTTTATATTTGCAAATGGCACAGTAGTTAGTAACAGTGAAGAGAACCACCATAGACTGGTAGGGGGATTAGTACAAGGAGGCAGGTGAGAGTGAATGTTAGCAAAGTAAGACTGTGAGTGAAAGGTGAAGCCAGGAAGATGGAGCAGTGAAAGTTGTTGAAGATAGCTGAGGAATGGAAAATGTTATAAGAGTGCTGAAATGATTCTGGTATTTTGGTATTACCATTTGTTATTTTCTGTATTATCTATTACCATGCACTGTAATTTCATCCTATACATACAGATGTACTTCAGGGAAAATTATTTATATACTGTACATCATGTGCCTTTGTGAATTTCAGCAAGTATATACAGTATATGTACACAAAATCATTTTTTTTTTGTTGCAGAGCCTGGTACTACTGCAAAGCATGCCATGATGACATTAAAGATGAAACCCTCATCAAAAAGTGCAAATGTAAAAACTGTAAGTAGAGTATTTTTTTTTTTTGCTAAGTATCATCATTCATTAGGGTTTTAGACTGATTTATTGTACAGTGATATAATTTCTCATTGACAAACTTTCTTCCTAGGTAGAGACTTCATTTTGTAAAGTGGCAGGTGATGAGTTAACGGATAATTTGAAACCCTGTATATAATGATGTAACTTTCTTTTCTTTTTTGCTACATTGTATTCATTGTTGAAGAAAATCATGATTACGTAGGTTCTCTCAATGTTCACATTACCAAGGATGTCCCATTTTATATGATGAAAACAGGTGAATGAATCTTTAATCGTATTTAATCATATGTGTGGCTTTTAATTGAATTTTAGCTTTTCAGGAAGTCTGATTAGCCTTGAAGCATTATGCTTCAGTTTTTCTTTCTTAAATGCACTTTCCAAGAGAGTTGTAATAGCGCATCACGGAGTCAGAAAGAGAGTTTAATTCATTTACTCATTTATTTGAATCTGGGAAATTTGCTGTATAAAAGGTTAGATGTTTTAGAGTGCATCTATTCAAATACAGTATATGAATTTATCTGTTAAGACTACACTTATCGTTTGTGATTTGTTCCACACGAGATTTATATTATTGTCACATGAAGGATGACATAACATCCTTTCATATCACAGTTTGTTAAGGCCTTAAAACTTCTTGTTTTACGAGGATCAATTTTGTTTTATGCTTTATTCAAAGTGTTTTAGTTTTCACAACTTTTCAATGACTTTTGAGTTTCTTAAAAAGCTGCTTATTCTCTCTCTTCTTGCTTCCACATACCTTTGGAAACAATGGCATCAGGATATCGTAATTCATATTCAGCAGTAAATCAAATGATTATGTTCCACTGGCATCATGTGTATTTACATTTATAGAAATTTGTTTCATAGGGTCAAGTAAATCTCACACTGAAAGATAGTAAAAAACATACTTACCGTGTAGACTTTACCATACAGCATTCCAATTTTAATTATGTTGTTTCTGATGCTTTTGTTTTCCCCATAACTATCTCTCAACGAAGCACAAAACAAATCATGGACAGTTTTAATGAAAGAACGTTAGGATGTTTACTTAAGTCGAGTGTCGTCAAAAAAAAAAGTAAAAGTGAAACGAAGGGTATAAAAGAAACTAATGAAACATCATTTTCAAAGTCAAGCAGAACTGTCAAGTCAGAGGTTGCCAAATAAAGATATTGCCCTATGTAATTCTGCACATCCCAGTGACATGGAATGGTGAACTATTATTGGTTTTGAACTGCATATGCCCTTCTTTTATATGATTTCCTCTTGAATTATCATTACAAACATACTTGTTTATTTCATTTGGTTGCATGAAGTAAAAGTTGTTATTATCATACTTTCATGCTTAGCTTTGATGCACCATTAACAAGATATTGTTGATCTTATAATCGTTTAAACATGACAATTTATTGTCTACCTTTTATTATTGCATACAATTTTTATATGCATATTTGCATCCAAGAAAACAAAACAATACAAAAAAGCAATGGGAAAATTTGATGACTAGGAAGTGTTTGACAAATTGAAGGATTTTGGTAAGGTCATTTGTCACCATGTATTTTTTGATATGTTGATATTTATAAGGAAGAGTAACTGCCATGTGTTATTTTTGTAAGGAGATTTTGCACATGTGAAAACTATGAGTATATTCAAATTTTCCCTGCGTGTGTATCCAGCATCGCCGCCAGCCAGTCTCACGTGTCCAGTACGAAATTCCTGTGTTTATCACTGTCAGTTTCCTGTCTGTGTTGTGTTCTTCGATCATGAAGCTAGCGCTATAAATGCTCCCCTAATATTTTTTCTTTCATTTTCAGTTATTCCCACCACTCATGTGTCTCATTCTGTAGTTTTAGAACACTGTGTTTCGTATGTTGCAAATATTGCGATATGTCTCTGTTTGGTGAATTGTTACGGAAGACTTTTCTGAGATTGACTCTCCTTCTGTTAACAGCTTCTTACGAATTATTTTCAGGCAACTTTACTGAATAACATAGAATTATGTAGTGGTTGATGACTGAATGCTTTCATATTAGGAATCTTATAGTATTTCCTTTACAGTTTATACTTTTATTTCTTGTTTCTTTTTCGAAGCAAAAGCTGTGCAGTGTTAGTTTGACTCCATGACTTGTAGATTTCATATACATTTATCTCTACTTTGTATCTCATATCTGTAAGGATATGATAATGTTAGTTTTTAGAAAAAATCAGAGCCTTTCTATTTTATTCACACAGTAGTTAGTAGTATAGGTATACCTGTAGTCATCTTTTGTGTCATAGCAGTTGTTTGTTGTACTGGATGTGTCGTCCTTCAGTGCACTGCATACATCTTACTGAAAGACTGCTAGATTGTCTGTGGAGAAATAAGGCAATGATTTTATTATTTTTTGTATCTCCTTTTATTACTCCTTATGAAATTGCCAGATTTTATTGCTGCAGTTTTTCATGTCAGGATGGAAATTTAGTTGAACAGGTTGTACAGTGATTTATGTTTGTTGATTATAGAAACCCATCATTTATAATTGTCCACATTTGTGGTCTTTGAGTACTTCTAAACACTTCATTCACAATTAACAATTAGATCATCATCTGGCAGGGTGCTTGAGCGACCATGGACCTTTGGTTCCATGTTGGTTAATTTTAAATTTAATTTTTAATTTTCCTTTAGTTTGGATAATTTCTTCTTTTCCTTCCCATTGTTCCTCACTAGTTTATCCTCTTCCCCTTATTTTTGCAAAATCATTTTCTGTTCCACTTGAGCTTGAAGATCTTCACTTCTTTGAAGTTAATTTTATTAGTAAAGGTAGTAAGTGATTTTGAACCTTTTTACCTGTTCTAGTGGGCTTCATTGATGGCAATGAATGGCTCACCAGTGAGTAGTGGTTTACCACCTTGCTCTAACTTGTGGGATACAATTTCCCATGTTAATATTGTGAGAATTTTTATTTGTTTCTTATAAACATTATCATTCATACCTACATCATCATCATTATTAGTACAGGTACTCTGATTGTAAAGAAATCATAAAAATCAATGCTAAATGTTCTGAGAGTTATCAAAGACAAAAATAATAATAATGCTTTCGGCTCTATCAACTAAACTCTCAATATTTCCACTAACCTTCTTTCTTCAGGAAGCATAATTGGGCAAAATTATTTTGCACTTAGCTCTTCCCTTATTGTTACTTCAGTGCCTTGTTACACAAGGAGGTGCAACCAAACTTTCTGCTAATTAATAAAGACGTATCTCTTGAACTTTTTCTAAAGCTGTTCTACATTATTCTCTGACTTTGATGGTGCATCAGTTAAAGGTGTCTTCCCTCACCTGCTTAGAAAGATCCAGGTGTCTTACCCTCAGCTGCCATGTAGAAGTGTCAGCTATCATGACTTTTATCCTAAATTTCCAGGCAGGGCATTGTAAATTATGGGTCTGTACAGCAAACAAATTTGGTTTTATAAAATCAGAGGTAATATTTTGTAAGCGTTTCTTATTCAAGGAACCAGAGGTATCAACTTGAATATGAGCCCAATTGTCCACCAGCAGCTGATGATCTTTAGATTGTGAATTGGAAATGGAGGGTACAGGAACATTGTCAGGCTTTGAATGCGAACAGTTATAAGTGAAGGGTTTATGAATATTAAGTTTGTTTTAAGAAAATTTTATTTTTATTAAGAAAATTGTTTTTTCTCAGATAGCTTGGATTCCTATACCACTTTTCATTCCATACAAAATAGCATAATTTAGTTGAATTTATTATAGGCCAGCTGTCTAACTTCTTGGGAAAAAGAAGCAAACACAATAAAAAAAAATAAAATGTCAGGTGAAAGTCTTTTATGTTATTGCTACCAAGTGCAGATGAAACATATTACGTTGCCCAAAATCGCCATCACTGTCCTCATAAGAATTAACTCCTATTTCATCTTTTCGTATTCAGTTTGCATCTCCTGAGGTCTTGGTTCTTTATTTCTTACTTGACCATTGCTAAACTATGTGGCTGCAGTATGAGTGAAATATTCCTCATAGGGTTTGTAGGGGTTTTTTTGCAAGTTGGGCCTGGTTAGTTATGTGCTGTATTTTACTTTGGAAACTTATAACTTGTCATTCATACTTGTGCAAAAATTATCTGAATTCGTGCTTATTCCTTAAAAGGAATACTACAATGCGGTTGTTTGCTAGGGTCTGTGTTGTGTACGCTAATATTATTTGGATAATATTTCTCTGACAAGGAGGAAAATTTGAAGCTACCCTGTTGCTGACACACATTTTTCATATTAGAAAGAGTGCTTGAAGTTCAGCACGTTATGTGGAACCATTTTATTCATTCATTCCTCTCATCTCAAGGATCAGTAGTAGTACTGATTAGCAAAATTTGGTTCATTTTACAGAGAGAGCGACCTTACTCTCCCATGTTAGTTGTTACTGCTTTTAAGGCAATATAATAATACCCCGGGATCACATATCTGGACTCTTGTATGGAACCCCAAAAGATTTTTTCGTAAAGAAAAGTGAAAGTTAGATTGTGATCGTGTTAGAGAAAGTCATTTAAGTGGGTAGGGACCAAAGGAAATGGAGGAAAAGTAAACGGCAGAAAGCATTGCAGCTGAGAACAGGTTGAATAACAAGTACAGTAATAACCAGTGATGAGGGATCGTTTAGACTGGGATACTTGACCATTTTCTGTTGCAAATGTGAACAGGGGCTTTGTACACTGTTCAGCAGTATACAGTAGTGATATTTAACAGATACGCTATACAGTATTGAGAAACTGAACACAACATCAAATTTCCATGTTTTGTTTTCAGTTGTTCCATATATGAACTGTGAAATTTGTGGTGGAGGCTTATGACTATTCTCAATTTACTGAATCTGACAAAGGATTTTGGTGTTTCACTTTTCTTTGGAACTAATAATGTTGGAGAAGTTTCACTCTTTTGGTTGTTTTCCGCTTATAAACGATGTACAGTTCAGTATTTGAATTGGTTCATCATTGAGTAATGTTTACATCAGAATTTGATTGTTGAACTTCGTTGCTGTAGTAATCTTTGTAAATCCATTAAGTGCTAAAGTTTGAACTATTTCACTGGATCTAGAATTTTGGGGGATACAGCTCTTTTAGTTATGAAATTGGAAATCTACATTATATATCAGTTTAAAAAAAAATTTACCACCAATTACATTTTTAGATTTTAATTGTACAATACAGTACAGTGTTTAGTGTATAACATTCAAGTTAATTTCATATTTGATTTTTATTGCCTGTTGAAAGGATATTGAATTATATTTTCTTAAAATTGGCATGAATTCCCGAGAAGGTAAGGTGTTCCAGCTTCTTTTATAAGGGTTTGGAAGCATTTAGCACACTGAGGTCAGGTTTGTCAACTGTTTTGAATGCTCATAAGATGACTGGTCATTTGATCTACAGCATTTGTTCATGTTAGTTCTGTTTTCATTCTTGACAGATAAACCGTACACCATTTAGGCATTTAGGGCGTCGTTCATTATTTACCGACTGAAGGGTATTGGAGTAATGCATTAGTTGTTTATGCTGCTAGTTTTCTGAATATAGTCATGAGTGGGTATTCAGTCTTGGGTCCAGGATACAGGTGGCATGTGCCTGCCTCTTTGGAAAATCTGTAATTTTTTTATTATTCATTATTAGTAAAATACACAATAGCACAGTAAATTTTAAAACTGATTCAAGAATAAAATGCATAATCAGTGACTGAAGTTTAATGGCTTATGTTGTTACTAGTAGTCTTCTTGTGATTTAACTTGCTTCTGTGATAGAGTCTAAACTGGCTCTTGTTGCATTTTACTTATGTATTAATTGCACAGTCCTGATAAAATCAGTATAATAATGTATCTGGCTCTTTAAGAAAGCTTCATAAACACGGCTTGTGCCTTCTTTCAGAAAACACTTCATTTTGAGAAAGCGAGGTAAAAATACTTCATTTTGAGAAAGTGAGGTAAAAATACTATAACTTTAGGCAGGTGATACCTCAAAGTATTTATGCGCTGTTAGTCTTACCATGGGCGTAAAACCTTTATTGTTTGGAGAAGTATCAGCTCTTACGTCGGTCATAGGATGCCGTCGGTGTAGTCACTCGAGTTGATTTACAGTTATGGTTTCAATATTTATCTTTAAGGCATGCTTTTGTCTAAATTCCAGACACTTCTGATACCATAAATATATACATGAACCTAATCGTTTGGTTTGAAGAGCTGTGACAGTGTGCAGAACACTAAACAACTGGTTTAGGGACAACTCTGTTTGCTTATGTTTTTGAATAATGGTCGTCATAATGTACAGAATATCCCGACCTCTGTTTGCTGTGATTTACGAACGTGTGGTAATAACATCATAAACATACTGTTATATGCAATTTACAGAATAAAACTATATTCCTGTAACATTACTCACAAACTGATATCTCCTTGAATTTCCAATTCTTCTCAAGGGAAACACAGACTATAGTTACCATATATAGATACAAAATGGTTTGTATGGAAATCATTTTTTAATTTCTTTTATTCAACCTTATAAGTTCGTATCATTGTTTGTGTGTGTGTATTTTTTTATATACTTTTTCTGTACTTCTCTCAAAGGCTGTTATTTTTGCCGACTGTATTTACTTTTCAGATGTTTACATGGGCCTTCAATTGCCCATGATATTTTTTTTTTACATGTCACTCCTTAATTGTACTTCATCCAATCAGAAAGTATGAATAGTACTAGAAAATACTGTTTAGCCGTTTTTGTGGCGTCTGGCACTTGGCATTCAGTTGGTTTTTAGAAATCTGAATGAAAGAAAAGAACATCTCTTTCATTAGGAAGACAAGGCATCATTTATAACTTCGTCTGATCATATCTTGATTTTTTTTTTTTATTAATTTTCCTGAGTTTTATATCACAGTATAGGAATGAATGTCTTTTGCCAGAACTATCATTCAATGAGAAGATGAGTGTTGCAATTAACATCCTCAAAATTTAGATCAGAATTATTAATCTTGCCTGAAACTGACTCCAATTTTATACCTTGAATGTGGCCACATTTTAATTCCATAGGTTTGTATTGGGTGTACATTAATTTTGCTTGTACTGTACATAGAGGACATTAAATGCTGTGTAGATATTGCCATGTCAGATGAAAGATGGACATCTCATATGTACCTTCAGGACTGATGCAAAGTGTTCTTACTGTAACCTGTAAAGTCTTAACATTGTTATTATTACAGCAGAATGAAATAACTGAACTTATCATTTGGTCAAATTTATGCCGTGTCAGGACTAACCCAATGAACAAGCTGTCAACTGAAGGATTTGAAAAAGGAGTGAGTTTGGAGAATAAAGTAAAGGAAACCAATGTAAACATATTCACACTAATGGATTTCAGAGGGGTGGTAGCAAGGGGTGAAATGCTTACAAGGGCGACATCCTGTATTCTTAGCCTTTGCTAGCCTACCATTAGCCTAACCTTGCAACTTAGTATCCCTACCTGAACTCACACCTAATTAAGAAACTTATAAAATCCACAGAATTAAGAAAAATATAGAATTGTAAAATAAAAAAAAAAAGTCCAATAAGCACTTTATCTACTTGAACTGCAGCCATCGAGTAGTGTCACCACACGTAAATAATCCATGAAGTATATGCACAGAAGAGTGTGGAGTGAAATCATGTATGTATTAAACAGTTTTAAATATTATACCAAAAACTGTATCCTAAAATGAAAAACAATAAGCATCAGAGTAAATGTGTAATAAGGCACACCTCAACACTATAGGGGGTCCTTCATAAGTTGTATTATCGCCACACTTTTACACAGTAGGCTTTAGTCTTTTTTTCACTTTTTGCAAACTGTAACTACAGATTAATAGTCTTTAGTGGTAGGTAAACTTGGAAGCTGGAACAAGGCTTACTAATTTTATAAATTGAGGTTTTTTACTATATATGCAGTTGAAATATTTACCCAACAGTGATTCCCCTTACTAGGAACACACCTTTTTTTCACCAGGCCCAAATAATGGCAGATATATTAACCAATGGATTGAATGTGAAATTGTACCAGTTTTATGCGCATTAACATACTATTTGTATGAAAGGAAAGAATATGCAAAATCTTTAATATTCATTATTTAAAGAGTTGAAATTACATTGAATGAAGACTTTTATGGAAGGCATTCTTTTTGGATATCTTTACAGTGATAAAGATTTTGGTAATGTATATCACCAAGTAATGTTATTCAAGGATTGTTTCAACACTTCAAGGTATAAAATTGGAAGTCATATTCTATAGTTGCATTCTCTTTTGTTATTTAACTTGAACCAAGACACTCAAGAAGCCACAGGATTTTGAAGTGAGAGTTATTGACACATGAAGTGTGAGTCACTGATATCATACTTAATGTGTTTTGTGTATTGTACACTTAAGCCTGGGAACTTAAATGTCAGAACATTACTGCTTGTCTGTGATAGATACACATCTCAAAAGCTACTGAGTCACCTGGGAGATGGATTTTTCCTAGAATTTCTACTATAGTCACTTTCGAGGATTGCGTGGTGAGCATCCGGTTGCAAATGGGTATGGTATCAAAAGCCTTCAATAATTGTAATATCATTTTACAGTCTTCCACCAACCGGCTGTTTGTGTTGGTTGTTACGCTTCATGGTATAAAGAGCAGAGTTATGAGGAAGCTACTACAATATAATATTTTATGCCTAATGCATTTACTATATTTGTAATAACTATTAAAGGCAGAGTGCTCAAAGCTGTGTAAGTATTTTATATTTATGATTGTATAAATATTGTAAAGCTCTAGCATTTACTAGAAGTTATAATATGCACAGAATGCATAGAATTGTCTCATTGTCTCCTGTAAATAGCTGTACCTTGTCGAAAACCATTGTACATTTAGGAGAATGACTCATCATTGTAAAAACTGTTTGTGGTTTACCAAGTGCTAGTTCAACGATTCTACTTATAGATTTCATGATGTAACCTATTTGCTGACTGTCATTTCCCAACAGAAGTAAATTTGTACTGAATGGATTCAAAGACAGTTGTCCCAGCAATGCTTTTTTGTTAACAAAGCATGCCCCAGAAGGCTTAGCTCACCACAATGCATTTAGAGATAATTGCTCAATCAGATGTATATGTGATAAGTTTGATTTTTTATTTTCCATGACGCTTTCATAGCACTCGCTTACAAGTACACAGCGCTCATCAGAGGAAAGTCACCAGATCCATGACTCATGTAAATAGAGTGATTTTCATCCTATGAAACCCTGAGCTTTAGCTGAATAAATGCCATGGCTTTCTCTAGTAGATATTCAAGTTGATACCAGTATTTTATGCAGCCCTTTTTTATTTCCTCTTTTTTTTTTGGTCCGGTGTTTATTAACTGACTTTACATAGCTTTCATGTGCTGTAAGGGATGATTTATCAAATAGCATAACATATTTAGTCATAACATCCATTTGGGGGGGTACAGTAAAGTATCTCCAGCAGTATATCATCCACCTACACTCGAATTCACTTCCCAAGACCAGTACAAGTGTCCTTTCACTGTTGTAGACACTTACGAACCCTTACTCTCGTCACCTACAACAACCACCGCCTCTGATATAGTCTTCATTGTTACTCAGCCACCTGTGAATTCACCTTGGCTTAATTACATTTTGTTCACCTCCACTTATTACTTATTGTATACTTTGTCATGTTTTTCTCATTCCCTTCCCTTGGATCTAGTTCCACCTTTATGGATGTGTACTTCCCAATGCTTTTCTTTTTATTATGTTCCTTGTCACCCTATGGACTTTTGGATATCTGTCCTTTCTCCTAAGTATTTAGTTTTACAAGGTTTCTTTACATAGAGTTTTCAACCTCAGGCAATTCATCATGATCCCATGTAAAATCTATGCTAGTACTAAACATGTCAGTAGCATTGCGTGAGGACACTCCTTTTTTATCTTCAGTAGACAAATGTCGGGGACTCAAAATAGTTGAACAAAATGAGTGAAATGTAGTGCAACTTGTTACCCATACCTGACAGGGGATGAGTTTGCAATAAAGCGAAACTGTGACGAAGGGACACGATATCGTGCTTAGGTTACTATGCAGTTCTTGACCATGTTGGCACTAAGTGGGTCATTTGAAGGTAGACCTTGTCTCCGAGAATAATCTCCCGTACTTCCACTTTATATTAAAAGCTTTTCTAGAGTTTTACTTGCATTTTCTTCGGTGACATTTCCAATTTGCTTACTGTTAAGTTCCCAGGCTTTTAAGAATTATCAGTCTGATCATACCAAAAGGATGCATCTGGGTACCATTATTTTTTTTTTTTTACTGTACATGAGATTCGCAGCTGCATGAATAACTACATTTTCTTTTCATATTTAATGTTTGTTTATGATTTAGAAGTTAATTACTTATTGTCAGCAGTTTAGATAGAATTAATCATTATTGGTGATAATTAACCAATTTTAACATTTCTTCACTGTAGATTTGTTGAGTACTATATTTTTCACATTAAATTTTATTGATCTTGTGTGTCTTGTAGATAAAGGAAGAGAAAAACAAACTGCTGGTAATTGAGCGTCATTTCATTAATTTTTCCTGTTTAGTGTAGTTTGTTATGAGCTGACATCTGTTGAAAGCTAAACCACTTTTACTTTTTGTCTTTAGTTATGAGTGGTATTCTTCATAGTGTTTATTCATTTCTTCATTTATGTATTGGGAATAGCCTATCAGAGGAACCATCCTTATTAGAGTTTAACTTCCATTTCACGTATCATTTGTTAGCCTTACCTTCCTGAGTAAACAGATCCCTTTCATGTACCCATGACATGTCATTTATTTGTGGATGATGTCTGTTTTCTTTTTTATTCTATACATATTATTTCTTTTCCTCAGTTTGCATATCAATTATCATTTCTTTCTGGTTCAGTGTTTTAAGTGAATTATCTTATCCACTGTTGTATTTATTTCATTACTTACATCACATGAACTTTGCTGCGGCACGTGTGACTGAGTCGCTCCTCGTTCACATATTTATGTTACCACCCAAATCTGGTTCTTTGAGATGTTAGATAGATCAAGATCAATCTTGTGCAAATAATGTCTGTGGCGCTTGATTCACAAACTAAACTAGAAGGCTGAATAATGATCTCAGACCATGGATATGTTGGTGGTGGCACAAGTATCTGGAGGAGTGGCAGAGGCGGTTGAGACTGCGTACCCCGTGAGCTATGGCGAACATTACAGTGGCGCTGTCCGTTCCCTTGCAGACATCGGAAATTTGCTTCAAGCAAGTGGTTTCATGAAGAACTTTATGCCCCTCGTGGTGGAAAGCGGGCCGGGGAGCGAGGGTAGGCCAGTGTTGCCCTCCCCACTAACAAAGTCACTGATAATTTTTATCAGTTTTAACCATGTTACCCCTGTATTGAATATTCACACACAATAGGTCATCCTGAAGATTTCACTTGATAGCCAATTTCCCTGATATTCTAGTTGCAGAGTAGAATGAGTCTTTGTCTCTGGTGGTGTGTGAGTATTCATTAGTGGCACAAAACTTAGTATTTATGCCAGGGTTCCATGTTCCAGCAAATAGTTCCCTTCTCCACCACGGGCTCTGCATGAGTATTTGATCTGAAACGTGGCCGCTGATGATGAGCCTTAGTTAATGCTCCAGTATGGCCAGTTGTCCAGCTATTGTCCTTAGAAGAATGAGCTTTATTGAAACAATCAAAAGGTTCCTTATGTCTGGTCTGGTCGCCTACTAATCTGTCCTGTGCCTTTAAGTTAGGTTCTGGTGGGGGTTGCCCAGTCCCCCACCCCTCCAGCTTATGGAGGAGGACCATAATATCAGGTTATGGCCAACCAGTTGTGCACGGCAATATTGCAACCATATTTGCTACCAAATTTTCCTTTGGCTTGCTCCTATGCATGGAATTATGACTCTGTGGTTGAAGTGATGAGGAGGCCAACCCAGAACTCTGGCTGAAAGCTAAGATGTCCTGGTATTTTGTCTTTTTTGAGGGGTGGCCTTGTAATGGTAAGGACCTCTTGCCCCCGTCCCCCATATAGCTCATTTCAGCATTGATTCTTACGTTAATTACTTTTCTGAAATGTGAAGAATGATATTTCAGTACTTTTATGTTTCTTGTTTTTTATAAATACATATTCAGTTATATTAACTTCACTTTTTATTTTGATAAATTTCTTGCCATTATTGAGTGAATGAATGCACAGAACATTCAGATAACACTTGGATGGTAATCATAGCTTGTAGTTTGCTAATCAGTGAATTTCACCAAAAACAAAATCCCAGGTGAGAGTAATTTAGATGGTAATTGTTCCTTATTTTAGTTGATTTGATTGCAAGCATAGAAGCAAAAAGTTCTTTTTCTCATTTTCATTTGTCACGTACTTTAGAAAAAATGCACGATGAGCTTTTCACACTTGAATTCAAATGTATGCCTGTAGAAGAAACTTAGCAGATGCACAGTCCACACTGCTGAACATGAGCTGAATGGGGATGAATTAGATAAACCTTTCATATGGCAAAGAGAAAATTGAAAGGATTTAATGTGAAATAAGCATATGTGAGTGGGGCAGGTGGGCAAGGGGGTGGTACCCCTCTGCCTCAATCACTGCCACTATTCTTGATTATCACTTACCTTCGGATGTCGTTCATTAAAACTCCTCAGAGATAATTTACATATTAATTCACTGAAATGATGTATATGACTTTTTTTTGTTCATTTTACCAAAGATTGTGTTGAAGTAAGTATTCTGTAAATACTGTGTTTTTTTTGTAAACCTGAGGATTAATGAAGGAGAACCATAGCAAGAAAAGAGGAACAATTCTGCCCATTTTACAATAATAGAGAATCCCTTTCCACTTCCTAAATGAATCTTAACCAAGTGAGTGAGGCAGAGGTGAGTGAAAAAGGTATGACACTGGTTTTCTTATCATTTCTAATTATTATTTTTTGACTGTGGGCGGTGGTGCATGTGTTTCCTGCTGTCCGCACTAACTCCTGTCTTCTCTTTAGTGGCATTATTCAGGAAAGGAGTCCGCGCTGTCCAATTGGTAGGCCGAACAAGTAGGTAACATCCCAGCGACAGTGGTGGTGATGGCCGTGTGAAAAGCATGTTGCATGTTCGATATTATCTCTATGAATATCCATACTCGTGATGTATCTGAAGTCACAAGTTTCAGGGAGTTCAAGGCAGATGAACTTTACCTCACATGACATAAGGAAAATGGAACTGAATTCTGGAAGACATAAAAATAGTGCTCAGTGTTTTGGAATTTAGATGGTCAGAATGTGTAAAACTACTAGGCTGTTAGGAAATGCTTCAACATTGATGTTCATTTTTCATTACGTGTCTATACGAACTTTTCATAGATGATCAAGTAATTAGTTTGTGTGGTTATGGTCATGAGGTTGTCATCCAAAATGTATTACTATTTTTTATTCATTTATTAATTTTTTGAGACTAGTAGCTAGTCCAGAATTCGGGTCCTTGTCCTCTTTGGTTGAAATCCCTGAATCTGGTGCTGATAAATATTCTGCATGGCTCACATTGAGGTTACAGCCAGACCTACCCCACAGTCCGCTCACTAATCCTAACATGCAGCTCTTAAATATTATCTATTTCTGACTTTGAAACAGTGAAACCATCTTCCTAAAAAAAATCGCCAAATTGGATAGAATAAAGTTGGGTGCTTTATTATGCAGTACACACTAAAACTTACCATTTCAACTACTTACTGTTGAGTATAAGACTATCCGCAAACATTTGTAATGAGGAAAGTGATAAACATTTGAGTTAGAAATATTATGTTAAGTTGTCAGATCTTTCTCTGCGGCCTTCTACTAACCTCTCGACCCTCTCTCTGTCCCTTTTCTGTTCATAAGGTGGAGAGGTTACTTTTATACCAAGTAAGTTTCTGTGGAAATGCCTTTTTTGAAGTACAGTCTACATTTTTTATGGATTAGGCAAGATTCTGCTGGTTATAATTATTTATGGCAGCAGCCGCATGAGGAGAATGTTTTGTTAGTTAATAGCAATAAATTAAGCTGTGCAGCATAACAAGGGCCGAGTTCTTTAGGAGAAAAAAGAATTGTTCATATGTCTCTTGAATGGATAAAATAACAATAAAGATCTAGTCACCTGCATCAACATCTAGAGTGCAGCGCTTGCAATATGATCTCAAGCAGTGTGCCAGGGCAAGTCGTGGATTTCATCACATAAAAGAAAATATTCATTTCTGAAGAAAAAAGGAAAAATATTGAAGGACACCGTGTCGAAATCTGCGACTGCTCACTTGGACCAGCCAGTGTCTAGAGCCTAAGAGGATTTAGCAGCAAAACTCCGCTGTAGTGAAATATACATGCATGAGACCCAGGCTTTGGGCTTGGGCGGCTGGGCGAACAAGATTAAGACTTTCCTAATTCTGGCTCTGTAACCACCAAACATTTGACAGAAGACTGTTGTGTCAATTCCATTCATTGGAAGTCAATTTCTTCATATGTTTTTATGAACCTGATTAATATAAGAGAAAATATCATTCAAGACAACAGTTGATGACCATATTTTTCCCCCCTTTCATGCAGCTATCATATTTTCCATTGTAACCCAGCCACTCATATTCATTATATCAAATTCACATTGTATGGACGGAAGAACTCCCCAGACCCCGCTCTTTCATCATCAGGTATTTTAAGATGTAGTTCCTATGTGGTCTCTACATTCTTTGCAGTGTTAACTTCTTTTCTCTCACTGAGTCTTGTCTCCAGCCGCCCAGGAAAGTTCCCTGGTGTCCCAATAGTTCTTTATACTGTACACATCCTACTCATTCTTTCTAAAACCATGATTTATTATTTATGTTAGTTCATGGTATACTTTAATGCAAAGTTTATTACATTTTACAATTTGGTCTATGTTTTATAATCAATGATTGGATGTATCTTGGTATTTGACATTTATTTTCTATATAGTTCATTTCCGTAGTGTTTACTTAGTTTTACTTTCTACTGGCCCTGATCAAACTAGGAAAGCCTGCTTAGTCACCTACTTGGCAACAAAGATCATAGACTATTAGAATCAGCTCTAAAATTGTATACAGTCCAACAGTTCATCCACTCTAGTAGAGAGGGAACTATAGATAAATTGTTGGTTTTCAGAAACAGTTATACAGCATTTTAATGCACCGGAATGCACATAGGTGTTAGCAGATTGGAGGGGGTTTATTTACTAGATTTATTTACAGTCTGATTTCAGAATTGTCTCAACTGTCATATAGGCATAAAGACCTCAAATTGTAATTTATAATCAGTGAAGAAGACATGCTCATGGCAATCAAAAACAATGGGGTTATGCAGCTTCCTTTCATAATAAGCTTCAATAAAATCCAGGAGTCATGATATATGAAAGTAGATGTTCAAAAAAGAAAAAATTACAGATTATTGAAGTGGTTGTGTCCAGGGTGTGAAAAGATATTCAATTTTAATACAGCACATTACTTTCAGTATTTTTTTTTACCAGTTAACCATTACTCTTGAGAAAAGTAAAGTATATTCTAAATTGCAAAAAGCCTTTTTAAATTTGACGCTATATAAAATGTTAATTATTCTTATTCTTATATTTTTAGCAATGCCTAGAAGTGATAGCCAAAGACTATTGAGTTTATAGCTATACATTGTACAAAGTTGCATAATTCTTGCACATGAAAATCTTTCAAAACCTACTCCCAGTGTTTTGACAGCGAGTAGAATTTGTAAACTTTCGTCGCCTAATGTTGCGATTGAGATTACAGTTTATTTTGTGTTCAAGTTCACACTGATAGAAAAGACATTGAGGGAAAGATCATGTAAACATTGTATTTGATATCTGTTCTAAAGATTTAAAGTTTGCTTTGCAGTTTATTAACTTATGTTTTTGCAGTAACTTGGAATGTGTAATTCATTGAAGGTTCACCTCACCCAAAAATTAGCTGCGTGTAATCAATGGCACTATGTCTGGATGCAGATGGATATCCATCATGAATATATGGCTTCACTGAGAGTAGATTTTGATGGTTAATATTTTGCAATTTATTAGAGTTTGAGGTAGCATAGAACTTACCAGCTCTTGACTGCATTTTAAATGAATTTTTATTGCCTATTCTAATATAAACTACTGATATTATGCCTGTTTGATATAGTATCATAACTCATAATCTTATTCTGTTTTTAAGAAAATACAAGGTATTTTTATTGTTGATTACAGTATATTGTAAGTGAAAATTGCAAAAAAAATTAGTTGTGTATATTACTTTTTTATATATATTTCTGATTTATATATAGTGTTCATAGATGTCTAAACTATATGTCAGCTCCTCCACAAACTATATACGATAGCTATTTCATGACTGCTTTCTTTGCGCGTAACTCCTGGATTTTACACTTAAACTCCCTATTCCTCGGCAAAAGGCCCTTAATTTCCTCTCACATTTTTCTATAAGGCATCTGTCAACTTTTTCTCTCCTTCCCTTTAAATCAGGTAATTTTTGACCCATGTAAGATTACTACTAGTTCATTTTGTTATAATGATAAATTACTCTCAAACACTGTACTCTCCTTCTGTTAGTTATATATACCCATTCCTAGGCTAAATCAGTGCCTTATAGATAGCAAACTATTCTTGAGCCTTCCTAAATCGTATATATCCTCTGAACAGTTAAAGATTGTAACCTTGTGGAGTTTTTGTTATTCCATATTTTTATTTATCCATTTATTTACCTACTCATTTTTGGCCAATTTTTCGACAGTGAAGAGCTTTTCTTTTTACTACTGTATGGCTGTTAGTTACGCGTATTTTTCTCGGTGTGTTTGTTTCAGATAAGTCAGATATTGACTCAGAACTCTACCAAGTTACTTACACCCCTCCCGAACTTCCAAAGCGTCTTCTTAACAACTCCAGAGGTACCATAGTTGCTACTTTCACAGTCTTTCACAGTTTCCCACTTTCTGCCTTTTATCATTTCAGTCCTTGCGAGTCTCATAACAAGTAGGTGCAGTAATTAGCCTGTGACTGAGTCTAATGAATCCAGTGTAAGTTATCTGGAAATGAAGTTTAGTATTAAATAAACAAAGAGATTTGTAGCTTGATTGTTCTCTAAAATGGTTATCGTGAATCAAAGAGCTTCTTGCCGAGTTCCCACAAGGTGCAGCATTTAATTAGGCTCATTAATGATTACAGTAGTTAATTGTATATAAGCTATAGTGCAGTATGGGATACAGTGCTATACTTTCTGATGTGACACTTATCAATACACATTTATTATTGTTGAAGACTGGATAACTATTTATCCATAAGGAAGTTTTTATTGCCTTGTACCATGGGTATGTTGAGTGTGCTCAGTTCAGATCACATCTTTGAAAATGAAATGTGCAGTGTACTATGCTGCATATCTTGCCCATTCTTCGAATATTTTATCAAAGAATATGATATTACCATTAAGTTGTACCCTTGATCAGGGGTTAGGTCCAACAAAAAATGCATTCAGCCCTTGACTGCAGAATCAAGAATGCATGTATGCAGAGAACTTCCATATTATAACCCTTGCTATATACTTACAGTACTGTACTTGGAGTGCTCATCAGGAGCTTACCAACCCCCCCCCCCCAGCAAATACTGTGCCATTGAATTTTTTAATATTAAGGCCCTTCCATTCCAGTAAATCTTTTCACCTGTTTTTATCTTCTTCCTCCTAAAGTTTGAAAAAATATGAGTTTTTGAGAAATAAGTGATTTATTATTAGATATAGGCTGATGTTAAGAATTGTCTGTACCTTGCTTTTTTTAGGAAAAACTGTATCTGTTAAATGATTAACTCATAACTGCATGCTGTATCTCAGTTGTATGGGGTGGATTCAAGTTTTTCAGATCTCAGGGCTGCTAAAATGTGATACCTTGACTAGAATGGCGCAAAGTATGAGCTACAAACCATGTGTACATCCCTGTGGATGTGTCCTGTGTGGGTCTGGGTGTGTGCCCTACTTTTTATGATGTAATTCACATGGTTAAATAACTCACTGTTATGTAAACCCTTAAGTAAACTGAAAGGTTACCTCACAGGGATGTCATGATGTCAATGACAGGCTGCAAGGAGTATGACCTCAGTCAATTATGCCATGTATCAGTTAAGAATCAGCAAATGTCATTGGACTTATCCAAGATCCCTCCTCTAAAACAACAAGACATCCAAATTGTGCCTAGAAAATTAATGTACTTGACAAAGCCCTTATCTTATGAGAACAGACTTCATCTTGAGATATTTTGCCATCTGTTATGTTTTCTTAGACATTAATAATTCCCATACTCTGCATCAGTATTGTCAGGCTACCATACCTGACTGTGATGCTCCAAATATAACCCAAATGTTCTTTGGCAGCAGGTGCCACGTAAGCATTTCAAGTCAGAGTCAGTTTAAATACTGTATAACATAAGTAGATAAAACACAGAAGCAAACCTAATTTCAGTGTAACATAGGAAAGTGTGCTCATGAACAGCAAATTATAACAGATATGGCAATACTGTACCTAAATAACAAATTGTTAAACAGTAACTTATACTATTTTACAAAGCTGAATTAGCAAATAAGCTAACTATTCTACTCACAAGTTGTCAGGAAGGAAATTTGCACCAATGAAAAGATGCTCCTAAACATTGAAAAAGTCAGTCTCAACAATAATATCTCAAGGACGAACTCACATGCGTACTTGTGAAACACTACCACCAATGGACACTAGCTCCCACTAACCAAGTCAAAATAGCACAATGTTATGAGAATTGATTGTAAAAAAGAATTAATTATGCAACGGGGTGAAAAGAAGGGGAACCCCATCCTTGATAAAAAAAAATCCCATGAAGTAGTAAGTGGTTTGCAGAACAAAACTGCACCCTGGGAAAAATGAAAAATGAGTTAGGTTGTCAGCTGAGACTTAATGTGCTTTATGGTGCATGGGCTGCACTCACCTGTTAAAGACTGGCGCTGTGACTTTTAATACAAGGTTTGCCAGGGAACATATCTTGGCAAATGAAATGGCAGTGCTCTCCGCACTGCTTTCACAAGACCAAACCACTTCAAGATGCAGACCCATTATAGCACAGTTTGCTGTCCTTTCCTTTAAATCTTTATCTAATATCCACATTTTTCACACTTTTATCCTCACTTATTTCCCATATGCTGCACATGCAGTACATCTCAGTAGTTTCCTCCTTTTTTTTCTCCTCTAACTTTTTGGGAAATCTCAATTTGGTTCATTATTAGGGGTAAATTTAAAATCTCGTTAGTTTTATTGAAAATGAGTTTAAATTTCATAATCTTAATGGCTCTCATGAAATGTAGTTATAAGTTGTTATCTGCCAGAGTACTGCAATAACTTCAGTACTGCTGAACGATAAGTATCCTGTAACTCTTGATTGGTTGCAGTCTGCCAGGTGATTATCTGTGACCATCAGTTCTATGAAACAAAATATGTTTCAAAGGATGCAGGATTTTTATTCTTATATGAGAGTGAGTGCATCTTCTCTCTTAAGTAAACCCAGATTGATAGACAGTCTTTTGCTTTGTTAGTTTCATATATATGTCGTGATGTGAAGAAGACTTACTGGAAAGGAAGGGTAGTGTCACTGCTATTCTGAAAAGTAAAACTGAAGCAGACCTCTTTGCAGAGAGTATTTAAAATTTGCAATTTTAGGTTGACATTCACTACAAATGCATTGATAGTGTGTGATATTAAAATGCTGCCATCTCTTAGAGCATTTTATATGTTTTTAAGATTCAAAACACTTCCACGGGTGTAACGGAATTTTAATTATACACGATAAAACAACGTATGCATATACTGCACGTATGACTTCTTTGGGCGATAACGCAGCGCACACACATTGTAGGTTGAACAGATATTGACCATATTTATTTATATGGTCTGATTAAAAGTATTGCAAAGAACTGAAAATATAAAAGTGAATTTATCTGTATTCCTTTCTGTAAATCTAAATGCTGTACCTACTGGGAAGAGAGGCATCATTTGTCTTGCAAACTTACATAGTTTCTCAGTTAGTGTTCTCACACATGAAGATTGGCAGGGAACTGGTGCCAAGGAAAGGTTTCAAAACTTCTGGATAGCTCCCTGAGAGAAAGTTTTGCAAGCCGACTTACCTTTTCATGGGGCGGAACACTAGTGGAATGCTTATTTCCTTATCACTAATTTGCCTGTCTTCAAGTAAACTGTAGGAAAACTAACAGAAATTCGTGAGTTATTGTAGGAAGATTTAGATCTTTTACCTTAAAATTCAGTGTTGACGTTGTGACTACATTTGATTGTTCATGTGATTGCCCTCTGATTCTCTTGTGAGCAGTTAAATGACTTGGTGTTGGTTTGCTTAAAAAAATGATAATTTATGAATGTGTTCTTATGCACTGTGAGATATGTAAGAATGATTGTCTGTAAATATGGAATATGTTAGGTGTTCAAGGTTTTTTCATATTTTTGCTAATCCTTGACACAGGTTGACAGCACAGAAGTACTGTAGCTCAGTCTGGGCTGATGGTGACTATGGCTGCTGGGGAAGTCCAACTAATGATGCCTGTTGTGTAGAGTGCATTTTTTATTGGTTAGCTCCCTGTCTCCACTCAAATTCTTGTTAGCGTACCGCTAAAGTCTCTCGCTGTTGATGGCTTAATTGCGCAAGTAATAAAACAGTCTTAAAATTTTGCAAGTCTTACCACTGGTAAGCACTTGCACAATACGTGTACGACGCAACTTGAGTAATGATTTGTCAAGGAAGTCCCCCCCAGCAGGCAATCGCTAGTAGCCTAGCAGCCGGAAACCATGAAGGTAGTGCCTTGTTTAGCATTATCAACGGCAGATTTTGCCAAGCACTTGGTCTAGCTCATCCTTTTATCACCCTTCTCTACAATTTCAAAAACAGTATCTTTATTTCATAGAGGAATCACAAAATACAGCATCATGATGAATCATTGAAGTGCACATAGTTCTTGATAAGAGATAGTGGGTATCTATCTATGTTGCTGTTTAATTTGACTCATTGAAGACAGAATGGGAAAAAAAATTGTATACAATATCATGACTATATCATGAAATCTTTATGATGAAATCTTTTTTGAGTTCATGTGGCTAAGCAGGTTAGTTCCTGGCAGATGAGGCCAACAAGTGTCTAATGCCCCTCCCTTCCCACAGGCGACAAGGTGCCCGTCAGAGATGGAAGTAAGTGTTAGAGATACCCTCCTGATAATAAGTCCTTCCCCGTCTCCTGTCCTGTGATTTCTCCCTTTAATCCAACCTTTCTTGATGACTCTAATAATGCTTCATTATTAGTAAGAGACAAATTGTTCTCGCCTAAAGTAACACTGATGTAAGACCTTGATATAATGTTAAATTGTAAAAGTAAGGGGCCAGACAGATTTTCAGTTGAAGTTCAAAGTGGCCAGTTATGTCAAAGTTCTGTAGAAATAGTCTTGCCATTTGTTTTTGATTTTGTCAGTGAAGTAAGCACTAATTAACAAAATTTGACTCAGAATATTTCATGTTTTCGAGAAGCTGTTTGTGTTCATAGTTATATTTTCAGTATTTCACGGTGGCTTAAATCCAGTTCAGTGTCTGTTTTTCTTAATTTATTTTAAATTATATCTATTCAGGGTTTTACATTTCACCCTTGAAGTAAAATCTGTACTGGAACATAGCATTTCTGTGTACCCTTTCCCTTCCTATGTTACACCTAGGTTAGTCCATGAAGTAGTCCCCTTCATCCCTATTTAATCCAAGTACTTTTATTTGAAACACCAAAGATCCAGTAAACCCTTTCCCTGTATTATTCATGCTACCCCTTCCTCCTTATTCCCTCACCCATTATGATATTCCTATTTCATGTTGCAACTTTTAAAAGTAATAGTAGTTGCCATTTGCATTTGATGTTAGATAGTTGTTTAGATCTTTTTTTATTTTCCCTTAAAGTTGAACCAGCTCTTTATAGCATTCAGAACCTTCCTGTAATTGTTTGAAGAAGCATGTGACCTCCTTATACCCCTAATAAAACCCTGAAGGCTGGCAATTAGTATCGTTGCGCTATCTTCTCTCATTTCCTGCATGGACCCATCATTGTGGAGAACCTGTTTCACTCATGGCAATATGCTTAATTGGTAACACTTGTCTTATATTCATTTTGATAATAATGTATTTGTCCTGCAGTTGGTTGATTTCAGCAAAGCCTAAGCACAATGATTCATCTGTAGACACTTACAGCAAATTTTAGGACTCCTGTGAGGAAAATTTGACAAGTTTAAACGGTAGATCATAGTGAAGTAAAGCCCTTGCGGCACAAATAACATTTTTACGGAGGTACTCGTTGATACTAATCCAGTAGTTGATGAGTGAATGTTTAGCACTAAGATTTAGTAGCTTTAGTCATTCTGAATTATACTCTTAGTGCTGTATTAAGACTTGAGTTTGTACATGTTGGTTTCCTGTGTTGAATTTAACAGCTAGTTCTTTTCAAATGAGTACGTACAGATTTTTCAAGATATTTGTAGGGAAGAGGATGTATGAGGGGGTTTTGATTTAGTCGAATCGTGTGATTGTGAACCATTCGTGAGCATGACAAGAGCTCTCATCAGATGTAAGTTTGGTTCTATGTGCCTGCCATACTTTTATCTTTTTTTACTGTGTATTATATAAATAAGTCCCTCAATATCCATTATTAGAAGATAATTACAATATTAGTTGTATGCTCTGTTAATTCTAGACGCATAGGAAAAGGTATGATGAATGAAGCATTGTTATTGAGATTTTCTGTTTTTTCAAAGATGTTTATGTTATCAGTTAAGGTATATCTCACTTTAACTTGTATTGCAAAATTATATCCCTCACCACTGTGGTATGATAATGTTTTTTATCCTGTTAACACCTCTGTAGAGGCTAAAAATCTACTCCCCATCATGTTGTAAACAATATCATCACTGTTACTTGGAGTTGCAGCTCTAAATTACCTATGTATAACTTTTGATTTAGTACTACATTTATCGGCAGACAGCATAAACTAAAATAATTGAAAAATTAATTATGCACAGTTGTATTTACTATGCAGTCCACTCACGGGAGAAACGATCAAGGATTATTGCCACCAGATAATTAATTTCTTTTTAATGATACAACTGAAGAGTACAGTACTGTAGTATAATTAAAGTTTATTTTGTTACATTTTAATAAGCAAATATCCTTGCCAAGAAAGTTTTAACCTTGTTAGATAAGTTTATCATTAGGAAGTAAAGTGTTCCTGTGGTATAATCAATTTCTTAAATAAAAATTGGTCTTATCTTCCCATGTACTCTAGCAATTCAGTTGCGACTGCTCATAGTCAACCTGAATATTTTGTCTTAAAGTAAGGTCATGTTGATACTTAAATAGAATTCTAGAGTAATGGCTGTTATGTAATAACTATTAAATAAAGATTGCTCAATTCTGTTTGTAAACCTACAGAAGACATTATACCTTGTTGTTTTAGAGTGATATAAAACTAACATTTTAAATTTAATTCTTATGCCCCCCCTTGTAATTGAAATTCCTGTTATGGCTACAATTCCCTAAATTCATTGCTGTTACCCCCAACAGTTAGAGACTTTTAGAGAGAGCATGGAAAAGTAGCACATAAGGTGACTTTTGTGTACTGTAGGTGTAATATCCTCTCACATATTAGTGTCTTGTAACTCGATGATGCACTATTTACTTGGTGGCATTTGAATATCTCTTGACTGACAAGAGTTGTGTCATGCTAAAAGTGGATTGGAATGGGCATCTTGGGATAAAACCCTTACCTTTAGGTTTGAGTAACTAAACACCACTTAGTCATGTAACTTAAGATTAGGGAAAGCTATATCCTGGAGTATGAGATTTAATAGTGGACATTTTGCATTTTTGCCTTTGGAACTTGGCATTTGCTTCCCTACCAAGTTTTTGCAAGGTCGTGCTTAAAAATTACTGATGGGGCAAGGACTCGATATTGTCGTTGGGTCTACCCCATGGGCATTTAAATGAAAAAGCTTTGGCTGTAATTGTTGGTAACCCATGATGGGGCCAGGCAACAAGTCCCATACAGTATCTGTCTAAAAATAAGTGGCTCCTGTCTACTAAAACAGCTAAATAACCTTTCCTGCAAAGTTTTTATTTACATCCACACTTGCACTCATAGAAGCAGGAATTATCAAGTGATAAGTGATTTTGATGTAGGCTACAAATACATGTAAGAGAACTACACGTGTATTTCTCAGTTTCCGTTGATTTAGTGTGTGGATATGATAATATAAAGAATTAAACTCGGATGTATAAGCATTAGCACCTTGTGTCCAACTTCAACTTGTCATTATAATGATCATTCCTTTTCATAATTAGTATTACAGTAGTGTCATTTTTTCATACAAAATTTTTTCCAGCTTTAATAAGGCAGGTTTATTGTAGAAGACGCTTATGAAATACAGAAGCAGTTTTTATACTCCAGTGTACTGAGGGTAGTATTTGCATCTCGCTTGTCAAGTACTGTATGATCTTTTCCTTTGCACTTAGGTTATTGTCCCTGTTGGTTGAAATTGTGTAAGAGTAATATACGCATTAGTAACCTGTGCTAGGTTATTTCCTGACATGTTAGGCATCATTAGGTACAACTACACTTCGTTTGACCAGTGATATGAATTTCTGAAGGAACCCAGTAACAAGGACAGTTTCCCTACCCCTTCAACCCGTAAAATGACACAACACATATCAAAATATCTTAGGCTGCATAGATAATTTGCAATAAATAAACAAATAGATAATCTTCAAAGAACACAAGTAAGCTTGCAAAATCTTGTTTGAAACGTTTCACAGGAAAGCCTTTAATATCTACAGCACTTTTCGAAAGCCATTTTCTTCCTTCAGTATGTCTACCAAAGTGTAGATGTGTATGATGTAATTCAGTTTGTATATATGTATGCTTGTGTGTCTGGTGAAATATAATTTTCATAATTTTAATATCTAAAAACCTGTCGGATCATTTACAACCAAACTTGGCACAAAGAATTTTTGGATATATGGGATTCAAGTTTTTGTTTAGAGGGATGGCATTTCCCTCCGAGGAGAGAATAAGGTGGGACTCGTTAAAATCATCTTTAGAATTACTGGGCCAGAAGTGACATAGTGTACATGAAAACTTATTTATGTAGTGCAGATTTAAGTTTCTTGAAACTAAACCCCTGAGGTCAGGAAACGCATTGCAAAATGTGGGGAAAATCTTTTAAAATCTAGGAGCCCAAACTTTTAATAAGGAATAGATAAACCAGCATGCAAGTGAAGTAGGATGGCTCAGGCAAGCAGTAGGAATCTCTTGTTTTTGTTAGTTTTTTACTTAGTATTTGGGATATTGCTATTACAGTTATCTCTGTTCATTGTGTATTAATGGAAAAATTTGAGTTTTCTGACTGTAGTAAGACAAGTAGGACACAATATCTGATATAAGGGGTTAGAGGATTACATATTGTGAAAATTTCAGTGAACTACAAAGATTTGGATGTGCTCATGTGTACAGTGTATCATATACAGTATATTTGTAAATAAATGCTTGTGTTTTACGTGTGTTCAATGAAAGGTCCATATCATATAAACGATGTTTTGCATATAAACGTAACTGAGGACAGAGTAGCTTATGTTAATCTGTGAGTACTGTTATTATCAATATATTCTGTTTTATGTCAGCATTGTCCACACACCTATCACAGATGGTAAGGATTGGATTGATTTTTATTTATTTTTTTCAAATATAATGCATTTCTCTTATCCACTGCCAGAGCTGCGTCCCTCGTTGTTCCTGATTTTTAACTTTCTTTACTGGTAAACCTAATCTGTGTGCTTGGGAAACATTCATGTACTGGAACAGTACGTGACTGACATGACTTTTGTCCCAAGTTTCAGTTCATCTGTGTTTTTACCATTACGTTTTGCATTTTTCTTTCCATCCCATTTCTTATGATTCATGAGTTGCAGTGTTTGAGGTTGGGTATGTTCTGGTACTGTTTTTTTTTTCATATAATTTATATACCATAATTCTTCCCTTATTTTCTGCAGTATGTTTCCTTTATACATGTTCTGTATATTAACTTCTTTATTATAATATACAATTAATGTGTGTATGGAGTATATATACTGTACTGTACACTATAATGAATTTATAAATACACTGTACTGTATATGCACACACAAATACTTTCATTTGTGAGTATATGAATTATTATATTGGGTGTGTTATTTTTTGTGGTACAGTAATATACTTTTGATCAATGAGCGTCATGATTATATAAATGTTTGAATGAGTTTTGAGGTGGTTTGAAGAAGGATCTAATCTTACCTTTCACATAGGTAAGAGCGATAAGGTTCTGTATATAAAGGTTTAATATTTATGCCAGGTGATAACTTGAAAAACCAACATCACTGTCACGGTAAGGTGATGCGTCTTGAAACGTGTGTTGTTAGACTGAAGGAGAAAAGTTTATTGGCAACAGATTCTCGTATAACTACAAAAAACACCTACACAAATTATCAAGTTCTCTGTTAATTACACACTGTTACAAAACGATGGGGCAGCAATAAACAGGATTTCTTGTTGCCGCCAAACTGCGCTGTATTATCTCTAATGAGTGAATTATTTTTTATTACACGTCCTTTTTGAGAAGCTGTTAAGTACTGTATGACATTGACAATTTCGTTTTGACGTTTTGATATTGAAATCTAAAGATTTTGTACATTAAAGGCAATTCTTTGATTAGTGAGCTTGACAATTTTAGCTTGGATGTGGGTAAGTGTGTTTGCAGGTTCAAATTTATAACTATATATATACATAAATGTATGTCTTTGTGATATTATTGTGGGAGAGTCCTTTTCCCTTTACATGTTATAGGTTACATATGTGTTAGAAACAATTCAACCATCATTCTTATACTGTATGCCCGACCATAGCATACGTACAGTAGACATGTGTGTGGCTTTTTTGATGATGTGCTTATGTATGCTTTTTATAAACACAGAATATTCACTGTCTGGCAATTCACTCCTTCACTGGTGGCTTTGTGTTCAGTACATTTTTAATTAGTGTTCTGTTTTTTTCTCTCTATACAGCATTTCAGTTCGATAGAGCACTTTTGTTGCTAACTGTTACTTCAGACAGAAAGCTCACTTTTGGGCTGACTTTTTCACTGTAAAAGAACTTGATTTTTTAGTCCCTAAAATGTACCGTAGTTTCGTGTTAACAAACAAGATATAAATTCACTTGCGTGAGTACAGTAATACCATACGCCAGATACTGTAGTGTCATACTGCATGTTTGTTATCTTGTTTAGAGGGTTCTCATTCTTACTAGTGCCATCCCATCTAGTCTGTTAGTCTGTAAGATCTACAAAGTCCATTGTTTTTTAGGTGAGCACCTGACTATGGAAGAAAAGGAATTGCTCATGAAGACTTGTTGAAGCCCCCTTTTTGAGAAATTTTCTTGAATGCTTTCATTTTTAGGACTAGAAAATAAAATCCCCCTTGACTTTGAATTTTTTCCCCCCATATAAATTCCCCAAGTGCAGTTTAATATGAAAGGCATCAGTGGAACACATCACTGAATTTGTTCAGATACATTTTTTTTTATTTTATTGCCTTGCCCTAATTATGTTTATTTGGTATGAGTTAAAAGAATGCCACTGTCGGTCTTATCTCGTATCTTTACTGATACTGTGCAGCAGTGAAGTACTTTAAAGCACTTTTGTAACAGCAGTATTCATTTTACTGTACAGAGATTTATGCTCACCTACTACAATAAGAAATCACGAAATAATTCTTCAAAGGAGGATACTTGTGTACTTCATTCATCATATACCTACGTATCTCATTGAAGATGTTTTTTAGGCTTAAAAGACTTTTTACTCACCTAATGAGGAAATATTCAGTATTCCAAGAGAACTGATGATTCTTGTTTGTCCTTGCAAGGCTTCAAGCCTTGTAGCTTGAAGTGCAGTTTTGTTTTTTACGTATATCATGGGGTTTGTTTAAAAGAATCTGAGTTCACATCAAAGCTTATATGATAGTAAGTAGAAGTTAATCCTGTATTCCTTTTCTCTGAGTACTAAATACCAATATTGTTTTAGGGTTGTGTGTTTGCATGTAGCTTGCTGCTTCCTTATCAGGGTGAAACAGCATTTGCTTTGCAGTGTTAAATGAACTCAAGGATTGTTGAGACAATAATTCCACTTTGTATCACTCGGACCGTTTTCCCTTGACATGATTTTGGCATTTGGTTGGAAATTTTGTTTTTTTTTAATCACCCCTGTCCCTTTAAATCAGGAATTTGTACATGATTAATTGAAATTCTTAATTGATATTTTTTTTGTGTTCACTGTAACTAAGGTCCCATCCACTGAAACTTAAAGATGCCATTTCCTTGTTTCCCATAAACTAGCTAATGAGATCAAAGAGAAGCTTATATCATCGGCTCACAAACCTTAACTTTACCTGTCAGAATAACCTGTTGGGTTTTTCTTCTCCAGTTGCCAACCAGAATAGTGGACAGCCCTTGGTGAATGCGGCTAAAACCTTGACTGCGGCCAAGAAGAATGGTGGCCGACCGACAGAAGCTCTCACGTCTCCGAGCCAGGGCTACAACCGGTCAGTGCCTCAGCAAGACAGGTAGTTACGGGTTGTGTGACTTGGTCTTTGTCTACATCTTCATCTGCTTTCATAATACATGTATAAAATTGCAATATTCTCTCCAGCGAGTTTTTACGTACCAGGGAGTAACAACGCAAGTGGCTTAGAGAAAAAGACTCTTTGAAAGCAGCAGCAGATGTTGGCAATTAACACTACTAACTCTAATCTTTAAACAAGTAATGAAAAATGCAACAAGTAAAGATATTAAGACATTTTCAGTGTTGTGAGCAATATCTTGAGTATATTGAAAAGTTCACAAAAAGCCTCTTTTAAATTTAGTATCTGAAGTATAAAACACTACTTAGTAAAAGCCAAGTAATGTACTTTTGTGTTCTCTGAGTAAGCTTTATTAAAAGGTTGGAAAGTTGATTAAAACTCGATGCTACTTAGATTCTGGTTATGTACGGACAGGGGTGTTAGTACTGTCTTCATATTGCCTTGCAGGTGGGAATTGCTTTAAATTTGATAGCTCTTTAACTCTGACTCCATTAAGGCTTCCAGAGAGGCCCATAGTAATAGCTGTCCTCTGTAACATATTTACAAAATCAGTTATGCAGTCAGGGAGAGATCAGTTTTTGATCAAGCTCAAAATGTACTAAACTTAGATTTGGATCCATAGTGTTCCAACAGCTTGATTATTTTATTATTTGTGCAAATACTGTAGACTGAGGTAGGCATAATGATAGTCTCCATTTGTATAGTGGAGTATATGTTGGAACATTCAAGGCATGTTCATTTAGTGACAAAATATTTGTCAGCTAAGAACAAGAATAAATATCTCCTTTTCAAATTTACTGATAGTGGCGAACTGTTATTGCTGTAGATCACAATTCTGACTAAAATTAGTTTATGGACTACAAGATCAAAAATGCTGTTTCTTTTCTCAATGAAATGTACATCATAGTCAGAAGTACAGTATACTACAGTATAGTGATTCATGGATTGGCCAAGACGTCTACACCATTCATGAGGAAATATTTTTATTGTTTATTTATAAGAAATGTAGCTAATTTCAGTACTTCAACTCAATTCACTTATGGAGCACAGAACTTTAATGAAATATACTGCAGGTTATGGAATTCCATCAAACTGTAGTTTTGTACATCTTGTAGGAACTCAGATATTACCATTGATAGACAAAGTTTTTTTTCATGTTAGGGTAGTCAGTATAGCACACAAATGACATTTGCTTTTAAGTATGTTTCATTTACAGTACACTCTTAACTTTCATCTCTAGATAATACTTATTTTGTTATACAGTACAGTTTAATATTTCTTCCTCTATGACCACTCTGACTGAAACATCTGTGTAAACAATGTCTTCCTTTGTACCCTGAGATTAAATGAGCTCAAAAACTGTTACAACTTGTAGGCCCAAACCATTAAGTAATATGGCACCAAGAGACTTAAAAAGACACATCATTGAAATAACTTGAAAAGTCTGCAATAAAATTCTTAAAAATTCTGATTTTAAGTCTATTCAGCACTGTAGTGGCTGCTATTTTTAAATGATCCTTGAAAGGTAAGCATCAGAAAATACATAAAAGTACTGTAATGATATTGAAGCCAAATCAGAACCAGTCCGTTTTATTTACTTTGTCAGAACTTAGCTCATGTACATTCTACCAAGTGGCCCCAGGTTATTTGACCTTCAGGATGTATGTAAATACCTAATTTCAACTAAAGCTTGTATCTTTAAAAAATACAAATTCTGGCTGTAGATACAAGTTTTGGGACTGATGCCAAAAAGCCAGAGAAAGATTTTGGACATGTTGATAACAGTTCACTATAGATGTTGAAGACCAGTAGTGGCTAAAAAGCTACTGTAGTTAGTTATGAGGTATGACACTGGAGAGGCAATTTTCTGAGGATATGAGCAAATCATTTTAAGCATAAGTACTTTTTCCTGCTGTGAACAGAAATCAAAATAGTGGTTAAAACGAAAGATGATATGGCACTCAGTATTTCAGTAGTAAGAATGAAGGACATATCTTATTCAGTCAAAATAAGCATATTCTTAATAGGCAAGAAGGGTAACTGGTGCAATGGCAGATGAGTGTTGCCATCTGGACTTCCCTCTGTGGTGGTCCTCAGGGCATTCCCCACATAAGGCTAGATAGATTTTTACCAAATGTGACCTTACCGTCTGTGTGAGCTAGTTCTCCTTCTCGTTAGTAACCTTTAAACCTCGAGACATTTAAACCGGAGGAATTGGAGGTGTGTAGAAGTGTTAGTGTTAGGTTGTTAGTGATCTTTATGCATACATTTATTTTTTTGTGCATTTAATTTGGGGTCCTGGTCATTGGAAATATTTTAAGAATTGTGCTCGTGTCTGCAGATTTGCAACATCCTGCAGTAAAGGCGTTTATAGCATAGTTAAATGCTGTATATCTAAAGTTAGCTTGGATAAGCCAGCAAGGAAGGAATTTTTTGGGATAACAGGATTTGGTAGTGTATCTTGCATTAATTGGAGGTATCATGCCATGAAGTGAAACAATTTCTTAGTTTCCATTAGAAAGATGAATCTCTGAATCCGTATTCAGTGTATTAAGTTTGATAAGTGTGGAGTAGGCTTGAAATGAACACAATACCGGAATTACAAAGTGAAATGTGCTAGTCTGCAGTAAGCTATTTAAAGCTGCCTCAGTAAGAGAAACATTAACGAAATGAATATTAGACATTGGAATTTCTTGTAAAATAGCTAAGTAATAATTATTCTTTTATATTTAATGTATCTTTGATTTTGACTACAACTGTAGAATTCAGAAACTTTCCACTGTTTTATTGTTTGCAACATTTTTTTCTTACTATTTGATGGAATGTATTTCCCAATACTTTAATTAGTGTCTAAAATCAAGTATGTTCTTATTCTTCAAAATTGAGAATAAAGAAATTAATTATATTTTATAAAATCTTTTATTGAAGAATATTTTTATATTATATTTGTCTTCTTGGTCTCTGAATTTAATATAAGATTGCATTATTAAATATCAGATTTCACTTTTTTATTTTTGCATTGATTTATCAGCTTGTAGAATAATTAGTGATTTTTTAAAATCCTCTTTAATGATTGTTCATGCTTCTCATGTTAGAGGAGATGAAATGGAATATTTAATTATTATCACTCCTGATACACACATGAAATTTTTTATGTAATTTGTGCATTTTGTGTTAAAAAAGACAAACTTAAAGAAAAAATTCTAAGACTTCAACAGGACAAAGGGACTTAGGATGTGTAGCGTATCTCCCACGAAAACGAAAATTGAAGTTAGATGCATAATGACACAAAAGTTCTCTTTACAATTTATTTGTCATTTTGTGACTTCGATGAACCCGAGTTACGAAAAGAGACGGTATGAGGTCAATACAAAGCCCATGCTATAAGAGGAGAAAGCACAGCACATTTTTTTTTTTTTTATTTTCAACTCTACTCAGTATCTTGTAACTACGTTTTGGTTTACTAACAACCGTTTGAACTGTTTTTAACATGTTTGGTTTGACACAGATCTGATGAGTTAACTAACACAGAACTGAGTTACCAGTGCATGGATTATGGGGTGCCTTTCTATTTTGAGTTCCGTTACGTTGCTTTATTTTCTGCACACTTCTCGTCTTCTGGCTATGGTTCTCCCATGCCTTCCCAGCCACAGAATTCCTCATACAGAAACACATCATCATCCTTATGATCCGAAAAACATTCTCATTTATATAATATTCTTTATCCTGATACACCCTGTAATTTAAAGCTTCAAAATTACGAACACAATTAAGACTCATTTTATGGTGACAGAAGATATACGACTTTATTTGTCAGTACCTTATGTTGGGGGATGAGTATTAATCAATATGTGCTAGAGGATTTTGAGCCATTGCTCTAAAACAAAACGTAAAATTTTTTTTTTTTTACATACTGTACAATGGCTTATGCAAATACAAATACTGCACATGGAATACATTTTCAGATCATATATTTTTATATGTTAATGTGAAATATCAAGTAAAACCCCAAGGTTTCTATAATCTTGCCAACATCTGTAACAGATAACTCGGTCAGCTTTGCGGATGTGTAATACAATATCTGGACTCCAAAAATACTTTAACCAGAGCACGTTATGACATAAGTAGGATCCAGGAAAGTTTTTCATCTGAATTATGTAAAGTTTTTCATTCTTGCGTTCTACCTCTGTGGTACCCCATCTGTCAGCTCAGTATTTTCTTTACCTTTGTTTAATTAGTTTCAGCAACTGAGTTGCAAACAACATCAAAGATATGTCAGAAATAGGCTTCCTGTTAGACATGACAGCAAGTTGTCATCTTGTTTTCTCTGTGCTACCAGTGTTAGGTTGACCATCTTAGAATTCTGACAGTATGAACACATCACCCTAGAAGCGTCATTGTATCGGTCACATGCTTGTAGTCGGTGACAAAACTAAGCACGGGAATGACAGCCATAATGCTTTTTATATAAGTTACTACTGTGGGTTTGTCTTTAATTTCTCGAGAAAAGATTATTACAAGATGATGTCTTGGTATCTCTTGGAGCCTTGATTTCCTTCTGTAAGATTCACTTCACTGGCACCTGTGTTATGAGTTACAGTTTCTTTCAGTATTTCCACTCATGATAATTATCAAAATATTCTGTTGAATAACGTTTGAAACTTGAACCTTGTGTGTTTCATATTGCTTCGGTACTCATTACTCTGTCAAAAATGACTATCTTCTTTAGAGATTCTCCCTCTTCCAATTTTAATTGAATTTTGTTGCAGCAGCTTATGTGGATCTTCACTAACACACTTTTTCAGCAGCACACTCACTATACCACTCCTTCACTAACCTTGTTCTGAGAAATCATATCATTGCCCAACACCCACCAGCCAACCACTCTTGTTTGTCTTTGTGAAAAACACAACACACGGGTCCCCACGCGTGCTCCTCACGGGCTGACCGCTCACGCTGTCTTCTTGTTACTTGCAGGCTGACAGAGGACAACACGTACAGCTATCACCTCAGCTACGAGGTCAAGAAACTCATGTACGCACTCTCCCCTCACGTCTCCATGTAGCGCTCCCTCCTCCTCTTCCTGTCGTAGTTTAAGTCATGATCCTCCTCCACAGTCTGTTTTCATTTTCTCTCGAATGATGACACTGAACCATGGTGCGAGTGCCATGGTAGCCTTGCACAATGAGTTGGCTTTGCATGGGAGGGCACAGGAATGTGTCCAGAGGCCGCCTTGTACTTCATAATAAGGCCTTTGACTCCCCATAGACCAAATGAAGCTGGAGGAACCTGTGTCACAGACCCCCATCCATGATCATAATTTATTTTATTCTTTTGCATATATCTGTGCTATTCCACACTAGATGGTGACCCTGATGAATGTGCAGTAATGTGTGTAGCCAGCAAGGATAGAACAGTATCATTACAGCTTTTATTATTATATGCCAGTTTAGTGTTCTAGTCTGATTTCTTAAACAAGCCTAAAAGCAGAGGTGTATCCTATTGTGCTATGGCAGCGTGATGGCACCTTAGGGCACTATCCCAGCCTTATCCTAGGTCATTTCACACACCCTGCATGAACAAAACATATCAGCACAATCCCACCATCCCAACATGTAGAACACAGACCTCACAAGTGCACCAACATCTAGTCAAAATAATTGTGTTCTTATGTGTATGTCTATTCTCACTGTTAGTGAGCATGGTGTCCTGTCAATAGACAGGTGTTTTCTACTTTCATTCTTAGTTATGCTGTTTTTACTTTAAGCACGACTTAGACTTTTCACATGCAACAGAGCACAGTTTCTATGATCAGTAAGACCTGACCTTACAGCGTGACAAATACTCTTTCATTTAAAGTTGATCGTAATGTTGTTTTTGTAGAAACAAAAACCTGCTTTGTAACGAAAGCCTTGCCATTAGAACAACCCTTTGTTTCCTCTTATTTGTTATAGTAACCTCATAAAGAGTAATTTTGTAATGCTATTGTCACGTTGCTTTGTCATGGTTTTGAAAGTTTATATTAAAAATTATTTTCTTCATTCTGAGCAGAAGACGGTAAAGTGGAGCATGATTGTATAATTGCTTTATTTCCCATAGGAAGTTTTGCTATTGGTTGTGTTGGGTTGGATATGAAGTTGCAGACTATAAGGTAAATGATTAAACAAACCTTCAGGAGCTTAAAACATCTGTAAACTTACTTTAAATACAGTAGTTTTTATATTATGACAGATGATCAAAGATTCTTATGACCACGAAGTAAGTCTCTAATCAGTTACGGAAGCAAGCACCAAAAAAATGCTAATTGCCATTTTATCTTGATTGTTAATTTACTTTACTTAATCTTGCCAAACATTTAATATTCAGATCCTTCCAATGCAAGGTCATTTACCTTTGTCACAACAATGTTAACTAGATATGTCAATAGTGTAACCAGCCTTGTCTACTTTAGCACAGCACCGACATATCTGTGCTTTATACTGTACTTAGGAATAACCTTTTAGAGCCATTGGAAGCAGTTCTCTTGTTAAATTGTGATCACAATCTTCTTGAAGACTATATCAGAATAAAATGCACTTATGTAAATTGTAAAAATAAAGGTATTTTTCTGGGGACAAAAACTTGTTTGTAAAAGTAGACATATTTCCTGCTTGAGATTTGTTGAATGTAGTTAGCTCTGAAATTGTCAGACTAAATTCTGAATAATTTGTTACCTTGAATGAGTTATGCAAATGTGTCTTTACAGACAATTTTTTGCCCCTACAGGAATATTTCTGGGATTTTTGTCATTAGTTAGAAGGTAACGAGTTTGTGATTTCTTCAAGTTTAGACTTTTTTAGAATAGGACTGTCTTCACTATTTTTTGTAGTTTATCAGTAAGACTTGAGATTAGGTGGCTGAGTTAAGTTTCTCATCTACAAGTTTTGAATGTTAATAGACATACAGTATAACCTTGAAGCACACCATGAAAAGAACCCCTTTTCACTCTCCGATTCTTGCAGGCCCACAAGTAGAAGCAGTGGTGGTGGTAATGGTGGTACCAACAATGGCCTAACAGTAGGAATTGCTGACGATCAGGCCAAAGACTTTGACTTTGAAAAAACTGAAATGAAGTACGATTCCACGGGGATGTTCCACTGGTGTCCGGCCAGGTCTCTAGAAGACTGCATACTGGTAAATAAATCTGGGAAATTATGTTCCACTTATCACGTTTAGCAGTGTTAATCAGATGTTTTTGTTTCAGCCACTAAGCCATGTTTACAACTTTTTCAGTTATCTATGTGTATATACGTATGTATGTATGTATATATATATGTATGTATATGTACGCATGTATATAACCACAAAAATTTAGCTGGAAACCATGAATGAATGACAGGGATATTCAAGTTTTAAATATGTAAGGTTACAATTTATTGGAGGAGATATAAGGCCCATGAGAGTCTCGGTATGGAACGTACCTGTCTCATTAAATTACAGTAATAATAATAATAATACTAATATTAATAATATAATAATAATAATCATCGGTCCTTTCCGTATACTGTACAGTAAAACCGGAAAAATATTGACATTGCTGATGGAAACGCACCTGTCATATCTGTTATGAGTACAGTATAGTATTTCCTGAATCCAAAATTCTTGCATGATGGCATTGTTTTACTACTTTGTATTTCCAATAAAATTTTTAAAAGTTATGATTTTCTTTATATAGGGGTACATTGGTTTGAATAAATGGATTCAAGCTCTTGGTGATTACATGTGACTTTTCCTTCCTACCTTATTGCTCTTTGCACTGTATGTACTGTATAACTGATGTCATTAGCAAACAGGTTTTAATTTTGTGTGCGAGAAGGACGTTTATCCTTACACACAGGGCATAATATGTAAATCTTCTCCCACAGGACCGTAACCAAGCGGCAATGACTGTGTTAAATGGTCATGTTGTAGTGTGCCTCTTCGCAGATCCAGATTCTCCGCTAATAGGGCTTCGCAATCTGGTAATGCCTCTCCGAGCCTCCAATTTCCACTACCATGAGCTCAAGCATGTGGTCATAGTGGGATCAGTAGATTATATTAGAAGAGAATGGAAGATGCTCCAGAATCTCCCAAAGATATCTGTGCTAAACGTAAGTATTCAGTGATTTTGAACTTGTAATGAGATATTTCCAATGTATGAATGTAAAATGTTCAGTTATTAATGTCATTCAGCATTAGCATTTAGCCTAGCACCCCTATACATCAAATTTCATCTCTTACAGGGATCACCGCTGAGTCGTGCAGATTTAAGGGCTGTGAATGTTAACCTTTGTGACATGTGCGTCATATTAAGTGCTAAGGTACCCAGCAATGATGATCCAACGCTAGCTGATAAGGAAGCTATCCTTGCCTCTTTAAACATCAAAGCTATGACTTTCGACGATACCATCGGTGTTCTAAACCAAAGTGAGTTCAGTGAGCTTATACACATGTAGATTATAAATTATTGCCTTTGTGATTGGTTGTGTATGTTCTTGTGTGATGCTGCAGAAATCTTGCTTCATAAAGACTTTTTTTTTTAAGGCTGTTCAAAGATATAAATTTTTGACAGAATAATTTGTTAATAAAACTTGATGATTTTTTCCTGTTAATTACATAAAATATAACCTTTAAAATCCATAATGAAATATAAGCCATATATATTTTATGTATCTTCACATGACTTAAAGTATAAGTTAACCATAACATCTTTGATAACGACTAATAAAACAATACGTTTTGAGCAGATCCCAGTGGAGGTGGTGACACGCTGAGTCCACTGGGTTCTCCCATAGTCCTCCAACGACGTGGATCTGTCTATGGGGCTAATGTGCCTATGATCACGGAACTCATCAACGATAGCAACGTGCAGTTCCTTGATCAGGATGATGACGACGACCCAGACACTGAACTCTACCTAACTCAGCCTTTTGCCTGTGGCACCGCCTTCGCTGTTTCTGTCCTCGATTCTCTCATGTCTACGGTAAGCGAGATGTTGGGTCGTCGCTCAATTTATCAATTTTTATTCCTTGATGTTTGTTATACAACACCACCCTACTTGCAAACGAGTTATGTTCCGGACGGCCAGTTGTATGTTGAATTGTTTGTCAGTTGGTTAATGTACTCTTCGTGCCTGTTCAAGTACAGCATGATGTAAAATCAATCGGTACTGTATGATTTTTCATCCTAAAACGCAATGCTGTACATTGTACATACAGTGCTTTAAATGTACAGAATAGGTGTGCAGAAAAAAATCTTGAACTTGCGGGTGGCAAAGGGGAGCACTCTGAACACAATTTTAATTTGCGACCCCGTTTGTTTGTATCTCCGAACGTTTGTAAGTTGAATGTTCGTAAGTAGGGTGGTGTTTGTAGTTAAAACTGTAACACACAAACACTGGTTATTGACATACGCCAGAATCATGGAAACATTGAGTGTTGAAGTTAATTGCAGTGACATTTTGTATTTCAGACTTATTTCAACCAGAACGCTCTAACACTCATTCGTTCCTTGATAACCGGAGGAGCAACGCCTGAGCTAGAACTCATCTTAGCAGAGGGAGCAGGGCTACGGGGAGGTTACAGGTATGAAAGAAGTACCATATTGCACTCCCTAGTTCGTGGCTTTGTAATTGGTTTTGCATAAGTCATATAACATTCTAAATACTGTGTGTACTGCCATGATAATCCGAGTGAGTTTTCAGTAGCTCATATATTTTTAACTGGAACATAGTTTTGGTGATTAGAGTCTAGTGTACACATTTTCTAGATAATATTAGTATGATATGGGTAGATTTTTTTCTGTTATTAATCTAAAATCTTTTTTTTGTCAATAGAATTAATATGCAAAATTTTTCATTGCATTAGTAAGCAAGGAAACCTTGGGGAACTTTTCCATTCTTCATGGATTTTCTTCTCAAAACCTGTGTGTGGTAAAACCTGGGACATCAGTGGATTAATTGGAGAGAGGAAGAATAGAAGTTGGTGTTGATATTGGAACATCATAGTGGAATCATTTAGTTTTTGTGTAACTTTTATTGACATTACATCTTTGTTAAGATTTATATTTTTGAAGCTCATGCATTGTACATCTTGCGTTTATCATCTCTGAAGTAACACTTTACTACTTGTGCTTCTCTTAAGTATTTTTTGCATAACTAATGGTATTTCAAACATTGTCAGGTTAGGATAAAGATTTTGCTTTTCTGAAATTGAATAGGAGAGAAGAGATATGTAAAGTGAACAGCTTTCCTGAGTACAGTATGGTACTTGGACAAGGAGTTTTGTGGTATGCTTGACCGTGGAGTCAAAAGGGTGATACCACAGTAACGTACTGCTTTGTTAAAATTGCCAGTGCTGAATATGGGCATACTTCATGCATCTCATCAGTATGTAGGGAATGTTATAGTGCTGTAATAGCTCAGATGACCTCAAAATATTTAAAATATTTACAAATTTCTTGAATTCCATTCCAATATAAGTCACTATGTACAGAGTTGGAATATGTTTATACAGTAATTATATTTTACCGTAAATTTTAAATGAAAGTAACTTATGGGTTGTGCTAATTAATACAGCAATTCTTAGAAGTAACCCTCATGTTTGTTTTCTTGTAGCCAGTGAAACTGTGATAAGATAAGATATGCAGTACGGTATTAATGATGGTAATACTGTACCTGAGAAATTATGCGAATTCTACTTAAAACATTGATATAACATCCTTCTTGAAGTGTACCATGGTTTCCTCCTACTTATTCAATTTTTGCTTAGTGAAGTTTTTAGAAATACATAGGCTTTTTGAAACAAAGTACTGTATGTTTTTTATCTGATAGGTATTTGTAGCAAGTAACAGTTATATTCTCTTGTTGTTGTGATAAATATTATATATAATAAATTAACTGTAATGTTTATATCTCAGTTTAACAAACTATAGAGGAGTGTCTTTCATTTCTCACAATACTGTACATCTATTCAATATCTCAAAAAAATTGCAGGCTGACATTTACTATCACAAAAGTAATCAAAATCTTTCGCAGCAGTAACCAAAATGGAGTTGCACATACAACATAAAATTAAATGTTCCTGATATGCATATTTAATTGTCTTTAAACAAGGCATCATTCCTTCAAAATCTGGACTACTTTCCACATTCCAGCACACCTGAAACTTTAGCCAACCGGGATCGATGTCAAGTAGGTCAAATATCCCTCTACGATGGCCCACTCGGTCAGTTTGGTGAAGGTGGCAAGTATGGTGATCTCTTCTGTGCAGCACTACGGAATTATGGCATGCTATGTATTGGCCTCTACAGGTGAGTAGGCACAGAGCCACCCCCGATCTGCACCTTACACCAACTTTGTATCCACAGCTCTCTTCCATGTATGTAAAAGAAGGCTGGCAGAGTCAGCAATTGTCACTCTACCTGTTTTATGGGGAGTGGTGCAGCTAGGGCTTGAGAAACCATATATGACGCTTGGAGAGCAAATCTCCCCCTTTCTTATAAATATAACCATTTTAGTCCCAGCAGCTTATATATTGGTCGTTTCAAGTTCTACTCGTATTGCTCCATCCTTTTATCACACAAGTATTTTTTTTCTTTGGCCCCCATTACTAATACAGTCAGTTCTCATCCAGAAGGACTTCAGTCAGTGTTTTTCATCACTCACCAGTAGTAAACAGAATTGCTATCATACCGTGTTTCATTTTGTGGTGTACATAATCACCATGGATCATATACAGTACTGAGCTCACTATACTTTTATTTATGTAACAGCAGAGTATAGATACAAATGCAGTATTTAATAAAATTGGATTTCCTAAGTTCTATCTTGTAGCTTAAAACATAGCAGGCATATTTTCAGTTACCAGTAAGCAAAATCAAAGTATATTCAGTAATGAAAGCTAAATCTGTAGTTAGATCGTCTTGTGAAAATGTTATTGACATTTGAAGGGAACAAATGGCACTTTTTGCTAATGCCAGACCCAGAACTTTATTAGATACTTAAGATAAAACTGCATATTAAGATTTAATCGGACACTGATTTTTGCTGCTCTGTATATTAAGGGTGGTATTGTTTTGAAATTTTACAGAAACAGAACAATGGGAAATGAACCGATTTAAAATGATTTAGAGGGCATCTTTTTTTATTAGGTGATAAATAGAGGGCCATCTGTTTTTTGCCAAATTTAATTTTATTAATATTACCAATACACTGATTATAAAGTTGTAGCCATGTAGTTTTATCATACTCTACACTACAGTATATGAAGGTTTTAACACATGGTGTGATAGCAATAAACAAGTGTGAGAACTCGTACACTGGTGTTACAATTTTTAGCAACTCTTGCATTCAAAATTGAGACACAGCAGCACTTCATACTGGCACGATGGCCAATTTTCAGCAGTGATTTGTCAATTGATTAGCTCTTTTATGCATAATTTCAAATTTTCAATTTTCACTACTCATTCACTCGTTATTTATGTTCACAACAGACACATATAAAAAAGTGTTTCTGCAGCACAGCACCACAGATTTCTTAACGAAGGCCTTTCACAGATTTGCTTACAACATAACAGCTGAGTAGAAACTTGCCAAGTATGCAGAGAGAGAATGACATTCACACAGTTACTGCACTGACATCAACTTCTACAATTCATCATGAATATAACTTCTTGTTTTAACATTCCTTGCTCCCTTTTCCTGACCTCTCGGTAACCCCTTTTAGCAGTGATTCATTATCCTTGAGAAACCTCTCATATGAGAAGACTTCCACCGGTCCATTGTCCAGTTCTTATTGATGTTACCTGATTATTGCCTATAATTTCACTTCACTGATATATATATACAGTACTTTAAATGAGTTATGTTTGCTTTAAGATAGAGATTGAATTATTTGCATTATATTCAGGTCAATCTGTTAGAGGTGCTTGCTTTATCATGACATTTAATACTCTTTAAATTCTTGTTAGTTTCTGTCCCTTAATAATACTGTGCTTCAGAAAGTCCAATTCTTTGATCTCTGTTTGAGAGAGGAAATTATTGCTTGGCGTGTTCACTAAGGCTCTTTTAGAGTAAACAGAAAACTCCTTGATGTACAGTAACTTTTCCTTAAGGTTTAGGATATTTGGAGGTTTGCATTCTTGATGAATTCTCACTGTTATCTCTAAATTACTTTCTGTCGAGGCATTTCTGTCATTATCACTGAATAAGCTACAGTAAAAAGGGTGGTTCCATTCATAAAAAGAAATGGTTTTCACTTACTTTATTCAAGCAGTAAAACTTATAAAGTGATGTTGATATACTATGCCAGGTAACCTAGTATCCTGTGAAGGTTACTTTGAAATATACAGAATCACTTCGGTCATGTAAATCGGGAGATTTTCTGCTAGCTCTAGCAGAGGCTTGTTGAACGCACCATTGACTGAAAACAAGAAACTGTCACACTGACAAGAAGTGTCTTGTTCTGTCATGGTGCTCTCAGTTCACACATTTATGTCCCACAGTTTACGTCTCAGTTTGACGAGATAAAAGATACTTCTTCGTGACTGTTCATGTTACCTCCAGCTCAAAATATGCAGTTTCTTGTAATTTTTGGCACTTATGCTCTTCTATTCTTCTCTTTGTTGTGAGTGCTCCAACTTTCATATCCCCCTCCCTCCCTTTGCAAATCTTTAGAGAATTAAAATTTTGTATCATATGCAGCAGGTGAACATAAAGTATGCCTTTGAAACTTTACTGAATGAATATGAACTAAATCCATGATTGCGCCTGAGTTGTGTAATGTTTTTCTTCATTTATTTCATAAACGATCGTAGTATATTACAGCATTAGCTTTCAATGCTATTTACTATAATGGTAAGTTATTCTAGCCAGACCAGTCCTATTTTATTTATGCTTTTTTATCATGTTGGTATGATTATGTTTCTGGTGTAAGAATGATAAGTGAATAAAACAGCTTCTGTGTGACTGAAGGGTTTCTATACTGACGTACTCTTGTGTTCTTAAAACTGACACGCTGAAGAACTTGTACTCCTTAAATGTTATAAATGCACTCATTATTTTTGTATATTTAAATTACTGGTTTTTAAAAAAATCACTAGATGTTATACAGTTATAAACTACCCTAATGTAAAACCGATACAGTACTGTAATCAATTTGGATTTCTTAAATTTTCTTATGTAAAAATAGTAACTGATCAGAATACTGTAATTAGTTTCTTAATATGTGATTACTACATGCCAAAGCAGTATACTTTGCACTTGAAGATTTTTAGCATTAGGTAAATGAGGCTTGAGCTTTTCTTTGAATGAACTAATTGTGCATATTATTCTATGTCCCTTAATTCTACTTAGCACCTGACCAAGTACATTTCTTAAAACATAACTGACATTAATCAAGTGTTGCATACAAAGTCTTAACACAGTCATGGAAATATTAAATGAAACTTGCAGACCCAGACTTAGGATCAGGTAGTGGGATAGAACTTGAAATTTTACATGCAGCTAAACCTTCCCCACCACATGTAATCATCATACAGTGTCAGCTTTCTGCATCAAGAAACAACTAGTTTTATTTTTGAGTTCTGTCCATGGATCATATTCCCTACTCTGGTTCATTAAATTCTGTGCATTGGTAAACTATTTATTAGATATATCTAACTTTCATAATAATGGCTCTTTTCATGTTTGTCTTTCCCCATTTTCCTCTGTGAAGGATTTATGAGGTTCTTTTCATTTTTCATTGACTTTTATATGGATCATCCCACAAAAGCTGTTCGCCCTGTATGGAGAAGAAACTCTCCAGGGAAGTTGGCCAGCCAGGATAGCATAAAACAAGTATTTACACAAAAGAAAGGAAATGATGAAAAGTTTATCAGTTAGAACAGAAAGCCTGAAAAGGACGTACCATTATGGTCCCGTGCTGTGAAAGCTCTGGTATGGTGTTTGAGACTAAATATCCATCTGAATGGGAAATGGAACAGTACATAAGAGGGGAAGTAGAATAAATCAAAGATTCCTTTGCTTTTAGCATTTGGTGCTAAGGTTGATATGCTGGGAGAAGGAAAGAGTTTTCCAGATAAACAAAAACTTTGCCAATAATTACTGATTAAGTTTACTGAAGGGCCAAGCCTTAATGGTAGCTCTATAACGATACTAGGGGAGAGTAAAAAGTAGCAGGAACCTGTAAATCATCTTGCACTTTTGTATATAAGGTTCATTTACAACAGTACAGTACCTGTACTACAGAGAAATTTATGATGGTTATCTGACATTGAATATTAATAAGGTAAATGTTTGATGCCAGTAATGCATACATCATGGATCCAAGATTAATATTTTCTTAGTTTCTCAATAGGGGAAAGTAAATCCTGATATTATGGATCTAAGTTGAATATATTCTGTTCATTTTCTTTATAGAGGGCAATGAATCCTGTTTATTATGTACATTATTAAAGTTTAATTTAATAGTCTATTCGTTTAATTTATAAGGGAAGGCAAATTGTATATGTGAAGATTATAAATTTAATACATATCCATTCCTCCCTCTGCAGGATAAGGTGAATCCTGTATATTATTATATTATGAATCAAGGCTGAATATTCTATTAATTTCTTTGGTTGGAGGTGATCCCTTTTGAAATGACAAGGCCTTTAAATTTCGTCATCCCAATGGATAAATTTGACCATCCATCTCCTGTCTATATCAACACAGTTTACTCCCATCGAACCCCCAGAAACGTTGTTCCCACTTGCTAATTGACACAGGTGTCAGTTATTATGAATATAACATAGCTGCTATTTGAATCATCATTCGAACTTTGATTTTTACCTTGCTGTTATCAATGGTTACTGGTGCACTAAGCAGGTTATATTCCTTCATGATCATTATAAGTTTTTGGCATGTTGTAATTATTATTGCTGATGTAACTGTTCATTTATTTCCATCAAGTTTTGGCCTTACTTTGCCTTGTTTTAATATGATACTGCACAATATAATTATCAGTAATTTTATGGAAAACAAAATTTACTTGACTGAGGAACTAATTTTTGTAAGAGGTTAGTTGACTATGAATTGAGATATTAATACTAGAATCCTAAACTGTTTTCATTCTTCCACACACCAGATGTCTTTAAAAACTTAATTAAATGATAACTTTGTGAATAATGCATTAGATATGTTTCTTAATATGTTCTGGTGTTGCTTATATTACATAAGTTTTTGCCAAAATAGGAAGAATACTTAAGTTTTTAAAATGTTCTAGTTCAAATATTTGTTCAATGCTTGTGGAAAATTACTCAAATTGGATGTAGAAAAATTGGTACTCAGTTGAAATCGTGTCAAAATTTTGAATCATTCTGATATTTCTTCAGCTTTAAAATGTATTCAGAAATATTTTGGGTAAAGCTTTTATAAAATCCCTTTAAAAAGGACTGGTTTACGAATGTATGTGTGCAAAAGTTGTGAGTGCATGCCAAGTAATGTGCATGATTCTTTATGCAAAGATCATTCAAGGTACTTACTTCATCCAAAGTAACAAAGTAAACATAAAGGAAACAAAATCATCAGTGACATAATAAAAGTTTGTATGTCATTTGTAATTGACCGAGGAATTAATTAGGGTTATTAACATATATCAGAAAGTTATGGATATGACTTTTGATCATGCTTTTTTTTCCATCCTAAGCAGTCTTTTACAGTTTTCTTGAGCTCCAAAGATATTATTGCGTATCAAAAGGTCATAGCTTCATGATGAATTAGTATAAAATTTTAATGAACAGATGTTGATACAATGAAGTCTCACAGTTCACTCATTCGAGAACTGACTGTATCTGATTATTTTTGCACCTTTCACCCTTTTTATAGTACTGTATTTAATATCAATCAGAATTCTTCCTCAAAACAAAGAGTGCCTTTTGCATCAAAGTCTGGTTTGCTAAAATAGGTTACTGTAATGTATTTCAAGATTGTACTTGCACCTGGCTTGTTAAATTCCTATCGTAATTTATTCAAAACTATGTAAGTAGGCTTTGTAAAGTATGTAAACCTGCTTTTAAACACACGGCTTATGAGACGTTTCTGCACTTCTTGTACAGTAGCATGGCTAATGAACAAGCTTGTAAACTGTTTGCAAAGATCGGGAGGAACTCGTTTTTTGATATATCATTTTCGTTATGCTCGTGAGATATGAAATTGATTTACAGAACACTCCGTATGACTCCTCAATCTGGCGTTGGTTTGGACTGCAGATTCCGCGACACATCAAGTTCGTGTGACGCATCGTCCAAGCGGTATGTGATAACCAACCCACCGGATGACTTCACGTTGCTGCCCACTGACCAGGTGTTCATCCTCATGCAGTTTGATCCCGGCCTTGAATACAAGCCTAACCGAGGTGACATGGCCAAGGAGGACAACTCCTGACTCCTCCTCTGTAGCGCCCTCACTGATGGACCCTACTCCTACATCTGAAGAGTCCAGCGCTGCACCGACACTACACCAACACCATAACACACCACCCGCTCATCAGCTGCTGCTGTCGTTCGCCAATTGCTCATAGTTGTGCATCAGCGTTCGGCAGCTGCCACGTGCTGTGCCTCAGCCGTCCTCCCCACTACAGTTTCCCACCCTTGTCTCCTCCCCCTTCCCCCTCCACAGTATTGACCTACATTCCCTGTAGCAGCCCTCATTTCCCTTAGTGGGTTTTTGGTCTATTGTGTTCCAGATGGTCCCAGCATAAGAAGAGGTGTTGTACACCTCACTACATGAGCAGGTGGCCCATGTGTGCTTTGTCAGTCTTAGTTCATATGTGTTCATGCTGTTCTGTAGTTGCTCATTTTTCAAGAAGAGTGAATTGACAAATCTTTAATTTATGATCTTTAACATCTTTGTATATATTGATGGTTGAATGAGTATTCTTTGTGTGTTCTTCTCTACTTTTGTGTGGGATCGCGGACTTTTGAAATAGGGAAATTCACAATGTAACAGAATGTTCCAACTATGCAAAGTTGCTACCTTGACTCACTCGCTAGTGTCCCAGGTGGTTGGGCGTAGCTCCATTGTTAGCCCTGAGTTTAGTTGCCCGTTGTAAGTCAGCCTGCACATGCCCGGCTCACAGACACACCGGCCAATGCAGCCGTACAAGTCACACCTGCAGCAAGTGCTCATGTATTCAGGGTCCTTCAAACTCCCCTGGACACGTGCCACAGACCAGTCTGAGGCAGTGCTAATTTGATAATGTCAAGGCAATGCAGTTGTATGCTTGCAGTGAATGGAGAAGCACTGGGCAACTGGTGCTGTGGTATGGATGGTCCAGGTCTGTTTGAGAGTGAGGATGCTACAATAGAAAGATAACTATTAAGCATATCTTTTTGATGTATTTTTTTGTAATTTGTGGAAAGCATTTAGGTAGATAAAGTCGTCTTAATTCAGTAACAAGTTCTTTTATTGTCTTTGTTGTGTTCTATGAGATAATGTTTTGTTTATAAGCATTTAATTTTTTTATTTCCTCATCTAACCATTCATTATTGTTTTTAACCAGATTTTATAAATTCTGGTATTACAACCACATTTTCACAAGCACTATATAGCCAGGGATAGTTGTTCAGTAAGACTTAGGCCCAGAATTGTATTTAAATGCGATTTGTTTAGAAGAGTGTGAAAAATAATGTGTTATAGTTTTTTACTTAGTTGTGATGATACATTGACAGAGTTTTCTGATTAATGCGTCAGTGTAAATAATAAAGAATTCTTGTCTTACAAGAAGAAATTGTCAAAATGTGTGAAATTGTCAAAATGTGTGAGAAGTTGTATTTCACTAATCAAAATTAATGGCGCCATGTCCGTGAGGTGCCAGGGTGCTGGGTCCTGTGGGTCCTGGGCCCATTGTGGTCATCCGTGGCTACTAGCACAACCACCTCCACTAGAAGACAGCAGCAGAAGCAGCAGCGAGGGCCAAGGACCTCCAAACACTTCTTATGATGGCTGATCTTATCATAAGCTTTTTAACTCAGAGAATTTTAAGTCAAGTCGTCACTACACAAAATGCTGATGAGGATCTAAGGTGGCCATGTCAACTGGTGGTACACGAGTGCATGTTTTACAATAACTGTTTTGTTGATTACATATCCTGAAAAGCGTGTGTTTTTATCCATGGTCTCAATGAGGGGCCAAGTCCACTTTGATCCACCAGTATATGGCTGTCTATGGTCTCTTCTAGTGGTTGTGACCACTGGTGGCCCCCCTTAGCTGATAAGGAGGCTTTTCTCTTTATCCTGCTGAGCCACAGTGACCCCTGTGATCATATCCTAGTTGTATGGTATGCCATTCCACTTTTTCTGATGTTAACATTATCCTGTTTTGATCCACAGTGTGCAATGATGTATAATAATCCTGTTCCTACTTACAATAACCTTAGGAACTTGGTCCATAATGGCCGTTAATATCAGTGATAACACTCACTGATTTATGCTTGAGTGTTAATATTCACCAGAGTGTCATTAATGTCTACTCATGCATATTTTCTCCAGTCCTAATAAAGCTGTGCTGCACGGAAGTATCTGTGAACATTGACAGTTGCTCAGCTAAGGTGAGGGCTTGACATCCATCACCACCAGCTGCAATGGGAGTGATTAGCGCATGAGCCAACAGGAAGGACTCAATAAGTGCTGCTGCTCTCTGGCTGCAACTGTGTTGTAATTGCCTTACAAATGCCAAGAGCTTAATAAGTTTTTATCTCTTCAATCATGGCTTAATCTTTTCATAATATCACAGACCACTAGCGGGTGCAGGGATGTGTCAGTCGACTAAAAGTTATGGAGATGAATGATTGTTGAAAATGAGTTCATAGTTTAGATTTTTAAGAAGTTTAAAATGTTTTGTTTTTATATTTTGTTAAGATAAACAGATATTATATGGCAAAACAAGTGAAGTGGAAATATATATAGAAACAAAAACAGACTTCATGCAATGTATGGGCAGCCGACTGACAACACTATGCTCCCAATTGTCCACCTGCCTCATTTTCTTTGAACTATGCAGAGACAGAATCAGGAAAAAAGAAAGGTATCAGACTCCGAAAGGGGCCACTTGTTTATATTGATGAAATTGACAATTCCAGTATTTTATCAGAGGATTAAGGTCTTTCTTAATTCCTTGACTTTGTCCCTGCAGAAGTATATTGGTCATGCAGTCAAATTACTGGAAAATTATTTCTCATTAGTAACATAATGAAATGTGATATGTAATATAGATCAAGGTGTCATTTACTGCATGATAATCGTGCTTCTTTTGAAAATGTTTTATGAAATCACTATACAGTATACTATTTATCCTTGTATTTCTTCTTCATATTTAAGGAAGAAATTTTTTAGTCTATTTTGTGTCCACTTGTGTTTCCCTGCCTTCTGCTCTGGCCTCTTCAAAATAATGAATAATGGTGACCTCTTGCCTCTGCTCTTTTTCAGTGTGGAATCTTTTGGTCTTTTAAATTATGTAAAAAATGAAGAAATGCTTTTTAAAGATAATTTAAATGGTAAGAAACGGAGTACGTATTGTCACCACAAATTTCATAAGGTAAAAGGGGACGAAGTATTTGAAATTGTGATGCACCATTGGATATCATCATATCATAATGACTCTGATGGAGTAGTGACATAATACTTTCTACAGTATAACTTTTCTACAGGGTTGCACTCAAGAAAATTAAAACAGATTAACAAGTACACACATGGAGTACATTTGCATTTTATCTGTAAATTTGGATTTATGTTATTTGGCCAAAGTGCTGCTTATCCTTCAAACAGGCTCCTACGTTATCCTTTAACATCATCAGTAATATTGTAGTTGTTTATGACATGAAAAAATGTATTGAATGAAAATTTACAAAAAAAAAAAAAAAAACAATAAGACTGCACATGAAAATGATTGACATCTATATTCGTGTGAACTTTTCCCAAAATTTTTTTTTGTGATGCTCCTGATGACCTTGCTTCTGATTGTGCATAATAGTAATATCTATAAAATCTGAATGTGCTTTATGCGTGTATCTTAGAGGTGTATGTATATGGAAATGTATATATATATTACACCAGGTGAATCAAGACTGGCCAAAATCTAATGTAGCATACAAAATATGAACATATGCAGTACACACATGTGCTTGCACACATAAAACACACACACACTTACATCTTTATACATACTGAACATCTACATACTGCCAGGCCTTATTGTTACAGGATTTGGTGATGAGCACCCCCATATGTTATGGCACTCAAGTTTATTACACCCAGAAATGTAGTTTCCAACAGAGATTCTTATGGTAATTCAAGAGAAAATAATTGATTTATCCATTGAATTTATCAGGTTAACTCAAGGTATCTGCTTGGGGAATAGAAGGCATAATTTTTCCTAAACATTTTTAGAATGATAAATTCCACGACCTTAAAGAAACGTCTGTGTACCAAACGTGTGATTCTGCATGATAATCTCGTACTATCCATAGGGTGCTAAACATCAAGATGTTCATAGGGAACCCAGTGAATCGGTGAAACAAGAGGTCTTACAGTATACAACACACACAAAATTGATTGAGGCAATCACATTTCAACGGGGTTAATAATAGTTCATCAGTCACTGCTCTCATGATTTTATACCTTTTATCATTTTTTTTAATAATCTTTGTTCTGAATCAGAGTCGTAATCTGACTGTTGTCCTTTACCTTGGCACCAATCTAGGGTGAGTCCAGCATATTTCTAACAACTCCAAGATAACTCTGGTGAATGATGTTGAAATGTAGAGATGCATTCAGGTGCATAGCATCACTTGAATTTAACCAAAGTAACATTTTTGTAGTGATGGAAAATTCTTGGTTGAATCAGTACTCTCTAGTGATAGAGTCATTTTAAATAAGATCATGTATAAAACTTTAAGGCAATTAAAGACTTAACTGTTTTGATATACTTCAGTGGCAGTTCTTTGTAGTTGTTCGAAATATCCTAGTCTCCCGTCTTTACTGATGAGATCTGTTCACTTGATTAACCTGTGCTAAACTTTTTTGTCTTATCTGGGCTCTGCTCTGCAAACCCGCCTTACTAAGTCTTGTTTTGTTGCAGAAGCAATAAGGCAAATAAAAAAAAAGTTGTAGAAGTTTTAAGAACTGCTTGTTATGCAAAATGGCTGTTGCCATGATGCAGAAAATTTAAACGCAACATGGATTTCAGATTTTTCTAAGCTACTGTACATGTGATAAATGTTATTAATAGAGGAACTTTTTCTCTGGTGTAGTGTACAAATCTTCAAGTTCTTTTCACAACATAAGCGGATGTATTTTTTACGAATCCTTCTGTCAGTCCAACCAAAACAGTACTTGCGTGCTCACTCTGCGTCTTGAAAAGATGAATCCGATTTGAACGGAATAAAAACAAAAAATTGGGGTAAGAGGGTTAGATTTACAAGCAAAGATTTGCATATTATACCGTAGGTTTGCTTCCTCTGAATTCATGCTACCATCCAGTGGCATAGGGCTGGAGGTTCTGACTACATTATTTGTGATGCTAAGTTATCGCTCTAGCTGGACTAGATCCTGATTGGCTGATGTATCACAAGGTAATGCTGCCAAAAAGAGAAAAGGCCACTGGCATGTTTATTTAGTTAGTCACAATGTTGTTAGAATGTTTGGCCTCTGTGCGTGTGTGTTGGTGCGCCATCTCCTCAGGCCACTGCACAGCGGACTTGCGGCCTGGTTGGGGTTAAGATTCTTAACAAAATGACAAAATTACGACTGTACATCCTCCAGGGAAGAACGAGTGTTCCAACTGCATTTATTTTTATCAGTGATTGGGTGAATACTGTGTCTAATAGCTCTGTTAGGTGGAATTGTTGATATTGTTATATACTGAAATGCCACTTTGAAACTCTCAGCAAAAGAAAAAGGAAATTTTGCTCTTAGTTTTAGCCCCATCTATGGTTGTTATTGCGAGCCGATCTCTTGTGTCCTGCTGTCGTGCCCTCGTCTCACCGTTTATTAATCTCAACTTGCCCTCTCTCACTCTGTAGGAATACAAACAATCAAAATATTTTACACATCTGAAGTTAGCATTAAAGCTTACATAAGAGAGAATTATTATTTTATCTATGCAGAGTTTTGGGAAAGTATGTATGATATTCATACTCATTAAATAGGAGGTCTTTTTTGCTTTGTATGGAATGAACACTCTTGAATATTACGTGAAAATGGTTCCATTTCACAGGGTGCAGTTTCCTCTGATGTTTATCAAAAGAAAAAAAAAAAGCAATGCATGCACAGGCAAGTTGGACTCATTTCACTTGGTCGTATCAAAGGGTATGTAACAACAAACACTTGAAATTGTTTTCTAACTACGCAATGCAAAAGTCTCTGTTATTGCGACACGGGAAGTATTGTAACTAATTGGTACAATGGATGCATAATGTTCTCTGTAGCACATTAAGGAAATATATATATATATGAAGATATGGTTCTTTTTGATGTTTGTATAAGCAGCATTACCTCATGTAATCAAGGTTAGTTATTCACTAAGAAAGAAGGTGGATATTTAATTTTTATATATATATATATATACATATATAGATATATCTATACACAGATATCTTGAGGAAAGGTTTTCATGGGGCAGTGGACGGGACACAAGACATGGGATAACGTTGTGTTAATGTTTGTTTAATGTAAGGTATAAACTTATTACACTATGGTTCAGAACTGTTTTTATTTGATGAATATTTGAAGCAATAGAATAAATGCACCTCTGTTAAAACCTGCCTTGTTTTTTTTAACCTCATTAGCTATAAGACTGTTACTCTTTTTATATTCTAGACAGTTTTCATTTTGGAATAAAAGTAACTCTGGAAAAATCTTACTTTAGTTCTGCTACTAATGTTATTTTTATCATTTGAGATCTAACTGAAAATACATTGATCAGAGGTGTTTTAACAAAAGCTACAGCCTTTTCATCTTGTATGGAACTTCTTATACATATAACCTAGAAGAACCAATGATTTGACAATGCTTCTTAAACTGTCAAGCAAATTTAGAACCTATGAGACTGAAGAATGCCACATTAAATACTCTTATGGTGTAGGGTAAAACCATTCTAATGAATTTGTGGTACCTTTTGGCAAACACAGTTCTCCCATTGGTTGGTGTTTATAAGAGGTGTTCCTAAAACATTTAAGGGTGAGACCAGGAATTACAAAGCAGATATCAACATGTACAGGAAACACTTGCCTTAATGAGTGACTCTTGAAGTTTATAAATTACCCTAAGACAACTCTCTGGAAAGATAAAAGGGAAAAACATAAGAGATGCAGCAACGACCTCGACTAAAGTAACATTTAATGAATTCCAATCTAGAATTCCCTCATCGTGATTTAAGGAATATCAAATATTTTGCATTACTTGTACTTGCTAAGAGGTATAAATAAATTTGTGAAATACGGTCTACCGAGTGCACTGCTACATAAATATGCCGAACGTTGTATCACATTCCAGTGAGAATGTACAGATATGGCAATTAACGTCGATATATATCAGTTGCATAAAGTGAATAAACTATTTTCTGATAGCTGTTTTGTAGTAACCTTGCGGCAGGTAGCACTACTAATCATATTTCATCGACAAACAGAAGAACCAGAGGCTACCCATTTTCCAAAAGAATATAACCAAACTCTTACATAAAAGATAGAAGGCCACGGTGGATACGATATTAAACTTGAAAATTCCCATTCAGTGTTTTTTATTTGGCTTTTGTAACTAAAGATAAATACTCAGTGCAAGATTTGATGTTGAAAACACTTGGATAAGAATGAATGATAAAAAAATTATGGGTTTTAAGAAATGTTGGAACCGCTGAAGATGACAGTCAGCTGATAACTGTCATTCGAGTTGGAGGTTGGAACCAAAAGACGTTTTTCACCTTAAACGTGAGTTATTTTATAATGTTAAAGGCTGGAGTGTCTCTTCAAAGGTAAGATACATATAATCACGGTTTATGGGAAATATTAAGGTATAACTAAGTTATAGGTACACGGCGGGTATTTAGCGAGAAATGGCAGTTTCTTATAGTATTTTGGATGCTTATTAACAATTTAACGTTAATTTTTGGCGGTCGGCTGTAATTAACCTGTAAATTATTACATAATTATTGCATATGAGATGGTAAACACCTCCTATTAGTACACATTCTCTAAAACCGTCGAGTGTTACACACGTCAATCACCTGTCACTGTCAAAGAACTTTAGTGGCTTACTGATGCAACAATACTAAATTTTACAGTACATCCACAACTTACCAATCACTTGACCCCTATACTTCCTGGGTGCCAAGACCTATTCTACTATAAGGGTAAGGTCTGACCTATTCGTGAAGTCTTTAAGGCAACACAAGTGAAAGACAAGACCACGTGACCACTACCCAGTCCGTCAGCCGTCTGCATTGAAATCCCTAAACTTCCACTTCAGTTAGCATGAAATTAACCACAAAGACATCTCACCAGGGTTACCTTGCTTTCCGAACCTTAATAAAGGTGAATACGTGCAAAACAACAAATAATAATTTCACCCAAACACTCAAGAGTTTACCAGCCCTTAAAATACCACTGAATTAACGTCACAAGGCATTGAATGATTCGATTTCGTTCGAATACATGGCCTGGCATGGGATCAGCACTTGAACATTAGGTCAAAATTATCATTGGTCATCAAGCAATGCTATAAATAAAAACTGGAAATGAATAACTTACCTTATTCAAAATCGCTGAGATCTGATTCGTCAGGATTTAACCTCTGTATTTTGAAGGTGCTCTTGAAAGTGGCAGGTCCAGGCCGTACCGTGGTGCTCGCGGAAGTGGCAGGTCCAGGCCGTACCGTGGTGGTGCTCTTGGAAGTGGCAGGTCCAGGTCGTACCGTGGTGCTCTTGAAAGTGGCAGGTCCAGGTCGTGCCGTTTTAGGTTGCGAAAGCGATTCGGTGACAGGGGGTGTCGGCCGGCTTTTGAGCGGATAAACACGCTTGATTAATTCCAAGAAAGCCCAAAATGGACACGGAGCATGTTCCAAATATCGCTTCTGGACACAGTGCGCAGAAAAATAACTGTCGTAGAGGTCTTTCTGCGTCCCGTGCCTGGGCAGCGCGCTCCGTTTGAGAACACGCCACTGGGACTCGATGGTGTTCGTGTGCACGGTCGGGTCGTTCGGACTGACGAAGTTGACGTTGTGATCAACGACGTTATGCCGGAAATAATGATCCCGAACGTTGTTGTACGCCTTCCAGGAATCCGATATTATCGTGGTTTCTGGGAGGACGTTTTCCAGCAGCACCGGGAGCAGACTTTCCGCCGAAACGTCCGGAACGACTCGGAAGAACGTCTCGCGTGTTTGCCGGTCAATGCCGCCGAACACCCAGCATCCGTCGACCTTACGACCGCGGTTATACTTTCGCTTGCCGAATTTGCTCTCGTCAATCTCAACTACGTGACCTGGACCGCCAATCTTCTTGTTGTCGGCGAGCAAAATCTTGCTACAAACGCTGCGGCAGAACTTGTACCAATCGACCATAGTGTGCGGTGAGATGTCGATTAAGTTGTTCCTCACGACATGCTGAGGAATTCTGGCAGCAAAACAGTATATCAGTAATATGATGATTCTTTTCGACAACCTCGACCCTTCGAAAAAAGAGCCGTGCCGTGCGGAGAGCTTCTTCCTGCAACTACGGTTGGTACAGCGCCACATAAACGTGGGTTGGCCGGTCTGAGGGTTTTTTCCGTCACAAATAAATTTCACAGTTCCGACACCACACGTCGCACACGTTCCGGAAAAATCGCCCAACAAGCCCTCCTGGTATAAAAACTTCGGAAATTCGTCTTGTAATTCCGTAAACTTTAATAAATGGGAGAACAAGGGCTTTTTAACAGCCTTGAAATCTTCTGCAGTGGAAATTTCACGATAGACACTGGCGTTGTGCCCTTCCATTGTGGAGGCTCAGACAAGAAAGAACCCTGAGTCCTGACTCCTGAGTCTGATTCCGAGTCAAAGCGTGGGTCTGTGAATCATATCGACCAGAATCGATGTGATTGGCTGGTTTACAAAATCCCGTAGGCCTAAGGCGTGACCTAGGTCATCCAAGGCTGTGATTGGACAGTTTTAAAACTCCCGCAACCTGGTAATGGGGCGACACACTGTGGTCACCTTCGTAACATAATTCATAACAGCACAAAATTATGTTTTTTTAATGCTAAAGATAATGGAAAGCCACACATGGTCGTTATTACTGACTATCTACTTCCTAATAATAGGCATAGAAAGTCTGCTGTAGAATTTGCTCTCGCTCTCTTTAACCACATGGCCAAGACCTCCGGATCTTCATCTTGTCTGTTATGAGAACTTCTGAACAGCAATTATACAATAAGAAGGAACTTATAGCAAATATTTGGTACTACAGAGACAATATAGCTTAAACAATATACTTAAATCTTTGAAAGCACAAAGTAATAGAACGATATAGCGAGCCGTTTCAAAGGAAATTCCATCTACTACTACTACTACTACTAATCCAATCGACCTAATTACAACCAAACTTTGCAAAAATCCCGTTAATAAATTCCTGGTACCATTTATATGCAAAGAAGATAATTGGAAAAAATCTACCTGAACGATAATTTATATCGATCGACAAGCGAACCGTTTATTGGCCATTTCAATATAAATCCTTCTAAAGTTCTTCCTCAATTTGGAAGAAGAGTTAAACGTCCTCCAACATGGGACTGTGGATGTTGCTAAACTGTTCACACGAAATAAATGAGCGATTCGATAAACTGTTCTTCATCGTAGCACCGTAGAGGCAAATTCAAAATGGGCAAGGGTAGGCCTTTAAATCACACTGTCATATTGGAAACTGATTTTGAACAGGTAAGAAATATGACCTAGGACATGACCCTGGTCGCCAATAGTATCTTAAACATACGAAACTATTTACCTCATTGAAGTACGATACCATTATCATGAAATAGTTATATCATAATTAATGTTGCACTGTTACGCTTAAAAACAATTGCCAATGAGCAAAATGTTGTTAATGTACTTTATTTGCAGTCTTTCGACGTTGCAAACTTGATTCATACGCTATAAAATTTAAATGTAGAAACCCTTTGATATGACGCCATATCAGAAGACCCGTGGAGTAACAAACGTAAAAATAAGATAGCTATTTTACAAGCCGTTAAAATAAACACTGTATTGATCGTTTTTGCAATTTCACCTTAAGCAAACACAATTTTATAATAGGTACTGCAAGAAGTAAATTTTCTTCGAAGTTGAATTTCATCACAGAGAAAACGCATTTTATAGGAGACACAATCATTCCTGAGTGTGTGTATATATATATATATATATATATATATATATATATATATATATATATATATATATATATATATATATAT
>NC_089787.1:24970623-24988123 GCF_040412425.1 Macrobrachium rosenbergii | reverse complement strand
TATTAAGCTTCAGTAAGACGGAATGGTTTAGAGTCCAGTTTCTTTACTTTACAAAGTACTACAAGCTTTCAAAGACGTACAGACTCCTACTTCAGGAACCGGTAGCGCCCTTGCCTTTCAATCGAAAGACGTGGGTTCGATCGATGTGAGTCAGAAACTTATATATATACACACACACACACACATATAATATATATATATATATATATATATATATATATATATATATATATATATATATATATATATATATATATATATATATATATGAGAGTTGCTATCCCCATAACTTTGCTCCAAAGATATACATGGAACTCATATGCCAACAGCATATGTCATTCCCTGGCGGTACCCATACGAGAACTGACAGACCAATTAATATCTTTTAACTAAGCTGATCGGAAAAAGAAAATATATATATTTTCACTCTAGAAGGAATGTGATTATTTTCTCCCTACGAAAATTACAGGTAATTACTGAAAGGAAAGGGATAAATAATTACCTTGGATATCACCAGGCGCGCCGGTGACGGCTTCTTTGTTTCATACTAAAGGAGAAGGAATATTAACCAGCTATACTGCGACTTAGAGTTATATTATTGGAATGGAGTTATGTAATCCGAGATAGAAATATCTGAAGGACCCTTTGAATCAGAATATATATATATATATATATATATATATATATATATATATATATATATATATATATATACATATATATATATATATATATATATATATATATATATATATATATATATATATATATACATATATATATATATATATATATATATATATATATATATATATATATATATATATATATATATATATATATATATATATATATTGCAGATATAAAAAACTAGGGTAGTGAATAGAAATTGCAGAAGAAAGTAAAAGAGTATGAAAGTGCTTTCAGAGGAGAAAGCTGGGAGGTAAATGTGAAGGGAAATTTAAACCATGAAATAGGTAAAAATAGGTAAAAGTAGGTAAGTAGGTAAATCTGGTATATAAGTAAAAGTTAATAAAAATAAGTAAAACAGGGAAGGCAGTAGGAACTGTGTAAACGATTGGGAAGACATTTACGAAATAAACGTTACCCACAGAAATAAAAAAAAAATAAAATAAAAGATAAAAGTACAACATCCAGTGTGACGTCACTGCACCTGAAAAAAAAAGAAGAGATAAAATCCACTTATCCGCCGAATAAAAAGAAGAAGAAGAAGAAGAAAGAGGAAAGTCGCCGAGGCAGATGGTGTGAGCGAATTATTGATGGACCTTCTTTTTGGAGTCCATTAGATTTAAAAGCCTGCGACAGTCTAGCCCAGCCATGTATGGGAATAATGAATACTTCAAATTACCGGGAACCCGACGGGAATTCAATTCCTATTTTATATTTTAAATTGGTGGTCTTCAACGATCGACATTAAAAAAATAACACGCTTATAGAGTCCTTCCTCTCTCTCTCTCTCTCTCTCTCTCTCTCTCTCTCTCTCTCTCTCTCTCTCTCTCTCTCTCTCTCTCTCTCTCTCTCTCTCTCAGGAAAAGGAACTGAAGATCATGGCAGAATTATATGTTTCAGAATGAAAAATCCAAAAAACCAAAGTCATAAATAAATGGAAAAAGATTAAATCCTACGAGAACAGAGAGAGAGAGAGAGAGAGAGAGAGAGAGAGAGAGAGAGAGAGAGAGAGAATTATATGTCTCAGAACGAAAAACCCCAAACTAAAAGTCCTAAATAAAAGAATAAGGATTAAATCCTGTGAGAACAGAGAGAGAGAGAGAGAGAGAGAGAGAGAGAGAGAGAGAGAGAGAGAGAGAGAATTATATGTCTCAGAACGAAAAAGCCAAAACTGTGATCATAAATAAAAAGATAAAGATAAAATCCCACGAGAACAGAGAGAGAGAGAGAGAGAGAGAGAGAGAGAGAGAGAGAGAGAGAGAGAGAGAGCCGTGAATAAAGAGGCTTATCGAACGCTCCCTACCTAAATTTCACTTGGTCCCAAAGATAAGTTTATCACCGACACTAAATTCCTTCGTCCTCCATTCATTACGGAAGTTTCTGCCTTCTGTTCAAAAGGAATTTTCTTCCCCTACCTGGAAACCGGAGCCTTTACACTTAAGAGGCGTCGTAAGCTTAAAGATGTATGTTTATTGGAGATATCCTGTTCTGTATGATTAAAAAAAATAACAAAAAGAACAGATGTCTTTAAAAATGAAAATGCCAAAATCAAATGTGAAATACGAAAACTATTTTTTAAAAAACTTAAATTCTTAAGTAACAACCTATTGCTCTTTTTCCCCTTGTCCAAAAACAAAAAAATTAAAAAAAGGTATTTCTTAGTTTTGTCAAGCTTGTAATCAGATGACGAACAAAATGAAGCACCTGATACCACTTTGCTTTCACAAACAACAGTTTGAATTTCGAAATAAACTTGTATTTTTGGTCCTTTTTATAAATGAACAAAATCGCTGTGTTGGATATTTATGCAAAGTGAGTGTTATCATTTGCAATTCATAGAGAATGAGAGTGGTTCATATTGCCTATGGTAATTGGTATACATGTGATTGTTATTACAATAAGCATATGGGAATTACAGAGAGAGAGAGAGAGAGAGAGAGAGAGAGAGAGCAATTACTTTCAATTACCCAAAAGGTACAAAACATTCATGAGAGAGAGAGAGAGACAAAACAGAGAGAGAGAGAGAGAGAGAGAGAGAGAGAGAGAGAGAGAGCAATTACTTTTACCCAAAAGGTACAAAACATTCATGAGAGAGAGAGAGAGAGAGAGAGAGAGAGAGAGAGAGAGAGAGCAATTACTTTTACCCAAAAGGTACAAAACATTCATGAGAGAGAGAGAGAGAGAGAGAGAGAGCAATTACTTTTACCCAAAAGGTACAGAAACATTCAGAGAGAGAGAGAGAGAGAGAGAGAGAGAGAGAGAGAGAGAGAGAGAGAGAGAGCAATTACTTTTACCCAAAAGGTACAAAACATTCATGAGAGAGAGAGAGAGAGAGAGAGAGAGAGAGAGAGAGAGAGAGAGAGAGAGAGAGAGAGAGACAAAAGGTACAAAACATTTCTAGTTAACAAGCCCAAAAAGGACACCAATTGGCAAAGCTTGTACTGTACGCGAAAAAAATTACAAATAGGTAAAACAAAAGAATAACAAGAAAAAAATCGTTTTCCTCTCTCTCTCTCTTCTCTCTCTCTCTCTCTCTCTCTCTCTCTCTCTCTCTTCCTCCCCTGTCAATTCTAGTTCCTGTCAACCTGTCCGGGCATCCATGATCAAGGAAACCCTACGGAGGAATTGGCCATCCGTGGAACAACAAATTTAGTCCTTGGGAAGTTTTTCTGGGGGAAATCTGGCCATTCTTCCCTGGCATCAGCTGTTGTTGCGGGCTTTTTTATTATGACGGGCAGGACCGATATCAAGGAGTCTAGGGGAGTATTTGGTGAAATTTCCTAGACACGACGCATATTCCCCTGTATTTTTTTCTCTTCCAGATTTGTGAAAACATCGGCACAAAGAAATGTCTGGATTTGACAATTTTTCGGCTGTGAATAGGGTTGAGGAACATAAGAATATATATATATATATATATATATATATATATATATATATATATATATATATATATATATATATATATATATATATATATATATGCATGTATGTATATATATTTATATAAGTATATATATATAATATATATATATATATATATATATATATATATATATATATATATATATATATATATATATATTTTATTACTTTTTATTATAAAAAAATGATACTAAGATCACTCAAAAATACCACGACAATAACAAAATCTTCGAATATGTTTACTTTCTTTTGTAAAGAGAGAGAGAGAGAGAGAGAGAGAGAGAGAGAGAGAGAGAGAGAGAGAGAGAGGACATCTTTTTCCATGCAGAAACCAATATGCGAGGCACCAGGGCTGCAAGAGTCTTGTTTACAAGAGCAGGGGAAAACGGAAGAAGGTTGCTTTCCAAAGTCATACACGGCACCGGGAATACTCAGCGAAGACTCGTGATATTCCACGAAATAAATCTTGTTTACAAGAGTAAGGGAAAACGAAAGAAGAAGGCAGAATTCCAAAGTCATACACGGCCCCGGGAACACTTAACAAAGACTCGTGACATTCCATGAAATTCCAGATATGACAGCCACCATCCCCAAAGAGGAACATTCCAGTAGCGAGAGGCGCTAGACGGACATTAATTAATGGGACCCAGAGTTCTCCCAGAATTTGCGAGAAGAGGAAGAACTCTCCTCTGGGCGCCTGACAATAACAAACAGCTGCCGTTTCTCTCGGCTCCCCACGTCATGAGGGAAGGAGAAGAGAAACACCACTGCTTCTGGGAAACCCCTGAAGAGTGAGAGAAACATTACTGAAAGTTGTTTCCCGGAGGGGGATTTAGAACTAATACTCGAGGCTATTGAAATCTATGGCGGATGGACATATTAATCAGCAACTGGAGGGTGAAGTTGGTTTATTATTTTCCAAAAATACGTGGAAAGTCATGATGAGTGTTTGAGAGAGAGAGAGAGAGAGAGAGAGAGAGAGAGAGAGAGAGAGAGAGAGAGAGAGAGAGAGAATCGCCATGTGCCATTCTAACTTATATTCCCTATTTTCAATCTTCTTTCCATACTTATTATTCTTGTAGAGAGAGAGAGAGAGAGAGAGAGAGAGAGAGAGAGAGAGAGAGAGAGAGAGAGAGAGTCTACGTATGTCATACTAATATGTACTACCTATTTTCAATGTTCTTTCCATACTTATTATTCTTGAGAGAGAGAGAGAGAGAGAGAGAGAGAGAGAGAGAGAGAGAGAGAGAGAGAGAGAGTCTACAGATGCCATGCTAACTTATACTATTTTCAATTTTTTTCCAGACTTATTATTCTTGGAGAGAGAGAGAGAGAGAGAGAGAGAGAGAGAGAGAGAGAGAGATAGAGAGAGAGAGAGAGAGAGTCTACGTATGCCATACTAACTTGTACTACCTACTTTCAATGTTCTTTCCATACTCATTATTCTTGAAGATTACGAAAAGAAAAACGAATGACACGTGTCACATTTTCCTTTCCAAAAATGAAAAGGGGAGGAGGGGAGGAAGGGACGAGAGGGGTGGGGGGAGGACAGGAGAGTTTTAAATGTGTTTCCAAAAACACGCCAATTTAAAATCAAAATGTTTAATTCAAACGGCAAAGTTCCGAACTCCCGTCCCCAGCACTTTTTTGTTTACTTATTTATTTTATTTTATTTTTTATTTTAGTAAATTTGAATTTACTGGATGGCAGAGTCAAAAACACGGGCGTTTACAGAACGTCCCACGCGAGGCAAAAATAAATAAATGAATAAAAATAAAAAATAAACATCGATGCGATCTTTGCGCTTCGTCAGTTCAGAACGCCACAGCAATAACATCAAACTCAAATAAATAACATCAAAAACTTTCGAAAACTGAGAGAGAGAGAGAGAGAGAGAGAGAGAGAGAGAGAGAGAGAGAGAGAGAGAGAGAGAGAGAGAGAGAGAGCATCGAATAAAAAGTTACATCAAACTAATGATGAAATACATCATCAGATGAGTTTGTTTAGCATCGCACATACACAGATTTTTATATTTTAAACAACACACACACACACACACACACACACACACATATATATATATATATATATATATATATATATATATATATATATATATATATATATATATATTTATTTATCTTCCACCAATCTCCACTTATCTCCAGCTTCCCGCCTCGTACTTCTTTATCTAAATATTTCTTTGCTTTCTAACTCTTCTGGTGCCCACAGGATCCCTTTAGCTGATAATATTATCTTACTATTCTCCTAGGGGCTGTTCGAAGGACATGTCCAGACCATCTCTACTTCCTTTTCATTATTATGTATGATAATTTGGTGACGTGAAAATCATAATCTAAAATGAATACATTTAAACTTTGAGCAATAAAATACAGTAAAATTAATAAATTTAAACTTGTAGTAATAAAAAGCAGTAAAATTTTGTTATGAAATAGAAAAAGATTGTGGTTGACAAAATTCTAAATAATTTTGATTCAAAATAAAACGTGATTTATTTGAATAAAAATGCAAAATTTTGCTTTAACCGAAGGCATAATATTTATCAAATAGCAAAATATCTAACTTGAATAAAGAAACATATACAAAATATCCTGACGGAATCCAAGAGCAAAATAATTTGCGATGAATCAACAAAATGGCCTCGAATTACCTTGCCCTCAAATTACTTTCAATTTAGTATACAAAGGAAAAGGTGATCTGTATTTTATTCATTTTACTGAGCCAATCATCAGATAAACTATGGATAATCTGAGCTATCACTGATAAAGGCAGTTTCAATTTTGAGATAAAAATGATTTTTTTATTTATAAAATCAACAGGAAATTAAAGATACATAAAAATTACTCCGGGGAAAAACGATTATTTACGATTTAAAAATAATTTTGATTCATAATAATGCAACTAAAAATGGACGAGAATGTCGATGACAAAAAGCATACCTGTAGAGAGAGAGAGAGAGAGAGAGAGAGAGAGGACTCAAACACAGGGGACTTTTCCACTTAGCATTCATACATGCATCGGAGAGAGAGAGAGAGAGAGAGAGAGAGAGAGAGAGAGAGAGAGAGAGAGAGAGAGAGAGAGAGAGCAAACAACAGACTTTTCCACGCATGATACAAAATAGAGAATGCTGTGTTAAGTCTCTCGATACGACAGACAGACAGACAGACAGGCATCAAAGTGAGATAGGGGAAGTCCTCGATGCTACAGATTTCCCAGGACGCCCCCGAGATATTTACATATATTTCTACCTTTTTCTTACGGAAGGGAAAGCTGTTGGATATGTGTTTAGGCAATGTATATGTATTTTAGTATTGATGAGTGAGGATTTTATATATACACACACACACATATATATATATATATATATATATATATATATATATACTATATTAAAAATACAATTTTAATAGACTTTGGGAAGAAGACTGACATTCCATTTGCATATTGTAAAAGAGAGAGAGAGAGAGAGAGAGAGAGAGAGAGAGAGAGAGAGAGAGAGAGAGAGAGAGAGAGATCACATAACTATCAAAGAAATTTCACAGCCAGTGAGCCAAATATATCTCCACTAACTCAGTTCCTAAAAGAAATTACACACCCACAAACATCTTTCTATTCCAAATCACGCCGTAAGTCCAACGACATATTACTCTAATAAAACTTCAAAGTCTTTCCTTAATGTGAACGCCAATACTGTAATCAAATACAAATTCTAAAGAGCTACGCATTTGCGTACAATGAATCAGCCAAACGCAATTCCGAACCATTAAAAGAACTAACATGAGTCTAACGACAGGGGCTAACCACACAAGCCAATTCCTAATTCAACCTATACACAACCACTAATGAACATCGTAATTCCACAGTGATTTGTGGAATTGCCTTCCTCCCCCCCCCCTACCAACCACTACCCTTCCTCAGCGTGCCCAGCAACCGGAGAATTAGCATTGGACAATCAATTTCATTGCCCAAGAATTAACGCCGAGTGCCCTCTGAGGATTTGCGGATTCGTCGAAGTTCTTCTGGTAAATTCGTCCTGTTTATGTCGTTAAACGATTTGGTTTATATAGGTTTCTGAGCGACTGGTTGACTTAGTGATTGATGTGTGCGATGTTGACATGCTTCTGAACCTGTCAATCTTGATTTAAACGTAAGAAGGCAGCTGAAAGTTATAGATTTAATCGAATATTTTCTGGAATTTTTTTACTATATCAGGATTCCTGACGTCAAAAGGAACAATCCAACAATGTACGAGCATATATATATATATATATATATATATATATATATGTATATATATATATATATATATATATATATATATATATATATATACACATACATTTATAGATATAACATGTATATATATATATATATATATATATATATATATATATATATATATATATATATATATATATACACACACACACACACACATATATATATATATATATATATATATATATATATATATATATATATATATATATATATATATATATACACACACAATGACTCTGATTAACGATGGATAATATGTCATTCCGGAATGAGCCCACATAATTGGGATACGATTAAATTCCACTAATTAGGGGTCCTCGCCCCCTCTCCTAAATAATCTTGTTCCTCATAACAGATAAGGAATGCGCCGACGTAAATCAACTCGATTTTAGAAGGATTAAATCCCCTTAAGACGATCTGTTTTTCATGATGTTGTTATTCTCCATTTTTAGTTTTCTGTAAAAGAAAACTATCGTGCCGGCTTTGACAAACTACTGAGGCTAGAGGGCTGCAAATTGGTATGTTCATCATCCACCCTACAATCATCAAACATACCAAATTGCAGCCCTCCAGCCTCAGTGGCTTTTATTTTATTCAAGGTTAAAGTCAGCCATAATCGTGCTTCTGGCAACGATATAGGATACGCCACCACCTGGCCATGGTTAAAGTTTCATGGGCCGCGGCTCATACAGCACTATACCGAGACCACCGAAAGAGAGATCTATTTTCAATGGCCTTGATTATACGCTGTAGCGGCTGTACAGAAAACTCGATTGCGCCGAAGAAACTTCTGCGCATTTTCTACTTGTTATCAATGTATTTATTCCAAGTGATCAAGATTTTAATAAAGCTTTGATACTTGGTATTACAACGATCTCTTTATTCCTCCGTGTTCCCTCTCTCTCTCTCTCTGCTCGATGTTCAAGAAGTCACGCAATGATTTTTGTTTGAAAGTATCTTTATTTCCCTTTATCTTTCTCTTTCTTTTCGGCAGTCTGAAGTGATCTAGCCATCATAAAAACTAAATAATTGAAATTATTTTCGAAGATAATTATATTTATTTATTTCCTGAGCAAATAAAGGATTTATATTTATGTTCTCACTTGACAGAAGCAACATGATACTGAAATGTAAAATCAGCAATAATTTCTACGACAATACATGAATATATAAACGAATAAATAAGAAAAATACAAATAAGTAAGTAAATAAGAAAAATAAATGAATAAAGATATAAATAAGCAAGGGAACCAAATGAAAACCAAACTTAATTCTTCATGGCGATAAATAAACATATAATGGAGACATACAGTAATACATAAATTAAAAAATAATTAATTAATTAATAAAGGGGACCGAATGAAAAATAAACCTGATTATCATCACCACAATCACCATAATCATCATCATCAAAATCATCACCACTACCAATGAACATTTAAGAAAGACAAATACGACAAAAGCAAGCAAATAAAAGAGTAAGTCAATAAATAAATAAATAAATAATCAATCATCACCATCATCATTATCGTCATCAAAATCATCATCACTATCAATGAACATTTAAGGAAGCCAAATAACGGCAAACACAAACAAATAAAAATGGAAGTAAATAAATAAAAATATAAATAAATAAATTATGAATCATCACCATCATCATCAAAATCATCATCACTATCAAACATCATCCTCTCCCCAAAGAAGAGCAAATTCCTCTCAAATTTAAAGCCCGCAGCGACGACGCGCCGAGAGTTGTATATGGCCATAAGGCTAAATCACCTCGATTTGCCTAGAGCCGGAGATTATTTTCCAATCCCCTAAGAGGATTAGGAGACTTCAAAGGAATCCCCCGGCGCCACGGGGAGGGGAGAGTTAGTCTTAATTGCCTATGGAAATCTTCCCACCCGTGAAATGGAAACGAGCTTGCCTCAGGGCTGCTAGTTGTTTATGTACGTGTTGGGAATATTCTATAAATAATGCATAAATAATGCTTTGGCAATGCTTGCGTTGTTATTATTATTATTATTACTGTTCAGAAGATGAACCTTGTATATTATTGTTATTATTATTATTATTATTATTATTATTATTATTATTATTATTATTATTATTGTTGTTGTTCAGAAGATGAACCCTATTCATGTGGAACAAGCCCACCACGGGGGCCACTGACTTGAAATTCAAGCTTCCAAAGAATATATTACTATTATTATTATTATTATTATTATTATTATTATTATTATTATTTATTATTATTATTATTATTATTATTATTATTGTTATTATTATTATTATTCGGAAAATGAACCCTATTTATATGGATCAAACCCACCAAAGGGGTCACTAACTTGAAATTCAAGCTTCCAAAGAATATATTATATGATCATTATCATCTTTATTATTATTATTATTATTATTATTATTATTATTATTATTATTATTATTATTATTATTATTATTATTATTATTATTATTATCCAGAAGATGAACCCTATTCACGTGGAACAAGCCCACCACAGGGGCCACTGACTTGAAATTCAAGCAGTTACTAAGAAAGAAAAAATAAATTAGCTAATTAATAAATATAGAAATAGATAAAAAATTTAGGTGAATTATTTAAAATACAAGGTTACTTAAACTGATCGCTTTTATCCGCACCCGGGTTATTTTCAGGACTAAATAAGTAGATTCCTAACTGGAAATGTCCGAGTGTATTGAAGAGCTGGTTAATGAACACAAAGACATCAGTTTCGGGAATACTGAAATTATCTAAATTGGGACAGGGTGCGAAAAAAAATGTTGCATAGTTTAATGAATTGAACTGAACATAGAATTTTGGCCAAAGGCCAAGCGCTGGGACCTATGAGGTCATTCAGCGCTGAAAGGAAAATTGAGAGTAAAGAGGTCTGAAAGGCGTAACAGGAGGAAAACCTCAAAGCAGTTGCACTATGCATCAACTGTCAGGAGAGGGTTGAGGAAAGTAAGATGGAAGAAAGAGAATGTGAAAGGAGGTACAGTAAAAGGAACGAAAGGGGTTGCAGCTAGGGGTCTAAGGCACGCTGGTTCACTTAGTGTCTATTTGCTGCCTAATATCAAAAGAAGAAGAAGAGGCAGTTGCACGCACTTGCATCATCTCAGCTGCTTTTGCAACAAGCATTCAATTGCTCTGCCGTGACACTGTTGCTTCCATGAGGAAAGTACATCAAAGCACAACAATAAATAGTAGGTATTAATCATTTTAGATTAACTGGAAATATTTTCAGATTCTGTGCGTGACGTATTAATCACGTGCTTTGAAATCCATCAGTCATCTAGTGAATCTATATGTGTGTATGTATATATACAGTGTATATATATATATATATATATATATATATATATATATATATATATATATATATATATATATATATAAATATGTATGTATTACAATAACGAGAGTCATTTCAACATTACAATTCACAATACATGAACTTCCATATCTCTCCTGAATGCAAGAGAGAGAGAGAGAGAGAGAGAGAGAGAGAGAGAGAGAGAGAAATGAAAGAACGGGAGAAGGGACGCAAGGAGATTAGAAACGGAATGAAGGAAGAGGGAGAGGGAGATTGAAAACAGAAAAGGCGAGAATATGGAATCAGACGTCAAATGAAATTGGACAGAAATGAACAAAAACGGGAAGACATAATGTAATACCATATTATAACTTACTGCCTCATTTGCTTAATACGATAATCATCCCTGCAAATCGCCGCTTAATCTTCTTTTACGTCTGCGAAATAATTAGCAAAAGCATCTAAGACGATAATTGAATTATTACTGAGTGAAATAATTATTTCAAATGTCGTGTCGTGAGCAATGGCTTGACTTTCACAACTTGTGAAAAATCATTTCACGATAATTTGCACGGAAAAAGATAAAAATGCATCGGTAGATATTGTATTTTTAAAAGCTAAAGAAAGCAATTATAATTCAGTTACTTTGAAGTGCAGTATAATAATGATCTACAGGAAAAGATTAATTTTGTATATTATCTGAACATGAATGCAAATTAACAGAAGATGGGATTATGACACTTGTACGTTTTCATTAATTCTTTAAATTACTGAATATGAGAACAACTAAAAGTCTATGTGTCAGGAAAGAAATAAAAATCAATAAAAGATCACAAAAACAAATTCATATCCTCAAAAACTGAAGAACGGCGAGCGATAAACTTAAAAGAAAAATAATTACAAAATGTTAAAAATGCTTCATTCTTTTCTAAATGGAATTTTCTTACGAAAAATTCCCTTCTTCAGTCTGTAGCTTCCGGTCACGGAAACTCAGATAAACCTCGTGATCAACCACTTTCTCTCTCTCTCTCTCTCTCTCTCTCTCTCTCTCTCTCTCTCTCTCTCTCTCTCTCTCTCTCTCTTCTGAACTCCGTGTACAGCCCCAGGTTCTGGAAAAACGGCTGCTATTCTTCGCTACCGGAGGCAAGAACCGACTAGCAACTTTTTTATCACAATATTTATTATCAACAAATATTTCTAGTACCGCTTAGGGCGAAAGGATGTTTTTCTTGAGGTATATAATTCAGAAAGGGTTTTCTTATTTAGAATCGGCATAAGAAAGATATTCGTTGACGTAAGACAGGGATTTTTTGCAAGTCTAATTAGTGGGTATTGGGAGGTAAATTTGAGGCAAAGTTTTAGTTACTATTTTTCTTAAATTAATCTCTTTTTTTTTTGTCCGTCTTATTTATTCAATGAAGGGAGTTTTTTTACGTTGGGTGTAGCGTGGTACAAATATTAAACTATTCAACCATTCAGTTTAGCATAAAAATATTTGATACGGATTAAAACAATCTTCCAATATATTAACACTTCCAGTTCAACTTTATCAGTTGATGCTATTGCATATAATTGTTATGGAATTAAATATCTGGAAATGGACTATTAAATAACATATATATTAACATGCAATGGAAGCTTTTTATTATTCCTTTAAGCATCAGTTATAACTGACTGACAGATTCAACACAAACGAACCGACCGGCGGCGTCACAATAACTTGGGTCATCGCCGTCAACACTGACCATACTATACCTTGAACGAAAAAATTCAAGGTTTTCTGAGACATGTTCCATTCAGCCCACAACTCCAGTCTTTGAACTCAAAATTCAAAAAATATCGAAGAAAAAACTCAAAGTTCAGAGTGAAATCTTGTCAAATGCCCACATACTTTCTACTCTGTGCACATTCCCAATCATTAAACTCAAAATAAAAAAAAATCTAAAAGAAATAACTCAAAGTTTACAGTGAAATGTCCCATTCCGCCCACACACCTCCAATATTTAAACTATAATTAAAAAAAAATATCATACGAGCTGAGAATCAATGCCCGCGCATAAGTAGTAGTAGTAGTAGTAGTAGTAGTGGGCGGGATTTACCTATGAAACGGCTCCATCGCCTTCAATCTCTCGCGCTCAAATCTGCAAGAAGATGAAGAGATCAAGTCCCACAGACGCGGACGAATGTCAAATGTTTTCGTCCGCTAATTACCGAGATAGACGACAGCCTAGGAACCCATTACGAACCCATTACCGAGTTTTATCTACCCATCAAGATGGGTTTTCCTGATCAAAGGGGGGAAACAACGAAGCGAACCCACCTGGGCGGGGGGGGGGGCCAAAATGAATATTCGGGTAATTTTCTCCAGGTTCTTTTTTCCCGCCATTAGTTTAATGGCGCCGGAGATGGCGCGAGTTTTTGGGCGCACGCGAGATGAGATATCTTTAGATGGGACGCACACACGAAAAACGTCGTGTTTGAAGGTTGGTGAGGATGTGGGCGTGTCATTAAGGTGTGGGCGTGTCATGAGGACAGTGTGGTGAAAGTCATACATACATACATACATATGTACATACATGCATATATACATATATGTGCTCCCAGAAAGAGATGCATGCATCTTAATCTTCATATGGGGCAAAACATTACAATGAGAGAGAGAGAGAGAGAGAGAGAGAGAGAGAGAGAGAGAGAGAGAGAGAGAGAGAGAGAGAGAGAGGGTATTATTTATATCTAAATAATGGAATATTCCCCTAAATCAAAAATTTCTGTTGCATCAAAAAGAGAATAATAATAATAATAATAATAATAATAATAATAATAATAATAATAATAATAATAATAATAATAATAATAATACCCACATTCCCCCCTTTCTCATTCAAACAAAAACATGCTTATTTTGGACGTAATACAACGCTACAATATTCTTCCCTTTGCAAGCTAATCTGAGCTTCAATGCAACAGATATCCGGCCTGAAAGCAATGAAATCAAGCAGTTAAAACCCGTGCCTTTGCTTGCTACAAAGGTCTGACCTTTCACAAAATCCCTTGAAAAATGAACGACGCTAGAACACGAGAAAAATGAAAAGATGTAAAAGATTTGAAGGATTAGAGGCACAGAGAAATGATGGATAATATATTATACATCCATTTTTGTTAGCTATGTCCGCTAAGGTTATGGAATCCTAAGGTCTTTACGTAATGTGAAGTGAACTCTGATCACATGCGTAGGGAAAGGTCAAAAGGTCATAAAAATATACATATATAAACTAATCCGTACGGAACAGCGAATGAATTCTGTGATCAAATATTGTTGAAGCTCTGAAATGAAAAAAAAAAAAAACTGAGAAACTCGAGTGCTATCTGATTTAAGAAGCATTCATTATTTTTTTTTTTAAATAAACAAACCGTTTTAATAGCATTCATTTCATAAAGAAATGATTCAAAAACAAGTTAAGAAGAAGAATGAGAAAAAGGAGAGAGGGATTATACTGCCTGTAATAAATAAGAAACACTGTGGCTTGTGCTATTTGATTTCAGAAACGTCAATTTACTGTTTAGCTTTCTGTAAGAGAAAACTATTGTGCCGGCTTTGTCTATCCGTCCTTACTTTTTCTGTCCGCCCTCAAATCTTAAAAACCACTGAGGCTAGAGGGCTGCAAATTGGTATGTTCATCATCCACCCTCCAATCATCAAACATACCAAATTGCAGCCCTCTAGCATAAGTATTTTTGATTTTATTTAAGGTTAAAGTTAGCCATAATCGTGCTTCTGGCAACGATATAGGACAGGCCACCACCGGTCCGTGGTTAAAGTTTCATGGGCCGCGGCTCATACAGCATTACACCGAGACCACCGAAAGATCGATCAATTTTCGGTGGCCTTGATTATACGCTGTAGCGGCTCTACAGAAAACTCGATTGCGCCGAAGAAACTACGGCGCATTTTTACTTTATAAAAACCATTTTAATAGCATTCATTTCATAAGGCAATGACTCAAAAATATGAAGAAGAAGAAGAAGAAGAAGAAGAAGAAGAAGAAGAAGAAGAAGAAGAAGAAGAAGAAGAAGGATAATAAAAGGAGGGGGAAGGATTATAACTCTCTGTGATTAAAGATACCTCACAAAAAATCATTTCCAGGACGAACTTTACCTGGGATAATCGCCAGGGATTAAGTATTACGATGACAGTCTCTTTGTCGTATTTCATTTCTGAAGAACAAAGTCATCTCAAGCAATCTGATGATTCATCCGCTAAAAGAACCGAATTGAACTGAATGTAGAATTTAGGCCAAAGGCCACGCGCTGGGACCTAAGAGGTCATTCGGCGCTGAAACGGAAATTGAGAGCAAGAGGTCTGACAGGTGTAACCTCAGGAGGAAAACCTCGCAGCTGCACTATGAATCAATTGCTAAGAGAGGGTGGACAGTAAGATAGAAGAAAGAGAATATGAAAGGAGGTACAGTAAAAGGAACGAGAGGGGTTGCAGCTTGGGGAGAGGGCACGCTGCAAAGAACCTTAAGTAATGCCTACAGTGCACCGCATGAGGTGCACTGTTAGCACTACCCCCCCCCCCACAGGAATCTGCTAAAAGAGACATTCTGTGTGGGAATTGGAGGAGACGAGATTGAAGCAAAATGAAAATAAGAATAAAAATTAAAGAAAACGAACGAATATAAAGAATAAACTTATAAGTTAAAGAATATACTACATATTCCTCCTTAACAAATGAGTTACGATTATCTCTATGGGAAAGTGGAATTCTTATAGCTAATTCTTACGGAGAAAAGTGAGTTTTCGTTTACCAAGGAAATTAAATGAAGCGATGACTTTTGCGAGAAGAACCTTAGAAAATAATAACAGTAAATCATTAAGAAATATTTTGAATAATGTAATAAGCAAAAAAAAAAAGCTTTATGTAGTCAACAATAAAATACAATGTATCATTCCACCAACAAAGGAATGATCATTTTAAGTAACTGAAAACAGAGATTTGAGATTTGGTTACTCACGGAAAACTTCAGCAGGAGAGAGAGAGAGAGAGAGAGAGAGAGAGAGAGAGAGAGAGAGAGAGTAAAGTACTTTTCATTACAGGAGCTACATTACAATATCATCCACTTGTTGCTGTGCAACAAAATAGATTTAATAGCACAGCAATTCCAGGAATACGGATTCCAACTGGAATTGGCCAAGCAAAGGCTATATATATATATTGCACCGTGGATTCGGTGGAAAGTTCAATCTGAACTTCGGTGATAGGATGTTGAACTCTCTCTCTCTCTCTCTCTCTCTCTCTCTCTCTCTCTCTCTCTCTCTCTCTCTCTCTCGGCTGTAAGACGTTTAGCTTGGTGTTTCCTGACTGGAATCAGGTCTCTAAATTGCTCTCTCTGTAATACTGATATTTTGATTAGTATCTTTTATGTATATATATATATATATACATATATATATATATATCTGTATGTATGTATGTATGTATGTCTGTGTGCATGCATGTGTTTGTGCTCGCGCGCGCGCGCGTGCTGTATCTATAGCTTATGACAGATAATGGCGGCATTGATTTTCGATAGGCGAGCCAAATTTCACAGAACAAATTACTATTTCCGTTTAAAAGCGGATTATCGCACTGATGAAATTTTATGAAATAGGGTTTGCGTGGAAGGCGAACTCCCCTTTAACTGCAGCTCTGATTTGTCGACGCTATAATAATTTATTGGTGATGGGAAAGCCTTTAGCATCATTGGATGGATACCTACAATCACCGACCCCCTCCCCTCTTCTCTCTCTCTCTCTCTCTCTCTCTCTCTCTCTCTCTCTCCTCTCTCTCTCTCTCTCTCTCTCTCTCTCTCTCAGTTTTATCCCTTTTTTCTCTGTGTCAAGTACAAAAATATCTGGGTGATGGCTGTTAATCTCTCTCTCTCTCTCTCTCTCTCTCTCTCTCTCTCTCTCTCTCTCTCTCTCTCTCTCTCTCTCTCTCTTTCAAGCAATAGTTTTTTATGTATATTTGCAATACACAATGCACCTTTGAACAAACAATTTTATTTCTCTCTCTCAGTCGAGCAAAAGTCTGATTGTGAAAATTTGCATTATAAAGTTTGCTTTTGAAGAGAGAATTTTAAGTGCTCTCTCTCTCTCTCTCTCTCTCTCTCTCTCTCTCTCTCTCTCTCTCTCTCTCTCTCTATTAAGTTCGCCTCTTATGTCATCTTTTCCGTGAAAAGCAATTATATCAGAAGCTGTGGCGAGGCAGG
>NC_089787.1:24945623-24960623 GCF_040412425.1 Macrobrachium rosenbergii | reverse complement strand
TAGGAACACAGAAGCATGGTCTGAGTTCCAGAATCTTCGGGCAGTTGAAAAAACAACACTAAAAATCAACTAACTACCCCAAAATGAAAGTAAGACGCGTTCAGGGAGTCTCTGAATTGGGATTGAGTAACGCTGGGCCTGGTAAACGCTTGGATGGGTGACCACGAAAAGACCACTGAACATTCGAGCACTCGCTATAAAAACCGGAAGTCACTTTACAGATCTAAAGGAAAAGGGGATATATATATATATATATATATATATATATATATATATATATATATATATATATATATATATATATAGATAGATAGATAGATATTTAATATATATATATATATATATATATATATATATATATATATATATATATATATAAGGAGAGATAAATACAATTTACTCAAAGCTAAAACAAAGATAAACTAGTCTACAAAACAGGTAACTGAAAGTACACTAAGGTACACAGGTTAAAATTACAGTGGAGAATTTATTCAGATAACCAAAAGACAATTATGAAAATCGCAGCATCAGGTCAAAGCTCTGGATTAAAATGATAAATTATGTAGCGCAGATGAAACAACAAAGAGAATATGAAGAACAACAGAGCTGCAATATTGTCGAGCAATCAAACTTACCCTGGGGAACGCCAAGAGTCAATAAACCTTGATAATTCAAAGTAAGATTACTCCAGCAGGGAGATTATTTCATAAAGGAGGAGTTCGCCTTACTCTCTCTCTCTCTCTCTCTCTCTCTCTCCTCTCCCCTTCCTCATTAACATCAACGGCAGATTCTGCAATTGCGCTGCATAACGGTCGAGCGTCCTTCCGATGGCTCAATAAACATGCAATGACTTCCACTGTTGTTGCTGTCATCGAGGCGGGGTGAGACGATACCACAGTTCCGAGCGAGTCGTCAAGAGCGTGACACGATTTCACAGTTACGAGAGAGAGTCGACACGTTTTTCGGAAAGCCAAAGCTTCGAGTGTGTGTGTTTTTTTAAATAAGTTAAATAAATTCTATAACTTTCCTCTAGGTAAATTTAGACATACAAATAGATACAGAAAACAGTCTTGATTGATTCAGAATAGGGGGAAACGAGATATAAATAAAAAAAAAAAGCAAATGATGCGTTTTGTTATAACTCTGACAAAGTCAATCATTTTCCTCTCTGGTAAATTTAGAAATATACAAACAGATAAAAGGAGAATACGATGAAACGAGGTCTAACGATGAACTAGTAAAAAATGCGCCAAAGTTTCTTCGGCGCTGTCGAGTTTTCTGTACAGCCGCTACATCGTATAATCAACGCCACCGAAAACAGGTCTATCTTTCGGTGGTCTCGGTATAATGCTGTATGAGCCGCGGCCCATGAAACTTTAACGATGGCCCTGTGGTGGCCTTTCCTATATCGTTGCCAGAAGCACGATCATGGCTAACATTAACCTTAAATAAAACAAGAATTACTGAGGCTAGAGGGCTGCAATTTGGTCTGTTTGATGATTGGAGTGTGGATGATGAACATACCAATTTGCAGCCCTCTAACCTCAGTAGTTTTGAAGATCTGAGGGCGGACAGAAAAAGTGCGGACAGAAAAAGTGCGGACAGAAAACTGCAAACAGAATAAAGTGCGGACGGACAGACAAAGCCGGCACAATACTTTTCTTTTCCAGAAAAGTAAAATGGATTACTACATAAAGAAAAAGAAATCTATCCGAAGCAGGTCTTGAAATTCATTAGTCCATTACTCCTGAAAAGAACAGACTTAATAGAGCTCTTAATAATTCACTGCCTTCCACAATGACGCCATAAAACTCTAATGAGCAAATTCATGACAGGTTTTATGACGTATTATAATGGTGGAAGGGGGAGGTATGGTGGTAGGGGTCAGGGGACGTCTGCGACCGCAAACGTTCCCTAATACACAAACGTTCCTGTTTAGATAAGTTGGGAGAGTGGCTGTCGCTTCGGAACTCTACACCCGCTCCCGTTTTCCCTGAGTAATGAAACCACTGGCATATGTTGGAAAAAATTAAAAATGATTAATGCATGAGAAATATATGTCTCAAATGATCTGTAAATATATTAAAATCACAATAACTATAAATAGCTTCGCAATTTTATTGACTAATTACCATTAATAATAATAATAATAATAATAATGACTAGTGAATACTTCCGCCATTCACCCCAAAACGAGATATGATGCATTCCAGCATTTCATGATATGATAATGTACTCGTTAATGGCAGAGGTATATAATGAGAATGTGTCAGGGTGATGGAATTCTGAAATGCATATTGCGACCATCTGCTCCGTGAAATTCATTTAATGGCTTTGTGGCTGCTTGCTTCGTTAAATCATTTTGCGGTTGTGTGCTATGCTTGGTCAAATTTACCATTTACCTGCACACTCACATTATATATATATATATATATATATATATATATATATATATATATATATATATATATATATATATATATATATTCTCTTCATATTGTTTTATCTATAGCACTTTTACTTTAGAGGCGAATACGGGTTTTATTTTTCCGTGTACAAGCAAGCTAATAAATGGATTAGGTAACTATTATTGTACACACACAAACACACATACATACATACATACATTATATATATATATATATATACACACACACACACACACACACATATATATATATATATATATATATATATATATATATATATATATATATATATACATATATATAAATATATAGTCAATTATTGGTAAAATATGTTTTCACCTAAATCACAAATATAATTCTGACATACATAATATAATTCCGACATATCTTTCACTACATCGTCTACAAGAATATCAATACCATCTTAGGCGGTGTAATTCAATGATGCAATTATCGAAGAAACTCGATATAATTGACATTTAGTCTCGAGTATAATTAGCCTTCGATGCTCATGTAGAATACTTTTCAAGGTAATTATTCCAGTCAGGTTTCTTCTGAAGTTCTCAGAATTTCCTTCATAGCAGACAAAGACTTGGTCCTAATATATTGTTATGGTAATTATCAACATAATTAAATGGGTATTAATGCTAATTATCTTTATATTACGGCAAAAACGCTGACATAAGAATTCCCATATTTCCTTCCGACGCTGATAGATGTTTCTCTCTCTCTCTCAATTTTCATATTCTTTGAAAAATTCTTTGTTAACATAATCTTTGAAACGTAATTCTTTAGCCTATTCCCTAAAAAACAGTGTTTTTGAATAACCTCTGAAAGTATTCAATAAAGCATACTATTTAGGCTCTATTTGAAATGAGTCTGAAAATACTCAATAAAGCACTTGTTTAGGCCATATTTGAGTAAAGTTTGAGAATATTCAATAAAGAATATTATTTAGACATTATCTGAATAAAATCTGAAAATATTCAGTAGGGCATTTGACTTGGACCTTATTTTAGCTAGATTTGAGAAAATTCAACAAAGAATATTATTTAGACATTATCTGAATAAAATCTGAAAATATTCAGTAGGGCATTTGACTTGGACCTTATTTTAGCTAAGTTTGAGAATATTCAGTAAGCAATATTATTTAGACCTTACCTGAAAAAAAATTGAAAATATTCACTGAAGCATTTACTTAAGCCCCATTAGAAGACACCCAAAAATACAAATAAAAAACGACCCCTTTTTTTTACACATCTCAATTCATACCCAAGTGGGTAAACTGACCCTCGACCAGAGTAATGGAACCACAGGAGACCCGTCGCCCCCCTCCGCCCCCCAATAAAATCCTGAATAACCTTACAACTCGTAGAAGGCCCTGACGACGACAATTACTGACGTACGAAGACGAACCCGAGAATTTGGGATAAATGGGTAAAACTACCTGAAGGAGGATGAGGAAAGGGACTGAATGGAAAAGAAGGGGTTAATGGGGCTGGTGAGTGTGTGTGTGTGTGTGTGTGTGTGTGTGTGTGTGTGTGTGTGTGTGTGGTGAAGGTTGGATGATGGCACTGTGTGTGGTGAAGGTGCCAAAGAATGGCAACGTGGATCGTTAGCGTAGATGATGGCACTATATGGATATATATAATATACATATATATATATATATATATATATATATATATATATATATATATATATATATATATATATAGAGCAATAATTCTTCATATAATTTTAACGTGACTTTCGTCACACGTTGAGAATAGTAATAAAAATGAATGCATGATATTTATAAAACAATAATCAAAAAATAATACAGTATACAAAACTAATAATAATAATAATAATAAAATAATGCTATACAAAAAGTGATACAAATAATGCTAACAAATTACAGTCACTATATCTCACTAATAATGATTACAATGATAATAAATAATAAACAAAAATTAAACAAACAACACTAATATAAATTACACAACCAGTATATATATGCATATATTATATATATATATATATATATAATATATATACATATACACACATACATACATACATATATATATATATATATATATATATATATATATATATATATATATATATATATATATATATATATATATATATCTTTCGCAACAAAACTCAACAGGCAGTTTTGTTCGAAACGAAACAATTACGTATAAAAACTTAAATTTTCCAAAAACCTCATTTCTGTTTTCCAGTCCTGACAGCGGCCAAATTCACTAATGCTTTTAACAATGGCTTCACAAAAAAAAAAAGGGCTCATTATCCTGTTATAAATATCGCGGAGGCTTTCATTCTTTCATGTTTTAGCCAACAAAGCCGAGCTAAAAGGGTGGAAAGTATTCGGGCGCGGTTTGTCTACATGAAAAGAAATTGCGGGGACAGAATGAAACGTTTGAAATGTAAAATGACATTCGAAAGCTTTCAAAGAGATTTTTGTACGACAAAAGGACAATGCAGCTACGTTTGATTTGTAAATAAAAGGGAACATGTATATATACCATTAGAACATCACTAAAAATGCATCTACTATCTCATTCTCTGAAATCTACTGAGAGCTCGGTAAAAAGATAATGACTGTTCTCTCACAAAAGGTAGGAAAAGATTGAGCAGAATTCTAACTGATCTCGGCCCCCGACCCCCAAGGAAAAAATAAAATGCAATTCGTCAAAAATTTGCTGCATTAAACAAACGAAATCATGTAAGTTCAAATTTCTCTTAACGAACGAATAACATGATTTTCTGTCGTAAAGAATCCATTGTATGATTCAGTCAAAATACACTTCACTTCAAAATTAATTTTATATTCATTTTTTATTATTTATGTATGAAGTAATTTCCTGTAGAAATTCTATATTTTTACCATGATTTTCTGTCAGAAAGAATCCATTGCATGATTTAAGCAAAACACACTTCACTTCAAAATTATTTTTCTATTTACTATTTATTATTTACACAGGAAGAACTTTCCTGTAGAAATATATATATATAATTTATATATATATATATATATATATATATATATATATATATATAGAGAGAGAGAGAGAGAGAGAGAGAGAGAGAGAGAGAGAGGAATTTTTCTTCGTTGTATATGACGTTAACTTTTTTGAACTCGTTACATAAAACTTGCATTAAAAGATTGATCTCAAACTTGATTATTGTAATTGCCATATCACGAATTATAGTAACTATATATTTGATCTCAAACTCTGTTATTGTAATTACAATATCACGAATTATAGTAACTATATATTTTATCTCAAATATCAGGAACTGTAGTAAACATGTATTTGATCTTAAACCGCTGCGTTTAACGTAACTATATGCTGTAACAAAAGCCTAAAGTTTCTCGGCAACAGGAAGTACTTACCCCGGCCGTTCTGTTGCTGGAGAGTTTCACTACAGTAAATCTAAGGCCTTTAATTGTCGAGAGATATACTGAGGTCCCGGATGCGAATGGCAGTGCCATTAAGAGTAGACTGTTAGCTGTTACATAAGGTGGCAGTAAGGGTACTAACTTTATTTTCTCACTTTTTTAAGTTCCAATATTCATTCCAGGTTGACAGGTTGTACTGGCGTACTCGGTGGGTTTTTTTTCTCTCTCTCTCTATGGAGAAAAACTTGTACTTTCTCTTTCTCTCTCTCTCTCTCTATGGAGAAAAACTTTCCCTCTCTCTAAGGAGAATAACTTGTACTCTCTCTCTCTCTCTCTGGAGAAATTCTTGTACTTTCTCTCTCTCTCTCTCTGGAGAAATACTTGTACTTTCTCTGTCTCTCTCTTTCTGGAGAAATACTGGTACTCTCTCTCCAGCTTCATATTTTGTGGGCTTAATATTCGTCGAAGGTATTATAAATACATTCGAGTTTTATTTTCTCTTTTTTTGCATCAGGCGTCATTACAATTGGTCGAGAGACTTAGATTTTTAAAGTTAATTCTATTCATTGTCTGTTAATTGCGTCATCAGTATTCATTCATCCTCGAATTTAAAATTAGTGAATTAACAAAGGACAAACTCTTAATGCATGCCTTATGCATCGAGTTCACGAGACATAACGTCACATAACAGGGTTCTTTCTCTCAGTGAGGAAAAATTCCTCATTCTAGGTATATAAGGAAGGTATATAATATACGAGGGTTAGGCAAAGAGTTCTGCTACACTCTCTATATTTCACGAGCAATTGAATTCACTCGTGTGTGTGTGTGTGTGGGATCGAATCACGTCCTTCTGATAAAACCTGATAAAAAAAAACAGCTCGATTCCTTTTCATTAATGAAACGCCGAGCAAAACCCGAGTGCAATCACTCTTTCACGTAATCAGGGCCAGCAGCGGCGTCGTATTATCCCCGCGTTCTCATTTCGCGTCGGTTATAACGAAGTTAGGCGGAATGATAACAAGGAAATTAAAAGCCCGTTCTGATTGGCTGACCTCGTCATCGTCAATGTCCGTGCGCCATCTCATTACGCGACGCGAGAGCGCTTTTCTCTCTCTCTCTCTCTCTCTCTCTCTCTCTCTCTCTCCTGCTTTGAAAAGCTGGTTATTTCATTGGAAAACTGGACATACGTAGGTTTTCTCTCTCTCTCTCTCTCTCTCTCTCTCTCTCTCTCTCTCTCTCTCTCTCTTCTGCTTTGAAATGCTGGTCATTTCAACGGGGAATTGGACATACGCTGGTTTTTGTTATCTCTCTCTCTCTCTCTCTCTTTCTCTCTCTCTCTCTCTCTCTCTCTCTCCTCTCTCTCTCTCTCTCTCTCTCTCTGCCTCTGTCTCTCTCTCTCTCTCTCTCTTCTCTGTCTCTCTCTCTCTCTCTCTCTCTCTCTTTTCTCCTCTCTCTCTCTCTCTCTCTTTCTCCTCTCTCTCTCTCTCTCTCTCTCTCTCTTCTCTCTCTCTCTCTCCTTCAATCTCTCTCTCTCTCTCTCTCTCTCTCTCTCTCTCTGCATTAAAGAATGATGGCAGATGTTCAATTCTTATCTCTTTAAGAAATAATTAAAAATCTATAAATTCCTTTTCAATATAAATATGCTGCCTAGTAACACCCGTCATGCTACCTCATCCCACACTTATTCTCAACATATCGTCGATACTACCCGGACTGCACGGTACAGCGACTATCCCTTTCCCTCTACTGGCAAGCTTCGGGATTCTCTTCCTGCCTGTGTTTTTCCAGATTCTTTTAACATGTTCCTTTAATCATCAGGAAGGCCTATTGGTTTAAAAATTAAGTCATTTTTATATAAATGAAAAATATAGAGAATGAAATAAACTACTGAACACTAATATGACATTCAATGACGATAATTCCAGATAACGACTATTTAAATAATCCATTGTAAAATAAAAAAATGACGATAACTAATTGAAAGAAAATAAAAATCAACTGGATTTAAATGTAAAGAAAAATAGAGAAAAATATATAAAGAAAAATAAAAACAAATGGCCGACTATCTGGTAGGCAACATATCACTTATTTTAAACACGGAAATTTACATAATCCATTGTAAAACAAAAATAGAAAACAGCTGAATATAAATAATTAAAAGAAAAATTAAAAAAAGACAACTGAATACAAATAATCAAAAGAAAAAGAAACAAAAAATGCGCCCAAGTTTCTTCGGCGCAATCGAGTTTTCTGTACAGCCGCTACAGCGTATAATCAAGGCCACCGAAAATAGATCTATCTTTCGGTGGTCTCGGTATAATGCTGTATGAGCCGCGGCCCATGAAACTTTAACCATGGTCCCGTGGTGGCCTGGCCTATATCGTTGACCGACACGATTATGGCTAACTTTAACCTCAAATAAAATGAAAACTACTGAGGCTAGAGGGCTGCAATTTGGTATGTTTGATGACTGCAGGGTGGATGATCAACATACCAATTTGCAGCCCTCTAGCCTCAGTAGTTTTTAAGATCTGTGGGCGGAGAGGAAAAAGTGCGGACAGAGTAAAGTGCGGACAGAAAAAAGTGCGGACAGAATGAAGTGCGGACGGACAGACAAAGCCGGCACAATAGTTTTCTTTTACAGAAAACTAAAAAACAACTGAATATATATATTCAGAAGAAAAAGAAATACCAACTAGATATAAATACACATCCCAACTGCCGACTACCCCGGTCGGCCAATGACATCTCCCATGCAAGGGGGTTTTAGAATTCCCAGAGTTTTAAATTAGCGCGCCCTTTCCGTCGTCATCTCCCATGCACGGGGGTTTTAGAATTCACAGAGACTTAAATTAGCGCGCTCTTTCCGTCATCATCCGCTGATTAGGTCGATTGATTACTGATTAAATCCTAATTGGCTTTGGCTGGTCCCTCCGCCATCGACTCGTTGAATGATGTCGAATGCTGTCGAGTTCTTTCAGTTTCAAAAAGTAAATTTTAGTTTGTTTATATAGATACTTTAATTGTAGTTGTTGTCAAATGTCAGTGCTAGATGCTTCGGGGAAAATTTCGATACATTTTAAAGAAATACGTATCTATATATTTATTTCTTCTTTCTATAATCATTAAATAATTATTTTTTTACTTTAATTATATAGCTAATTTAACTGTAGCTGTTGTCAAATGTCAATGCTAGAAGCTCAGAAAATAATTTCGATATAATTCAAAGAAATCCGTATCTAAACATTTATGTTTCATTTGTGTAATAATGAAAGAACTGTTTTTACTTTATTTACACAGCTAAAGCTGAGAATAAAAGCAGAGAATGAAAGATTTCTGAATTACAAAGGGCACAACCAACTTGTACAATTGTGTCGACAGTCCTGTTCAGGAACAAGAAATGTTTTGCGAGGAATTACATTTTCTGGAACGGTGAACGTAATTACAAAAAAAAGGACAATAAGAGAAATAGTACAAGAAAGAAAATAAATAATAATTTCCAAATCATAAAAGTACAATCAGATTGTTAGAATCAGTAGTCCAAAGCAGAACACTAAATTTTTTCAAAGGAATTATATTTCTGAAGCGGTTAATGTAATTTTAAAAAAATAATAAGAAGAAACAGTACAGCAGAAGAAAAAATAAATTTCCAATTATAAAAGGCAAAGTAATCTTGTTAAAATCAATAGCCCAAAGCCAGGGCAGCGAATTTTTTAAAAGGAGTTATATTTTTTGAAACGGTTAATGTAATTCAAAAAAAAAAATAATAGGAAAAAACAGTACAGCGGAGAAAATAAAATAATAATTACCAGATCATAAAAACACAATCAACTCGTTAGAATCAATAGTCCCCTGCAAAAAAAAAGTAAATGTTTTGCAAAGAATTACATTTTCTGGAACACAAAAAAATAAGAAAAAAAATAGTACAAGAGAGGAAATAAAATGATTTCCAAATCATAAAAGGCACCAAAATCAACTCGTTAAAACATCAATAGTCCAAAAACCACAACAGCGGAACATTTTGCTTTTGCAAGAAATTATTTTTGCAAAGAATGACCCCCGCCCCGCTCCGACCCAACCCCCCTCTTCAAACAAATGCTTGAAACATTTCCCGGCGCGGAAATAACTATGCCAATTATTGCCGGCGACATATCAAAGGGGGTTTAAGGCCCCGCTGGAGGAAATTCTGGAGTTTTGGAACGATTTCAAAAGGCCCAGATTCATGACTTTCCAAAGTGAGTCTCTTATTGGGAAGTTTTCGGAAAAACATGATCTGGAAAATAAGGCCATTTCTTCTCTCTCTCTCTCTCTCTCTCTCTCTCTCTCTCTCTCTCTCTCTCTCTCTCTCTCTCTCTAAAATTTCTCTCTCTCTCCCAATAAAATTTTTTTAATGTGGTATCATGGCGATTTTGTTAAAGATAAATTGATGAAAAATAAAATTATGAGAGAGAGAGAGAGAGAGAGAGAGAGAGAGAGAGAGAGAGAGAGAGAGAGAGAGAGAGAGAGAGAAAAGGATGGGTAAGTTGAAAACTCAGAATTTACAAAATAATTTGAACAAATAACATATCAATGTTCATTTATTTGTAGCATATAAACATATATATATATATATATATATATATATATATATATAAAAAAACAAACAACCAGACAGTCAAACAAACAAACAATGAGAGAGAGAGAGAGAGAGAGAGAGAGAGAGAGAGAGAGAGAGAGAGAGAGAGAGAGAGAGAGAGAGAGAGAGAGAGAGCTTTTGCTATTTCATAAAAAGGTCCATTTTCATTTCATGGAGATATACACTTTTAATTTTGTGCCGCGCAAAAAATGTGGACCATTCACGTAAAAGAGGTTAATTAAAATTTCTTTATCTCAAAATAATTGGACTGCACACACCTCCAGAGAGAGAGAGAGAGAGAGAGAGAGAGAGAGAGAGAGAGAGAGAGAGAGAGAGAGAGAGAGAGAGAGAGAGAGAGAGAGAAAACTCAGGATTACAAAATAATCTGTACAAATAAGATACCATTTTGAGAGAGAGAGAGAGAGAGAGAGAGAGAGAGAGAGAGAGAGAAAAGGATGGGTAAGTTGAAAACTCAGAATTTACAAAATAATTTGAACAAATAACATATCAATGTTCATTTATTTGTAGCATATAAACATATATATATATATATATATATATATATATATATATATATATATATAAGAAAACAAACAACCAGACAGTCAAACAAACAAACAGGATGAGAGAGAGAGAGAGAGAGAGAGAGAGAGAGAGAGAGAGAGAGAGAGAGAGAGAGAGAGAGAGAGCTTTTGCTATTTCATAAAAGGTCCAATTTTCATTTCATGGAGATATACACTTTTAATTTTGTGCCGCGCAAAAAATGTGGACCATTCACGTAAAAGAGGTTAATTAAAATTTCTTTATCTCAAAATAATTGGACTGCACACCCTCCAGAGAGAGAGAGAGAGAGAGAGAGAGAGAGAGAGAGAGAGAGAGAGAGAGAGAGAGAGAGAGAGAGAGAGGAAAACTCAGGATTACAAAAATAATCTGTACAAATAAGATACCATTTTGAGAGAGAGAGAGAGAGAGAGAGAGAGAGAGAGAGAGAGAGAGAGAGAGAGAGAGAGAGAGAGAGAGAGAGAGAGAGGAATTACAAAAATAATCTATACAAACAAAATACCATTTTGAGAGAGAGAGAAAGAGTTCTAGCACCCCTTAAAATACTCATTTTGAAAATCCCTGTCATCAATCCACTGCCAGTCTTCCTCCGAGTTGAATGCAATATTGCAATGCAATGGGGGTTTATAAACCCAATCACCCAATCAAGTTAAGGCCAGCTGACCTCTGGACAGTGTGCATTGCATCAGGAAGTAATTAAGACCCAGTTTATGGATGGATAAATCTGGCTCTAGTTTGGTGAACAAGACTTCGATGGAATGGAAGATTTAAAATACAAAAGAGGTTGTAAATGCGAGACTGTATTTTTCCCAAATATAAACAAGGGAAAAATATAGTGTCTCATTTACATTATTGTGGCTTTTTACTCATTATTTTCAGTCATAATATAGTGATGCTCCATAGATAGGAGGTTATAATACTTGGAAGTCAGAGAGAAGAGAATTCAAAATACATTAACACGAAGTTATAAATGCTTAGAAGTAAGGGATATCAGAAGAAATAAATTTGTAAAAATATGTATTTTTTTTATGAAGTGTAAACTTCTCACCATCGTGTTTGTAAAAAATAATATATATATATATATATATATATATATATATATATATATATATATATATATATATATATATGCTGTACATAATTTTTTTACAAAATGTAAACTCTTCGCCGTTAAGTCCGGTACAAATGAAGAGACATCCTTTAAATAAATGCTCGAAGTGGCATTCATATCTCTCTCTCTCTCTCTCTCTCTCTCTCTCTCTCTCTCTCTCTCTCTCTCTCTCTCTCTCTCTCTCTCTCTCTCTCTCTCTCTCTTCGTAAATTCCTTTTCCTAAAGAAAATAAGAAAACAGGAAATAGTTTAGACACAATAAATATTCGCCAGAATTAATATTCTCATTTCCAGGAAGTTAGAACCATCAGATTTTAGATAACCAGCGCTGCCCTGCAGTGCCAAATTAGTGCTTAATTGCTTCACAAACACACAAAAAGAGCTCATTTCCAAGTCTCCTAACCTACAATTAGTGGAATGAATTCCTTCTCTCTCTCTCTCTCTCTCTCTCTCTCTCTCTCTCTCTCTCTCTCTCTCTGTCATGGGTTGAATCTACCTTCCTAAAGTGTGAATGAAGCGATTGTTTGATTATCCTCTGCTTACCAGTATTACTGCACAGAGAGAGAGAGAGAGAGAGAGAGAGAGAGAGAGAGAGAGAGAGAGAGAGAGAGAAGAGAGAGAGAGGGGAACTGAATACCTGACCGATCCGAGAGAATCCTCTGACAGACCAAACCAGAATTCATTTGTCTTCCCTGATGATGAATTCAAAGCCTCTGAATTATTCCTGTAAGCGGTGGTGGGATTCAACGCTATGAATTCAAGAGAGGTCTCTCAGTGCTAACAGATATATATATATATATATATATATATATATATATATATATATATATATATATATATATATATATATATATATATATATATATTATATATATATACATATATATATGAGATAAAAGTTTTATGATAGATTGTTTCATGTACTTGTAAGGGAGTCTCTCTCTCTCTCTCTCTCTCTCTCTCTCTCTCTCTCTCTCTCTCTCTCTCAATCAAAAAGAAAACTGTTAAAGACTCATCTGCTGACAGAAATAAATACACAGCAAAAACTACAGAAAAAATATATAAGAAAAAGAGTGAACGGAATATAAACAGGTAAAACGTGCAAAGAAGTTTCTTCGGCGCATTCGAGTTTTCTGTACAGCCGCTACAGCGTATAATCAAGGCCAACGAAAGTGGATCTATCTTTCGGTGGTCTCGGTATAATGCTGTACGAGCCGCGTCCCACGAAACTTTAACCACGGCCCGTGGTGGCCTATCCTACATCGTTGCCAGAAGCACGATCATGGCTAACTTTAACTTTAAATAAAATAAAAACTACCGAGGCTTTAACTGGTTTTGAAAGAAGGAACGAGCCAGTTTCAGCTTCAAATGGAAAGCTATTTGTACAGAGGAACTCAAAAGAGCAGAGGTATTTGCAGAAGTTAAAAAATCTTTTCGATACACTGCTGAGGAATTCAATTTTCGGGAGATCGTCTGGTTCGGTGGGGGGATTTCAAGCTCCTGGAATGGAGACTTTCCTACAGCCTTCGTACAAGAATTCAGGGATCATGAGAATGATTTTGGTGAAAAGAATGGGTGGATGGGGGTGGGTCAGAAAGCATCTAATATTCCTTTACAACATCTCATAAAATGCAGAAAATATTTTCACTTGTCTTTTCATTCAAGACCTTTCCTATAATGTGACCTCATCATCACAGGAGAGAGAGAGAGAGAGAGAGAGAGAGAGAGAGAGAGAGAGAGAGAGAGAGAGAGAGAGAGAGAGAGAGGAAATCTCAGAATTACAAAAACAATCTATATAAATAATATACCATTTTGAGAGAGAGAGAGAGAGAGAGAGAGAGAGGGAATTACAAAAATAATCTATACAAACAAAATACCATTTTGAGAGAGAGAGAGAGAGAGAGAGAGAGAGAGAGAGAGAGAGAGAGAGAGAGAGAGAGAGAGAGAGAGAGAGAGAGAGAGTTCTAGCACCCCTTAAAATACTCATTTCGAAATTTCCTGTCATCAATCCACTGCCAGTCTTCCTCCGAGTTGAATGCAATATTGCAATGCAATGGGGGTTTATAAACCCAATCACCCAATCAAGTTAAGGCCAGCTGACCTCTGGACAGTGTGCATTGCATCAGGAAGTAATTAAGACCCAGTTTATGGATGGACAAATCTGGCTCTAGTTTGGTGAACAAGACTTCGATGGAATGGAAGATTTAAAATACAAAAGAGATTGTAAATGAGAGACTGTATTTTTCCAAAATATAAACAAGGGAAAAATATAGTCTTTCATTTACATTATTGTGGCTTTTTACTCATTATTTTCAGTCATAATATAGTGATGCTCCATAGATAGGAGGTTATTATAATACTTGGAAGTCAGAGAGAAGAGAATTCAAAATACATTAACACGAAGTTATAAATGCTTGGAAGTAAGGGATATTTGAAGAAATAAATTTGTAAAAATATGTATTTTTTTATGAAGTGTAAACTTCTCACCATCGTATTTGCAAAAAAAAAAAATATATATATATAATATATACATAATATATATATATATATATATATATATATATATATATATATATATATATATATATATATATCACCATCGTATTTTAAAAAATATATATATATATATATATATATATATATATATATATATATATATATATATATATATATATATATATATATGTACATAATTTTTTTTTACAAAATGTAAACTCTTCGCCGTTAAGTCCGGTACAAATGAAGAGACATCCTTTAAATAAATGCTCGAAGTGGCATTCATCTCTCTCTCTCTCTCTCTCTCTCTCTCTCTCTCTCTCTCTCTCGTCAATTCGCCTTTTCCTAAAGAAAATAAGAAAACAGGAAATAGTTTA
>NC_089787.1:24928123-24943123 GCF_040412425.1 Macrobrachium rosenbergii | reverse complement strand
TGCAGTCTTTATATCTCCCAATGGTTATTATTGCCGAACCTCCAATGAGAGTCTTCCCCGATGGCGAGCGAGTTTGAGGAAACAATGGCTGCTTCGGGTTTTGTTCCGATCGCAAATATTGTCTCTGGACGCTGATAGACTTTCTGTCTGTCGAGTCTCCGTTTTATAGAATTATAGAACTATATTTCACAGAATTATAGAACTATTCATTTTATAGCACTATGAGGCTATTTGGTTTATAGCATTACGAAATTTATTGCTATTACTATTATTCAGAAGATGAATAATAGTAATAGGGGCCACTGACCTGAAATTCAGACTTCCAAAGAATATTGCGATGTTCGTTCGAAAGAACTAACAGAAGGTAGAGGGAAGTACAGAAAGAAGAGATCACCTACTAAAAAAGTAAAACAAAATAGTTAATAAATAAAAAAAATAGAAAAAAAATAGAAATGTTAATCCAGTTATAAAACTGATCAGCTTTATATCCGAATACGTACAAAATTATAAGGGACAGATATTAGAGTTTAGCTTTCCGTTGAATGACAACTGCTAATCCAAAAGCTATCATCTCTGTACCAAAGGCATTCTCGTGGTCGGGTGGGTAACGCTACTTCGTTCTGATACTCCAGATGCGCGTTCGAATCCTGGTACGGACGTCAGAATTACTTCATATTCTTGCATTTGGATCTAAAGCTTTGTAGTAGCGACAAGCGTAACCGAAAGCGTGTAGAAATCGAGAATTTCAGAGGGCCTTTAGGTTATTACAGTTACACTACGAAGATAATTACTTATATGGAGATACCTTATGCCAGACTCTTGGCAATAAATCTTCCTAATAAATGCATTTTTGAGTCTGCAACTTCGTATGTATCTGTATTTTAAAAGTTGCCAAAATACCGTTATATTGAACTGTTTCTCAATAATTCTCTGAATATACAAAATGAGACACTTTTGCGTCGCATTTCTCTAGAGACAAAAACTAAACAATAGACGCCGATTCTTGCGACACGCAGATATGTTCGCGTCGAAAGCGTCTCGGGGAGACTTTCAGAGAGACAACCTAAAGAAAGAGATAATTGTCGTCCTCGACGAGAGAGAGAGAGAGAGAGAGAGAGAGAGAGAGAGAGAGAGAGAGAGAGAGAGAAGGATTCCGAACGAGGCCATTAAACAGCGCAAACGGAGACGTCATTATGTGCTTCCCTTGTGTTCTTCTTCTTTCTTCCTCTTCTTCTTCTTCTTCTTCTTCTTCTTTCCTGCTGGATTTCGGGATCAGGCAAGAGGAAGAAGACTGTGAATTTAATGGCCATAACGTCAAGGGGCAATTCGGGAAGTCTTCAAGATACTTGAAGAACCTTAAAATACAATATGCTTGGAATATCAACTCCGCTTTGATACTTGAAAAAGAACCTTAAAATACAATATGCTTTGAATATCAACTTAGCTCTGACACTTGAAAAAGAACCGTGAAGTATAATATGCTTTGAAAATAAACTCCCCTTTGATACTTGAAAAAGACCCGTGAAGTACGATATGCTTTGAATACGAACTTTTGACGTAAACAAATCAAAAGATGACTGCTAAGCTAAAATGTTTATAGTTCTCTCCACAATAAGGCAATTAAATACTCGAGAATTGTTCATTGTATACGTTTTCTTTCATTATAAGTAATGAAACAGAAGGTTCGTCTTTTAAATCAAAGGGAAAAGGAGCAGTTTTTCCTCTTTCAGAAGATGAAGGATTCATTAAGAAATGCTCATTCCATTTCGAAGCACAAAGAGCAAAAAAGATCAATCTTCAAATCTCTTTTTCCAGCGTAAATGAATATGAAAGAGACGAAAGGATTTTAATGAAAACGAGAGATGAAATTAATAAAAAAAACTAAAGACTTTGAGACCTTCTGGGGCAACTGAGGCGCATCAGAAGAGAAGTTAAAAACGAATGAGAATGATTACAAGACTTAAATAGAAAGAAATGAGATATTAAATAAAGATAAAATCGCCGACGACTAAACAGAGCTTAGAAGGAAATACAAAAAAAAAAATCAATATTTTAGAGATATTTCTATATTACCACCAAATACCCAAAGTAAGAATGAATGATAAAGAGAGGAGGAGGAGGAGGAGGAGGAGGAGGAGGAGGAGGAGGAGGAGGGAGGAGGAGGAGAGAGGAGGAGAGAGAGAGAGAGAGAGAGAGAGAGAGAGAGAGAGAGAGAGAGATAACAATTTAATATTATCACCGCAATACCCAAAGTAAGAATGGACGAACAAGACGAGGAGGAGAGAGAGAGAGAGAGAGAGAGAGAGAGAGAGAGAGAGAGAGAGAGAGAGAGAGAGAGAGATTTACCTGGCTACCTGTGTATTCTCATCAAGTCTTCAGGTGCGTTCTGGGGATTTAAGAAGACATCAAAGGAAATGAAAAAAAAGGTCTGATTAAAAGGATGAAATTTGAGAAGTCTATATTTTCATGCCTTAATTAAAACGTGATTTAACGAAGATAAAAGTGGAAGAATATAACTAGTTCATTCTCATCAAGTCTTCAGGTGCGTTTGATAATTTAAGAAATTATCAAATTATGCATATATTATATATATATATATATATATATATATATATATATATATATATATATATATATATATATATATATATATATATAATAATTGCAAGTAATATTCACTAGTTCAACTTGCTGTGAAAGCAAGCATGAACTAGTTATATTCTTCCACTTTTATCTTCGTTAAATCATGTTTATATATATATATATATATATATATATATATATATATATATATATATATATATATATATATATATATATAGTATGCTTTAAACATGAATTCACACGTGTACAAATATTTATACAAACTTCAGCACACACACACACACAAAAGAAAAAAAATGCAGACATTTAATGCCGTGTCTAAGTTTGTTACAAAAGTATAATTTTAAATTATTTTGTTTTCAAAAACTCAGGAAACCAATAATAACGACCGTGTCCATATCTATGTGATGTTCTTTGCAACAGAACTGATTGCAGTCACAGCTAAAATTCGTTTTAAATATAAAGCATTATCTCTGTATGCCACTCAGATGTGGCGGGCTCGCGTCTCCCCCCGGGCGATGAAAAATCACTGGGTCTGTATCGTGATCAGTTACTGCTGCAGTGTGGGGGTGTCTGCTGAGGTGGGAGGTTGGAACCAACATTGTTTGGAAGCTTAAAGAATTTCGGGTCAGTGGCCCCTTTGGTGTGCTTGTTCCATGTGAATATGTTGCATCTACTGAATAATAATAATAATAATAATAATAATAATAATAATAATAATAATAATAATAATAATAATAATAATAATAATAAATAATGAATTGATGCATATCATCTAAATGCATGAAACAGCTTCTAATTATCTTTCACAAAAAGATTTGAACTCCATCTGTGTGTGTGTGTGAGAGAGAGAGAGAGAGAGAGAGAGAGAGAGAGAGAGAGAGAGAGAGAGAGAGAGAGAGAGGAAGCCGCAATAATTGTGCTGCTGGTGCCATATGGCAATTATTCTAACGAAGTTACAATGGGAGAGTTATCATATGTCATTAATATTACTGATTACGAGACGATGTTATTTACGAAGTTGGACCTATATCGAATTTACCAGCGGAGTTATATCAATTGAATTTATGCAATGGTAGATCATTTATTCGTAGATCATTTATGAATGATACATTTTCTCTCTCTCTCTCTCTCCGTACATTTTTTGTCTCTATACAATTTCTCTCTCTATATATATATACATCTCTCTCTCTCTCTCTCTCAATTTCTCTCTCTTTCAGTCATTTTCTGTCTCTCAATTTCTCTCTCTCTCTCTCTGTGGTCTCTCTCCCCCCGACGGTAGTTTTCTGTGCGCCAGACGAAGCGAAATTGAAACGCTTCTCGAAGCGGAAAAAGCGCCAGTTTCTAATTTGCAATTGCCGACCGATTTCATTCGGATACTCTCCCATTGTTCGGTTTTGTTGCTTAACTTTCTTTTTTTGCTTTTTTTTATACATGTTTTTAATGTGAGATAAGCACTCTACTGCGTGCGAAACTTTTGTTTGTTACGGGAATGGCATTGGTTTAAAATTTTAACTTTTTCAATCTGGATTTTTTTTTTACTTTTGACTTTTTCAATTTGGAGTTTTTTTTTTTTTTACTTTTAACTATTTCAATCTATTTTTTTTTTACTTTCAGCTTTTCCAATCTGATTTTCTTTAATTTCCAGCCTTTTGTAAATGTGGGATTGTTAATCTTTTTAATTTGCAACCTTTTGAATCTGAAGTTTTTTTTAACCTTAAACCCTTTTGATCTGAAATTTTTATAACCTTCAACTTTTTCAATCTGAATTTTGTTTAACTTTTAACTTTTTCAATCTGATTTTTTTTTTTACTTTTTCATTCTGAATTTTTTTCTCGACTTTCTATCTTTTCAACCTTTTGAATCTGAAGGTCTTTCAACTTTCAACCTTTTCAATCATATTTTTAAAATTTTCAATCTTTTCAATCTGAGTTTTTGTTTATCTTTCAACCTTTTCAATCTGAATTTTCAACTTTCAACATTTTCGATCTGAATTTTTTTTAACCTTCAACGTTTTCAGTCTGAGCTTTTTTTATTTTTTTTTTAAATTATACACCTTTTCAATCTGATTTTTTTTTTACATTCAACCTCTTAAATCTAAATATTTTTAATTTTCAACTTTTCCAATTTGATAAAATGACTTCAGAATAGCAAAGAAATTAATTGAGAGCCAATTAACTCTCACCCGAAGGAAAGAAAAAATGTGAAGCACGACTGGAAATAAGTCATAGCCAATGAAAGAGAATTCTCAAAGGAGTTAATCCTTTCAAGAGTTCCTTTTGCATGTTGAAAAGAGAATTAAGTCGAGGCATCAACGCCTAATCTGGACACTGGCTCTGGTGTTTGGGGTTAGCTGGGAAGAAATGAAAAGGAAATTTGGGATACTCTTAGTTTTTCCTCTCTCTCTCTCTCTCTCTCTCTCTCTTTCTGTCTGTCTGTCTCTCTTTCAGTCTCAGCTTATACTTCAGCAGTGCTCTTTGAGATAAAAACAAAAGCAAAATCTCTCTCTCTCTCTCTCTCTCTCTCTCTCTCTCTCTCTCTCTCTCTCTCTCTCTCGTTACTTACTACTATAACATTCTTAAGCATAACATCAAGAACAAGAGCAGCTTCAAAAGTTCCGAAGCCTTCGGCATTATATAAAACATCTGGAACCAATTTCAAGTTTTAATTGAGGAACTTTTTTCAAAACCCTCACCTCTCGGATTTTAGGCAAAGTTCTCATTTCAACTTTGTTAGTTTTCTTACCTACGCTGAATTTAACTTTTCAAAATGATAATTTTTTTTGTTATTTTAATTATTACTTTCCTCAAGACTAAAATTTCAAAATTCACTGAATTCTGTGAATTACTCTTTTTTGATGAAACGTATTGGAAGTAATATTAATATTACTTCCAAGAAGAGTTTGTACATACGTACACACAAACACACACACACACCATATATATATATATATATATATAAATTTTATATATATATATATATATATATATATATATATATATATATATATATATATATATATATATATATATATATATATATATATATATAAATTTCTGACTCACATCGGGATCGAAACCAGGTCTTTCAATCGGGAGGAAAGGGCGCTACCTACTGAACCACTCTTTTGCCTTTCAACTGAAAGACCTGGGATCGATCCCGAGATGAGTAAAAAGAAATGATTTCTGTGCCACATGTGTTTTGTGTTGATTACTTCTACATTTACACACACACACACACACACACACACATATATATATATATATATATATATATATATATATATATATATATATATATATATATATATATATATATATACATATACAACAATATATATATATATACAATATATATATACAAAACATGTACTTATACACAAATCAAAAACTACATAAAAACCAGAATCTAAAACCTGACGCTTTAAACCTCTTTCTTCAAGAGAAAAAACTCCATAAGAACAGAAAATTTCCTCGAAAATCCGAAGGAAAAGAAAAGATCCGCTCCCATTAGAATTTCAGTTTTCCTTGTTTGTGGACCGTCGATTAATTTATTCTGACAAGCTTTGATTTTGGGAGGTTTTTTCATTATGGAGAATTTTTTTTTATTTGGGAAGGTTATTTTCATTGTGGATTTTTTAATTTTTTATTTTGGAAGATTATTTTTTATTGTGGAGAGTTTTTTTTTATTTTGGATGTTTTATCATTGTGGAGAGTTTTTTTTTCATTTTGGAAGTTTTTTCTTTGTGGAGTTTTTTTGGATTTTATTTATTGTGGAGAGTTTTTATTTTCGAAGTTTTTTTTTTATTGTGGAGAGGTTTTTATTTAAGAAGGTTTTTTTTTCATTGTGGAGAGTTGTTTTTATTTTGGAAGGTTTTTCATTGTGGAGAGTTTTTTTTATTTTGGAAGGTTATTTTTCATTGTAGATTTTTTGTTTTATTTTGGATGTTTTTTCATTGTGGATAGTTTTTATTTTGGAAGTTTTTTTTTTTTCATTGTGGAGAGATTTTTATTTTGGAAGTTTTTTCATTGTGGAGTTTTTTTATTTTGGATTTTTCATTGTGGAGTTTTTTTTATTTTGGATTTTTCATTGTGGAGAGTTTTTTTTATTTTGGAAGTTTTTTTTTATAGTGGAGAGTTTTTTCCCTACTCGATTCTCGTTTTCCTTTGTCTGGGAATTTCCGAGGATAATTGTCTGTTGCACTTTTCACTTTTGTGTTTCCTCTCTTAATAGGTACTGCTGGAACACAGGCTAAGAGAGAGAGAGAGAGAGAGAGAGAGAGAGAGAGAGAAGAATGGGAGCTTTAATGAACAATCTGCATGAACATAACCCTTAATTTTTTCCCCGGTGTACCTAAAACTTTATTATTATTATTATTTTAAACATACTTTTTTAATTTCCATTTTCTATGCATACTGAGGGGAGGATGACATATTAAAACTAGAAAGAAGGGGGAAGGATAAGCTTTGTCATTTTTCAGGGCTTGAAAATGAAATAAAAAATGTAATTCTAAAACTTGACATTTTTCGCGAGTAATATTGACACAAAAACCTACAGTCTAGCTAGATTAATTCGTCTCAGAATTATGATGAATTTTTAAAATAGTATCTATTTAAAAAATAGTATTTTAAAAATAGATACTATTTTGAAAATATTATGACTTAAAAATAGTATTTTAAAAATATATCTATTTCCATTTTCACTTAATAACTTGGTTTTTTTTAAGACCATTCTTCAGAGAGAAATGAACTGGCTTTTTAGAGTGTCTCAATGGAAGACTGAAAGATTTAGAGTACTGAAACTTCATAAGAAATCTAAATGAAAAGCATACTGGAAAACAGCCTTTTAAAAAGCCTTTCTCAAATACCGAAATGAAAAGCATATATAGGGAAAGGTTTTTAAAAGTCTTTTAATCAAAATCTCTATCTCTCTCTCTCTCTCTCTCTCTCTCTCTCTCTCTCTCTTTCTCCTTGTCTGAAAACCTTATCCAAATCTCTCTCTCTCTCTCTCTCTCTCTCTCTCTCTCTCTCTCTCTCTCTCTCTCTCTCTCGCCCTCCTTGTCTGAAAACCTTATCCAACTCAATTTTCTGTCTCTCTCTCTGTCTCTCTCTCTCTCTCTCTCTCTCTCTCTCTCTCTCTCCTTGTCTGAAAACCTTATCCAACTCAACTCTCTCTCTCTCTCTTTCTCTCTCTCTCTCTCTCTCTTGTCTGAAAACCTAATCCAACTCAATTCTCTCTCTCTCTCTCTCTCTCTCTCTCTCTCTCTCTCTCTCTCTCTCTCTCTCTCTTACGAAATCACTTCACGAACCAGAAAACTGCTGCTAATCTGTTCAGTCAAAAAAAAAAAAGGACAAGAAAAAACTAATGAAAAAAAAAACAGGTAGGAAAGATCAAGTAAGGCCGAGTTAATTAATTGACTGCCGGGTCAAAAGTGGGCGAAAAGGATTCTTTACCTTGGGAAGGATCCGGTAACAGCCACGAGTATCCTTCAGGTGGGAGAGAAGGGGATAATGACTCCCAGTCTTTTTGTGTGCGATCATTTATCTTTCCTTTTTTCTACGAATGTTTTAACAGTCTGTCTGTTTGTCTGTCTCTCTCTTCCTGTCTGTAAATATATATATATATACATCTCTCTCTCTCTCTCTCTCTCTCTTCTCTCTCTCTCTCTCTCTCTCTCTCTAAATAAAGCTTTTGTTCTTCTATTCTGGTCTCTGAATAAAATCTGCACAACTAAGAAACAAAGTAATGTGTGCCTCAAAAGCTTTTTTCTTCTATTCTGTATAAAATAATAAGAAACAAATAATAATAATAATAATAATAATAATAATAATAATAATAATAATAATAATAATAATAATAATAATAATAATGCGACCCTACGTACTGATCGCGAACTCAAACCACACATGCACACAATAAATAAATAAAAAAACATATATTTGTGTGTGTTACAAGGAATATGTGAAATCCAGGGGTTTCACGCAATCCCCAGGGAAGTTGTGATATGACCAATTCGCTTAGGAACATTTGGTCACCGAGGTGCTAGTACTAAACACGGCGACACAGTGATTCAGCTACACTGTTTCGCCGTGTTTAGCACTAGCCCCGTGGGGATTAAATGCACTTAGGGACATTTCATCCCCCAGGGGCTAGTACTAAACATGGCGAAGCACGTTTGACGCCCCAGGGGCTAGTACTAAACACGGCGAAACAGTGATTCATCTACACAGTTAAGCCGTGTTTAGCACTAACCTGGTGGAACAAATGCATATAAGGACATTCGATCCCCAGGGCTAGTTATAAACACGGCTAAACAATGTAGATGAATCACTGTTTCGCCGTGTTTAGTACTAGCCCCTCGGTGATCAAACGTTCCTAAGCGAATTGGTCACATCACAGATTCGCTGGGGATTTCGTGAAATCCCTGGATTTCACATATTCCCTGATACACACATACATATATACATACATTAAAACCTGACACAAACGCCAGCATTTCTCTTTCCAAAATGCTGACCAATCACTCGCCAGTATTTATTCAGTTCGACGCAATCGTACGAGCGGGGGATAATGGAAAACGCTTTGAGGAAGCAAAACAAAAATTTGATACGCCGGTAATTCTCCACCACTAACCAATTAGAGGCCCGGAGTCGAAGCCTTTGAGAGAGAGAGAGAGAGAGAGAGAGAGAGAGAGAGAGAGAGAGAGAGAGAGAGAGAGCTTTGTCTCTCTTTTATCTCGTCGTCTCGGCTTAAGTTTCAGCGATGCAGAATGAAACGGAGAACTAGGTTTGTAATTGATTGGTTGATTGAGAGAGAGAGAGAGAGAGAGAGAGAGAGAGAGAGAGAGAGAGAGAGAGAGAGAGAGAGAGAATGTTGCTAACATCTATTCCGATAAGTCTGCATATTCCATATTGGAAAATCCACAATTAAAGGAATTATGTTTCATCTGCTACTGCTACTAATGATATTCGTTATTGCTTTTCTGTACACTACCCCACCCCTACACATACACAAATACAGGCATACACACACACACACACACACACAAAAATTTCCTCTCTTCAAAGTGTCTATTTTTACAAACACTATTTGATAATCATGATATGGTGAACAATCCACATATTTTTTTCTGGTCTCAGATGCTTCATATTCCTTGGTAAAATATAAATGTAACAAATAAAAAATGTGTCGAAGTTTCTTCGGCGCAATCGAGTTTTTTGCACAGCCGCTACAGCATATAATCAAGGCCACCGAAAATAGATCTGTCTTTCGGTGGTCTCGGTATAATGCTGTATGAGCCGCTGCCCATGAATCTTTAACCACGGCCCGGTGATGACCTTAAATCAAATCAAAACTACTGAGGAGGCTAGAGGGCTGCAATTTGGTATGTTTGATGACTGGAGGGTGGATGATCAACATACCAATTTGCAGCCCTCTAGCCTCAGTAGTTTTTAAAATCTGAGGGTGGAGAGAAAAAGTGCGGACGGACAGACAAAGCCGGCACAATATTTTCTTTTACAGAAAACTGAAAAGGAGAAAAAAAAAATCTCATTTTCCGAGGATTCTCAGAGCGCGATCAGGTCCTCATCGTTTGATGAAAAAATCTGACAGGCTAAATCGTCCGAGGGTCTCACAGTGGCCTTCAAACGGTTGTAATATTATGACACGCGCCAGATGGTTAAGATGGTGGTGGGCGGAGAAGTGAAACGTCTAGGTGGTCTTGCAATCATCTTATCATTTTTCCCCCAATTTTGAATCCTGGGGGAAAAGTGGTTGGGGCCTCGAGGGTTTTAGGTCTTAGCGGGGTGGGGTCCAAGGGGAGGGTGGGGTTTATGCTCCAGAAAGACAGCAGGGAGTGATTTATGACGCTTACCTCACGTGGGAAAGAAGAATTTGGGAAAGAAGAATTTGGGAAAAAGAATTTGGGGAAGAAGAATTTGGGAAGAAGAATTTGGGAAAAGAATTTGGGAAAAAGAATTTGGGAAAAAAGAATTCGGGAAAAAGAATTTGGGAAAAAAAGAATCTGGGAAAGAAGAATTCGGGAAAGAAGAATCTGGGAAAGAAAAATTCGGGAAAAAAGAATTAGGGAAAGAAAAATTCGAGCAAAAAGCATTTCGGAAGTGAAAAATTCGGGAAAAAAGAATTTGGGAAAAAAAGAATATGGGAAAAAACGTTCGCGGATCCCAAGAGCTGTCTTTCATTAAGAGAGAAGAAAATCCACCTCAAAAAGCTTTTTGTTTTAATAAAGAAAATGAAAAGGAGATGCATCTGAAACTTAGGGAGTTCAATTTATAATGATGAAATATTAAAAAAATTATTAAGAGGATCAGTGCACATGAATTATGTCCTAATCAATATATAAGAAAATAAAAAGACTGCTATAGAATTTATACTCGAGTGTTGAAGAATCACTAAAGAACTGGTACAAATGAAACATGGCCTGAAATAAAAATGAACTCTCTAATACGGGACTTAAAAACTCAAGCCTGTCTCAAGCCCGGATCAAAGAGGAGGGTCGAGCACAGGGGTAAATGCCCCTACTGAGTAAAATACGAAATAAAACTGCAACTTACAACACACTTTAGTACACGGGTTCAAGCGGGAATGGGTCCATACAGAAGCCGCGAAACATTCTCAAGACACAAGGTGCCAGAAATTAATATTTTGAAGTCCTTGTGTGTTCTACAGTGTTCGTATAAATGCACTAATGAACTGATGTACTGATAAATAAATTAATGTATTAATTAATAAATCAGTGCGTTAATGAATCCTACTTAATTACTGCTACATAATTCAAATCACAAGGCGACGCGAAAGAGTGAAATTATACACCGAATATCACAGAAGCTTCCTAATACAAACAAGTGAAAAATGTGCCGAAGTTTCTTCGGCGCAGTAGAGTTTTCTGTACAGCCGCTACAGCGTATAATCAAAGCCACCGAAAATATATCGAACTTTCAGTGGTCTCGGTATAATGTTGTATGAGTCGCGGCCCATGAAATTTTAACCACGGCTCGGTGGTGGCCTGTCCTATATCGTTGCCAGAAGCACGGTTATGGCTAATTTTAACCTTAGATCAAATAAAAACTACTGAGGCTAGAGGGCTGCAATTTGGTATGTTTGATGACTGGAGGGTGGATGATCAACACACCAATTTGCAGCCCTCTAGCCTCAGTAGTTTTTAAGATCTGAGGGCGGACAGAAAAAGTGCGGTGAGAAAAAAATGCGGAGAGAAAAAGTGTGGACAGAAAAAATGCGGACAGAATAAAGTGGACAGAAAAAAGTGTGGACAGAAAAAATGCGGACAGAAAAGTATGGACAGAAAAAGTGCGGACAGAATAAAGTGCGGACGGACAGACAAAGCCATCTCAATATTTTTTATTTAGCAGAAAACCAAAACTAATATTCCGGTTTTGTTTGTATCACGATCCCGGCGTTAGATGAAGAAAGAAAAACATTCATTAAAAGAGCAAGTTATTAAAAAAAAAGGTCTTTTTAATATCCCCATAAAATGATTTCCATCTCGCCGCATCTCGGAAATTAAAACCGAGAGAAAATAAATCTGTGGGAAGATTCATTTTGTCAGATAAAAAGGAAATTGGTCGATTCTGCGAAGATTATCTTGAGTTTTTTTTTTTTCCTTTACATTTTCTCGCCCGTCTTGAGAAAATGAAGGCAATTTTTCCATGAATTTACTCGCCAGGTGAGAAGATGCGAATTTATTTTCGACCAAAATTCTTTCTTGCACCTCCGTAAAGGTATCAGTTTTTTTTATTATTTTTTAATGCCTTTTGTACACTCATGCTCAAAAGTGATGCTACATGACTGCAAAGGATTTCATTCAAAATTTACTAACTGGCAACCTACCACGCTAAATATACTATCTCTTACTTGAATACGATCTTATTTTCAACCAAAATACCCTCTGTACCCCCATGCTCAAAAGTGATGCCACGTGACTGCATAAGATTGCAATCATAATTCACTAACTGGCAACTAACATGCTGAACATACTATCTCTTATTTGAATACAATCTTGTTTTCGACCAAAATCCTTTCGCGCACCTCAGCAAAGAGAAAAAGATATATTATGAATTTTTTTCCAGATGTCCTCTCGTACACCCATGCTCAAAAGTGATGCTACGTGACTGCATAGGATTTCGTTCAAAATTCACGAACTGGCAACCTACCATACTGCATATCTACCTCTTATTTCAATGCGAAAACACAAGAAAGATCATATCTACTGTATATATATCTATAAGGAAAATAATGTTAGCTGCATATTCACAAACTTATGAAATATGCATGTCAGTGGAATAGAAAAATTATTACTTCTTGGCAACAGCAAGACAAATTTTATGCTGAATTTGAGGTTGAAGGACGATACAAAAGAGCCATGTTGCATCATATATATATATGTATGTATGTATATATATATATATATATATATATATATATATATATATATATATATATATATATATATATATATATGTCATACACATACAATTTTTTGTACAATCCATATTATACAGACCACTATATTTTTATACACGTAGGATTAGACATATAGCAACGGACTGTATATACATTATAGCGAGAAATGAATATGAACCTCTTGAACTGGCCGGTCGGAGATTCTGAACTCGCGACCAATAGAGTGGTAGCTGAGAACGGATCCCGCCTGCCTAGCGAGAACACACATATATACTGTATATACATATATATGAAACCTTGAATTCTTTATATATATATTTATATATATATATATATATATATATATATATATATATATATATATATATATATATATATATATATATATATATATATATAGGCTATATATATATATATATATATATAATATTTAAGGCTCATATATATATATATACATATGTATGTATATACAGTATATGTGTATACAAAAATATATATAGATTGCATAAAGCGTAAGACCTGGCTCAATACAGACAAGTTCTGGCATTCAAGAAACAAAATATCTGCTGAGGACAGAAAATAAAAAAACATTCAGCCAGTGTGTGACAGCAAGAGCGCCATTTGGTGCCCTTCTCCTCTGCAGGGCATCAAGAGAGGCCGAAAAAAGCGCCCGTCGTGATGGCACCTTCAGGGGTGAAAAAACATGGCCCATCCATCCACTACACCCCGCCCCCAATTTTCCTTGCTCCCGTTCCTTCATCTACACAGCTTCCCCCACCCTTCATTTTTTGTTTGCCGACAGTTTGCGGCAGTTTAGGAGAAAGGAAGATTTTGTGGTACAAGAAAACAGTTTTCTTTTGTTGCTTAATCTGGTTTTTTACTGTTTTTGGTATACTATAATATTTTACTATTGCTGCTACTATTATTGTTATTGTTGAACATATAATAATGGCAATCGTCATCAACTTCATATTGAACAACAACAAGCAACAAGTAAAAAATGGCGCAATCAAGGTGTCTGTACAGCGTATAATCAAGGCCACCGAAAACAGATCTACCTTTCGGTGATCTCAGTGTAATGCTGTATGAGCCGCGGCCTATGAAACTTTCAGCTACAGCCCGGTGGTGGCCTGTCCTACAGCGTTGCCAGAAGCACTATCATGCCTAACTTTAACCTTAAATAAAATAAAAGCTACTGAGGCTAGAGGGCTGCAATTTGGTATGTTTGATGATTGGAGTGTGGATGATCAACTTACCAATTTGCAGCCATCTAGCCTTGGCAGTTTTTAAGATCCGAGGGCGGACAGAAAAAGTGCGGATGGACAGACAAATAGCCATCTCAACAGTTTTCTTTTACTGAAAATAAAAACTAGAATACTTATTCAAGTTTTCACTATTTTTGAAGTAGTGAAATGTGGAACTCCCTGCCTTCCTCTGTGTTCCTAGAATAATTCAAAAATGCCTTTGATTGACAGTGGCCTTGATGCAGTCATGCCTGTCTTGGTTTTCAAGAAAAAAAAAATAAAAGGATAACTTCAAAATCTTTGAAGATAAGTCTCATATCTATAGCGAATAGAAATATTCAGAAAATGAATAACATTAATATAAACATGAATATACAAACATTAACATTAACATAACATGCAAATATTATTTTGGAATTATAATTTCAAAATCTGTGAGAAAAAGCACCGTGCCTATAATGATAGAATTCTTCAGAATAATAATAATAATAATAATAATAATAATAATAATAATAATAATAATAATACAAGCAGGAGTACATAAACGTCAGCATTAACATACCATGCAATTATCAATATTAACATTTGAATATGAATATGCAAAGCGCACCTTATTTGAAAGGGGCCGAAATCTCCGACTCCAGAAATGGGTGATCACGATCTGTTGCAATTCCTTCCCTCGCGCCAAATCCTTTTAAGGGTATTGCTGGGA
>NC_089787.1:24845623-24923123 GCF_040412425.1 Macrobrachium rosenbergii | reverse complement strand
GAAATGGACGGAAAACCGAGAATTTGTCGTTTTTTTTATTTTCTTGTTTCCCGAACGGAAGGATGGGCGACAAAATGAGTTAATTGGTTGATTAGCTAATGATATTCATTAGGTAACCAAAAGACCTTCATTATAACATTACCATGCAAATGTAGGTGTGTGTATATATGTATACATTATATATATGTATATATATATATATATATATATATATATATGTGTGTATATAATATATATGTATATATAGGAATATATATATATATATATATATATATATCAGAAAATATATATATATATATATATATATATATATATATATATGTGTGTGTGTGTGTGTGTGTGTATGTATACAATATATGTCTTTCTGAAACAACAGCATCTTTATGAAATAACAGCATCTCTGTGAAACAAAAGCATCTTCCTGAAATAACAATATCTTTCTAAAATAACACCATCTTCCTGAAACAACAGCGTCCTTCTGAAGCAACAGCATGTTTCTGATACAGCAGTGTCTTTCTAAAACATCTTCCTGAAACAACACCATCTTCCTAAAACAACAGCACCTTCCTGAAACAAGAGCATCTTCCTGAAACAGCAGCATCTTCCTGAAACAACAGCATCTTCCTGAAACAACAGCATCTTCCTGAAACAACAACATCTTCCTGAAACAACAGCATCTTCCTGAAACAACATCTTCCTGAAACAACATCTTCCTGAAACAACAGCATCTTCCTGAAACAACAACATCATCCTGAAACAACAGCACCTTCCTGAAACAGCAGCAATCACGTCAATCGCGAGGAAAAAGGAAGTTGATTTGCACCAATCACATCCCAGATGGCGACTTCGACCACAGGTCAAAAGGTCAACGGGAAAAGGTCAGAGATGAACGAAGCGAGTGTTGTCAACTGATCAACTGTACGAGAAATTGCATTGTAATCAAACAGATATATAGATAGGTAGGTAGATAGATAGATAGATAGATAGATACATAGATAGACAGATAGCTAAATAGATAGGTAGATAGACATATAGCTGATAAAGATAGTCAGATAGATACATATCTAGACAGATAAGGAAATAAATATATGAATACAGACATCTGGATGCATAAATTTTTACATGCATACGTGTTTTTGATAAGCCTAAGGAATTTGGTCAATTAAATTAAAATGGTTTAATAACTTGAATTGTGTCATACAATTTTTTTTTTTTTAGTAAATTTAGTAAATTGCTTCTCTTCAGCAAGTCAGTTTAAAAGTGTCATACTAATTATATATATATATATAATAAGAAAGACAATATGATTTGTATATCTACTTACGACAAGGAAAAATTCTGACATATTTCTGAGAGAGAGAGAGAGAGAGAGAGAGAGAGAGAGAGAGAGAGAGAGAGAGAGAGAGAGAGAGAGAGAGAGAGAGAAAACTAAGGACATTTATACCGATTTGTCAACGTTTATTCTGACGATACAGAAGACTGTTGGCGTCCTTGTCGAGAACAAGTATCCAACATGACCAGCAAAACACGGTGGCATAACATTTTATCATGAACAATTCAGTGACGAATCTCCGTCAAAATGAAAGAGGGAATACATAATTCCCTAATGAGACAAGTATTTCAATTCTCTCGATGATGTGTGATGTGAAATACCGATTTTAGCTCCTAGAAACGTTGTTTGAAAAGTCTGGACTCCCAGCTTGCTAAAAGGTCAGGAGTATTAACCTTTGCTCTGAGCAAATCATTTAAAGGAAAACCAGGCTTACCAACCTTGAAATCTTCTACTACAGAATTGCGAAAGACTGGAACTGGAATTGGAATATAAAATTTAGGCCAAAGGTCAAGCACTTTCACCTATGAGGTCATTCAGCGCTGAAAGGGAAATTGAAGGTAAAAAGGTTTGAAAGGTCTAACAGGAGGAAACCTCGCAGTTGCACTATGAATCAACTGTTAGGAGAGGGTTGGGAAAGGAAGATGGAAGAAAGAGAATATGAAAGGAGGTACAGTAAAAGGAACGAAAGGGATTGCAGCTAGGGGCCTAAGGAAGGCACGCCGCAAAGAACCTTGAGCAATGCATACAGTGCGCCGTCCTACGGAAACACTTAAGACAAGTACGAGATACTGATAGATAAGGTCACACTGAATTTCTAAACAGACAAACGATTTAACTAAAAGCCTGAGTCATTCATTTTTTGGTATATTATAAAATTTATCGTATAATGAAATGGAAATCTGGGTTCCCTAGTCCACTTAACGAGAGTAATGAATGCGTGATTTATGTTGCTAATTCAATTTGGCTGAAGCCGTGACAGGAACGGGCAGAAAAAATGCAACGGCATGACTTTGGGTTCGCTAAATTTAGCGCAGCCAGTAATGGGAAACCAACCATCAAGTTACACTGTATTACATAATCTCTTCTCTCTCTCTCTCTCTCTCTCTCTCTCTCTCTCTGAGAGAGAGGGAGGGAGAGCGCGCTAAGGACATTTCTAAATGAGAGAGATTTTGCCGTTAAAATCTCCTCTAATGAAAATATACATTTTTTCACCATTTTTATTAATTTATCTACAAACAAAGCGACAAAAATAAAAAAAATGAGAGATGGAGCACAATCATTGCTGATGCAGAGAGTGGAAATTACATTGTGCAATATTTTGCAATACGCCACTCAAAAGCCACTGGATAAAGTCTATTTAACTGTGCTACAGTTGTACAAACCAGTCCCAGGAGAGAGAGAGAGAGAGAGAGAGAGAGAGAGAGAGAGAGAGAGAGAGAGAGAGAGAGAGAGAGAGAGAGAGAGAGACGCAATTATCCTCAAATATTCGCAAGAAAATAACGAAGGAATCTATTCAGTGCCATAGTTCCCCCGAGCTGAATGCAATATTGCAATGCAACGGAGCTTTTTTTTTTTGAGATTCAATTTACCGAGGTAATGAATACTGGACCTTTGCAAAATAAACGGTGCCAGAGGAGGAAGTTTTGTCCCAGTTTATGAATGAATCTCCCTTTCGTTAATGTTCTTCCGGGAGAGGAACTTCGCTGGAATTGGGAATGAGGCAGATTAGGAATTGGGAATAACATATTAGGATTTGGGAATGAGACGGATTAGGAATTGAGAATGTGACTGATCATAAATTGGTAGTGAGAAGGGTTAGGAATTGGGAATGAGACTGATTAGGAATTGATAACGATAGATTAGGAATTTGGAATGGGACGGATTGGGAACTGGGAATGAGGCTGATTGGGAATTGATAATGATAGATTAGGAATTTGGAATGAGACAGATTAGGAACTGGGAATGAGACAGATTAGGATATGGGAATGAGACAGATTAGGAATAGGGAACGAGACAGATTAAGAATTGGGAATGAGACGGATTAGGAACTGGCAATGAGGCAGATTAGGAACGCATTTGACAGACGAGACAATACTACGTAAATACTTATTTAATGATAGAATAACATCTTTTTTTTTCCCTCACGGTTAAATGAGCTGAATGAGTATAAATGCTTTGCTTGTAGGTGGAATACATTTTAAATCCTCTCTCTCTCTCTCTCTCCGCACCCTAAATCTAAGGACGCGCCGGTAGAGAGAAGGAAAAAGAAAATTGCAAAATTCAATTAAGGCCAGAGAGATCTTTTCCCAGAGACTTAAAACGTCCCTGCAAAATTTTATTTCTAATTTTGCGAAGAGGAGAGACAAGGGGAAATGTCCTTCGCCTCATATCCTGCGCAGGATTAAACGAAGGAGCCAAAAGCTCCTCAGCTCCAGAACAGAGAGTGAAATGAAGGAATGACTCATATCAAAGGTGAAATGAGTCATGACGAACATCAAAGGTGAAATGAGAGTCATGACTCATATAATGGTGAAATGAGAGTCATGACGAATAATTCATAAAGGAAAAATTCTGGAGACAAGATTAAAATCATTATTTTCTTGGCTTGCGCTGTACAGTACACTACTTTTAGTTGTCTGTAAAAGATAACTATTGTGATAGCTATTTGTCTGTCCGTCCGCACTTTTTCTGTCCGCCCTCAGATCTTAAAAACTACTGAGGCTAGAGGGCTGCAAATTGGCATGTTGATCATCCACCCTCCAGTCATCAAACATACCAAATTGCAGTCCTCTAACCTCAGTAGTTTTGATATAATTTAAGGTTGAAGTTAGGTGTTTCTGGCAACGATATACGATGCCCACCACCGGGCTGTGGTTAAAGTTTCATGGGCCGCGGCTCATACAACATTATACCGAGACCACCGGAAGACAGATCTGTTTTCGGTGGCCTTGATTATACGCTGTAGCGGCTGTACAGAAAACTCGATTGTGCCGAAGTTTCTTCGGCGCATTTTTTTACTTGTTTCTATTCTTTAATCCTATGTGATATAAGCTCATTCGGTTGTCTCTCCCATCGGCCTCCACGGATAAAAATAACATTTTACTTTTTTAGGGGGGAAGGGGGATTTTACCAGTATACTTTTATTTGCATTTTACATTAAAATGAAAATAAAGTGTTTTTGTACTGAAGAAATAAAAGTGACTCTTCCTGGAAAGGAACTACCTTAAATTCTACAAATTCCTTTTGATAAACTGCGAGGAATTTGATATTCTGGAGATCACCTGGTTCAGAGAAAGCATATTTCATTTTTTTTTTTTCTTCAGCCTCTGCAGACAAGAATTCAGAAATCCTGGAAATGTTTTCTGGAATTATTTATGAAAGCAAATGACATTTACACACTTAAATTTTTATTGAAAAATCTGTTAATGTGACAAGGTATATTTTTTGCTTGATGCAAAAATTATGAAAATTGACAAAAAAAAAAATGGCTCGAGATAAAATGAAAGAGGTGGTAAATGAGAGAGAGAGAGAGAGAGAGAGAGAGAGAGAGAGAGAGAGAGAGAGAGAGAGAGAGAGAGAGAGAGATAAAATGAATGACTTCTTATAACTGAGTATAATTAAACCTTTGAAAATAAAAGTATAAAACGAGAGAGAGAGAGAGAGAGAGAGAGAGAGAGAGAGAGAGAGAGAGAGAGAGAGAGAGAGAGAGAGAATGTACATGAATGACTTCTTATAACTGGAGTATAATTAAACCTTTGAAAATAAAAGTATAATAACGAGAGAGAGAGAGAGAGAGAGAGAGAGAGAGAGAGAGAGAGAGAGAGAGAGAGAGAGAGATGACTTTATCGTTATCTTGTATTGTTCATTGAGTATTTTTTGTTTTATGATTATGAATATGATTATCCAAAGAAGTAATGACAGTTGATATAAAGAAAAAAAAACTTTAAAATGACTTTTGCAATTAACTCAAACTTGATACAAATGCGAAATAAAAATAAAAATGAAATTTTGGAAGAACTTTTGGGTATTAACAAACAATTGTTTTTCATAGAATCATAATATGCCTTTTGTTCTGCACCAATAACAATTTGCTGTTAAGTAAATAATAAACAGTCAGGTTTCAGTTCACATTAATTTTATTGCAAGCATTTGAGATATTAGCACATATCTTCCTAAAAATTTGTATTTATGAACCTGGGAGCCTTCTACCACTATCCGCATATTCCAGAACTATTGCAAATCTCCTACTGCCTTCCTTAGCTAAAGATTTTAGTAAAAGATTATTTTTTAATCACTATTACCATTCAAGACCTCTAAACCCAAATTCCATCAAGAATAAACATATCCTTATTTCTACCGGAGTAAATGGCATTGTTCGCAGATACTATCTTGTCATCAAGACTTTGAATCATTCTATAATTCTCCTTTTTCTCTTTTGGGAAGCTTCTCCGGAATAAGGAAAAATTATTCGAGATTCTTTCCATTTACTTCTTTGTCTTTTGCTAGTCGACTGAACCGTTTCCCCACCTCTCTCGGCGGCGTCATCAGGAATGGATTACAAATCGACATAAAAGGCTTTTACCTCTCGAGTTTCCATACTCGTAACCTCGCCCAAGTTAACACGTTAAAATAAAGTTAATTTCCGTTAAACCACTCCATAAAAATTAACACGTTAAATCAAAGTGTGTCCCTGCAAAAACACATTCTATTCGTACCGGAAATCTTGAAATAAATCTTTCCAGAACCATTACCCACTCTGACGGCAATTTAAAAATGATGGAAGAGAGAGAGAGAGAGAGAGAGAGAGAGAGAGAGAGAGAGAGAGAGAGAGAGAGAGAGAGAGAGAGAGAGAGAGAGCAATAAAAGAATTACAAATCAACTTCGGGAAAGTGTGTTAGCTCCTTCGCTGGCTATGAGAGAGATGAAGTTACGGCCACAAATCATAGATGTCGCCTCGATCGCTGAGTTCAGTCTCTCAGCTCAATGGGAAAAATGACTTTGGACACGGCTGCGTTCTCTGGGGACTTTTCATTCGGGAGAGAGAGAGAGAGAGAGAGAGAGAGAGAGAGAGAGAGAGAGAGAGAGAGAGAGAGAGAGTAACATTTACATTTGTAACATGAATGTATCAATGACCTCAAGACTGTTAGAAATCACTAATCAAAAAGTTATCGATGAACGATCCCGGAAGATAAAAAGTTATATTTCTCTCTCTCTCTCTCTCATTATTATATTCATTCATTTTTACAGAATTATTCATATTTCAGGTGCAAGTCATTCACGTACTTCTCTCTCTCTCTTTATCACACTTTCAGTTTGACAGCATCTATAATATTTAGCTCTCATTACCATTCTTTTAGTTTACAGAATCAACCATATTCAGAATCCATCATATCTTATTTACAAGAAGTCGTTCATGTACCTCTCTCTCTCTCTCTCTCTCTCTCTCTCTCTCTCTCTCTCTCTCTCTCTCTCTCTCTGAATGAAATACAGAGACTCCCCATTTTTAATAAGGAAATATTACCACTCAGATTGAACCAGAGATCAAATCAAATACATTTCCTTTAATATGATATTAAATAAAATACATTTCCTCCCTCAGGAGAACAAGATATTTCTTTCGCTCATCCGGAACACGAGACTTTCTAAGGAAGGTTCAGAGGAGGAGAAAAATAGAAAGACTATTTTTCCCCAATTCTTTGTCTGTCTTTTTCCCCCCTCGCACAAACTCTTTTGTCTTACTTGTTCCCGGGAAGTAATTAGCCGAGATAAGAATCAACAGAGAGAGGAAACAGAAAGAGGAAACAGAGAAAGGAAACTTGGAGAGAGAGAGAGAGAGAGAGAGGAAACAGGAGGAGGAAGCAGAGAGAGAGGAAACAAAGAGGAAACAGAGAGAGAGAGAGGAAACAGAAAGAGGAAACAGAGAGAGAGAGAGGAAACAGAAAGAGGACACAGAGAAAGGAAACAGAGAGAGAGAGAGAGAGAGAGAGAAGCAGAGAGAGAGAAACAAAGAGGAAACAGAAAGAGAGGAAACAGAAAGAGCAAACACAGAGAGAGAGAGGAAAAGAAAGAGGAAACAGAGAGAGAGAGAGAGAGAGAGAGAGAGAGAGAGAGGAAGCAGAGAGAGAGAAACAAAGAGGAAACAGAGAGAGAGAGAGGAAACAGAAAGAGAAAAAAGAGGAAACAGAAAGAGAAACAGGAGAGAGGAAACAGAAAGAGGAAACAAAGAGAGAGAGAGAGAGAAACAAAGAGAAGAGAGAGAAACAGAGAGAGAGAGAGAGAGAGAGAGAGAGAGAGAGAGAGAGAGAGAGAGAGAGAGCAAACAGAAAAAAGGAAACAGAAAGAGCAAACAGGAAGAGGAAACAGAAAGAGGAAACAAAGAGAGAGAGAGAGAGAGAGAGAGAGAGAGAGAGAGAGAGAGCAAACAGAAAAAAGGAAACAGAAAGAGCAAACAGGAAGAGAAACAGAAACAAAGAGAGAGAGAGAAAGAGCAAAGAGAGAGAGAGAGGTTGAGAGCAAACCAGAAAAAAGAAGAAACTTAGAGAGCTGAGAGAAAGATAAATAAACACAAACAATGTCTTTGAAACATAAATAGATGAAACAAAGAGAGAGAGTAATTAGTGAGATAATTAAGAGAATCAGATGTGAAAGCAAAACAGAAAAAGGAAACAGAAAGAACAGAGAGAGAGAAGAGAGAAGAAATATCAAATAAGAAATATGAAATAAGAAGAAAAAAATGGAAAGAGCAAATTCAGTATGCTTTGAAACAAAGAGAGAGTAATGAGATGTGAGAGAGATTTATGAAAAAGGAAACAGAAAGAGCAAACATACAGAGAGAGAGAGAGAGAGAGAGATATGAGAGAGAGAGAGCAAACAGAAAAAGGAAACAGAAACAAACAGGAAACAGAAAGAGGAAACAAAGAGAGAGAGACACACAGAAAGAGCAAACAGAGATAGGAAATAGAAAGAGCAAACAGGAAGAGGAAACAGAGAGAGAGAGAGAGAAAGAGCAAACAGAGAGAATGTGATTGTTTCCCAAAAGAAGAAACTTATTGTGCTGGAAAGATAAATAAACACACAATGTCTCTGATACATAAATAGATGCGAGTAATTAGTGGATAATTAACCAATCAGATGTGAAAGGAGGAGAACAGAAAGAAGAAGAAGAAATATCAAATAAGAAATATGAAATAAGAAGAAATGGCTGGTATATTCAGTATGCTTTGGAGTTATGTATGTGTGTATTTATGTATTCAAGTACAAGTGTGTATATGTATATGTATGTATGTGTACACAAACACACACATACACACACACATATATATATACATACATATAAATAATATATATATACATATTTATACATACATGCATATAAATAATATAAATAATATATATAGTATAATATATATATATATATATATATATATATATATATATATATATATATATATATATATATATATATATATATACTTATACTCCTACATATTCCAAATATGAAACGAAAAATAGGCTAAACAGATATAATATTTTAATAGACACAAAACACAATTGGTACTTCCCATACTTAATAATATGATTAATAATTCAAACTATAAAAAAACTATATATTAAAAAAAGCTAATAATCGAACGAAAGAATAACTGAAGGAAAAGATAAAAAAAAGTCCCCAATAAAAAAAAAGGTCCTCAGCGTCGCCACAAGAGACCAATTGACGATTGCAGCCATCAAATCAATCCCTTTCGATCAATTAGACCGTTCAATTAGAGGCGAAGGGAAAAAATAAAAAGAAAAAAGAAAAAAATCCTCCCAAAGGGTTCCATTATTTCGGGGAAACGTCAAGTGGAATTACATGTGTGGGACAGTTTAAGGGATGTGTCATACTTTCTCTCTCTCTCTCTCTCTCTCTCTCTCTCTCTCTCTCTCTCTCTCTCTCTCTCTCTCTCTCTCTCTCTCCCCCCAAGGGAGTGTTATGTAACTGACACACCACAGCTATGGATATATATATATATATATATATATATATTCTGTATGAGAAGTTTCTTTTCTCTCTCTCTCTCTCTCTCTCTCTCTCTCTCTCTCTCTCTCTCTCTCTAAGGGAGTGTTACGTAATTGACATAACACAGTAATGAATTTATCAACTGTTCGAAAATCTTTTTCTCTCTCTCTCTCTCTCTCTCTCTCACACACACATAACACACATATATATATATATATATATATATATATATATATATATATATATATATATATATATATATATATACAAAAATGGGAATACGTTATATATATATATATATATATATATATATATATATATATATATACCTAACGAATCACACTCGGTTCCATCGTCCGATAAAATAACGAAGATATCGTCAGTTATGTCTTGTCCCGAGGGACTCGTTCCCTGGAGGGGAAAAAAATAAGAAAGGAGGAAGAAACTTTGGTGTCATTTAATGATGTCTGGAAGGCCATTCCTCTCTCTCTCTCTTTCTCTCTCGGGAAAGTGACCGTGAGATGTATGATCCAAGTAGATGAAGATAATGACGAAGAGGGGGAAGAAGAGAAGAAAAGGACGATGATGATAACAGGGAAGAAAGGAAGTCGAAGAGTAAATGAGAGTAGAAAGATAATATGAAAGTTAAAAGGGAGAGGTGGAAAGGAGGAGGAATGAAAGAAAACGGGAAGCGACAAGAAGAAAATGGGAACTGCCCCTCTTCCTTCCTTCCAAATAGGTATTTAAAATATATATATTTAGCCAATTTTACTTTATACTTTCAAATACTTGCTACTTATATACTTTACAGTTTGTGACCTTCATTTGAATTTCTAAATACTGTTATATGTTGTCCTTTTTAAATAAGTTTTCACTTTTGTGTAACCTGAAAAGGCTCTTTAATTTGAGGTTTACCTATTTATATGATTTTTTGTTTTAGAATTTAAAAAAATCGAGAATATCCATATGCAGTACAGTCAATCATCAGGAAAATAACAGAATTTTCACAATATAATTCTTCAGAGGCAGGATTTTTCTCGTGTTCTGTGATTTTCCAAAATAATTTGGCACATATTTTAAGAATTTTCAAGTTGTTGACTTGTTTTCAACATGTTTGTGATGTGTTTGCAATATGTTCAGAACATGTGTTCGGTAAGTTGTGTACAGTACATGTGTTTCTGATATGTTTTACTGGACAACTGAATGAAGCACTGGTTAGATGGTCAGTCGACTGAAGCACTGGTTAGAACTGCAAATAAGTCACAGACTTGTATTCAAGCTGTAGCTGATGTGTGTGCAATAAGCCACAAACATGTATTCGATATGTTACCGATATGTTTTCGACATGTTACCGACATGTTTCCGATATGTTACCGCCATGCTTTCGATAAGTTACCGACATGTTTTCTATATGTTACCAACATGCTTTCGAAATGTTGCTGACATGTTTTCGACATGTAACTGACATGTTTTCAGTAAGTTACCGACATGTCTTCGATGTTTCCGACATGTTTTCAATATGATACCTACATGTTTTCGATATGTTACCGACATGTTTCCGATATGTTACCGACATGCCTTCGATAAGTTACCAACACATTTATGACACACTTTACTGCAGTGTGGATGCACATTTATACAACATGACGGGAGTCAAACCAAACCTCATGAATAAAACAAACTGCCTTTTAGAAGATATTGCATTTCCGGGCCAACAACACACGACTGTTCCTTTGTTCTTAGCACAAACCGCCATCCCCTCCCCAACTTCTCTCTCTCTCTCTCTCTCTCTCTCTCTCTCTCTCTCTCTTCCTATTGACATTTTTATTGCATCGTCGATACTATTTAGCCGGGCGAGACCTTTCACACGTTACGACTTTCCCCCCGGAGGTTAAGTGGCTTTTGAGGACGATGCCCGTTGAGGCCTCAGCAGCGAAAAATGGGATTGCTTTGAATTACGCTCTCGGTGCGAGAAGGCCACAAGTGTTATTGCCCCGTAATTTCCTTTCAAACTCGAGGAGAAGAAAGATCAAAAGCGACTCGTTACTGCTAAACCTAATTTTGAGCTAAACGTTTTACATATCTGAGCTAAACATTTTACATATTTGAGCTAAACATTTTACATTTTTTTATGCCCGACAAAGAGACATGAGAGAGAGAGAGAGAGAGAGAGAGAGAGAGAGAGAGAGAGAGAGAGAGAGAGAGAGAGAGAGAGAGAGAAAATCTTTAAGAAATTCACTTGCATTACAGTGGTAGCTCTATCATTCAGATATACCAGCTCAGAACAAAAGACATTACAAAAACATTCGTCTACAGTAATATCTCACCCCAGTAATACACTGCATCTTATTCACAATATTTGAAACTACATTAAATTACAAACTTCGTCTTTTCCCCTAGCACTGTAAAATGTGTAAGTATATGTGCTACGATTTTTGTCAAACGGAAATATGTGAAAGTTTTAAAAAAACACTTTTAAGTAAAATATGTTCCTGTCGGGAACGTCTCCCAGGAGACTTCAGAAGCAGAGAAGAAGATGGATAATTGTCGTATTCTAGCAAGAGATAAAGGAAAGAGAGAGAGAGAGAGAGAGAGAGAGAGGAGAGAGAGAAAAAAAAGAGGTGAAAAAAAGGATTCTGAACGCAGCCATTAAACAGCGCAAATGGGGACGCCATTATTCTGCTTCCCTGTGTCCTTTCTCTTTTTCGTCTCTCTCTCTCTCTCTCTCTCTCTCTCTCTCTCTCTCTCTCTCTCTCTCTCTCTCTCTTGGGCTTTCGAATGAAGAAAAAGAAGAGCCTGAACCCGGAAGCTGAAATGTTAAGGAACAAATAATGGCGAATTTAGGTCACGCAAAAATTCTATGGTTTATAAATGAAATAGAATATAAAACTTAGGCCAAAGACCAAGCGCTGGGAGCTATGAGGTCATTCGGGAAAACTGAGAGTAAAAAGGTTTGAAAGGTGTAAACAGGAGGAAAACCTCTTGCAGTTGCACCATGAAATAATTGTTAGGAGGGGGTGGACAGAAAGATGGAAGAAAGCGAACATGAACGGAGGTACGGTAAAAGGAATGAAAGAGGGTGCATGCAACTAGGAATTTCTAAAGAAAAGATATTTGTGGATTTTTCCTTTCCCTGTCCAAATGAATCTAAAAATCAATGAATACAAGAAAAGGAGAATTCTAGTAAGCAAAATAAATGCTATTTATGATTGATGTTTGTCTAGGCACAAATTCATATGCACTAACTAACAAGTAAAAAATGCGCCGAAGTTTCCTCGGCGCAATCGAGTTTTCTGTACAGCCGCTATAGCGTATAATTAAGACCACCGAAAATAGATCTATCTTTCGGTGGTCTCGGTGTAATGCTGTATGAGCCGCGGTCCATGAAACTTTAACCACGGCCCCTTGGTGGCATATCCTATTTCGTTGCTAGCAGCACCATTATGCCTAAATTTAACCTTAAATAAAATAAAAACTACTGAGGCTAGAGGACTGCAACTTGGTAAGTTTGATGATTGGAGGGTGGATGATCAACATACCAATTTGCAGCCCTCTAGCCTCAGTAGTTTTTATGATCTGAGGGCGGACAGGAAAAGTGCGGATGGACAGGCAAAGCCGGCATAATAGTTTTCTTTTACAGAAAACTAAAAATCGCGCCCATACGCTTGTATAGATTTTGTACGCACGATTCAGAGTGTTCTATAGATAGAACAATAATATTTTCAGGAATCAAGTTCCCAATTTTCTAAAATAAAATGGTAAGTATTTAACAAATAAATCCTTAACTACGGTGAAATTTAACCATATATATATATGTTGGATTCCAGTTACATATTTTCCTTTATAATCCCCATCTGTCATTTATACGAGCTTTCTCTACAAGCTTACTTTTATATTTCTATCAGTCTGCTCAGTAAAGGACAGCAAGTCGAAAGGCCTAGCATCACGCCGTCGTTTCTCTTTCCTTCGTGGTATTACCTTTATATATATATCTATAAATATGCGTTTATATATATATATATATATATATATATATATATATATATATATATATATATATATATATATATATATATATATATATATATATATATATATATATATATATATATATATATATATATATATATAATATAAACCGCCATTTCTCTTATGACCAAAATACCTCAGAATAAATTAAAACGTAAAAAAAAAACCTCAAAATTAAAGTCCCTATCTACGTATGGAAACAAAATCTATATATCCCGCTGACTAAAATAGAAGCAAAACCCCACAATTCCCCCAACCCGCCCCCGCCCCCATCAATATTCTCCTACAATTGAATTGAAATCCCACGACTGCATGAAATAACACAGATATTATTTAAATGCAGGGGGGAAACAATATTACTCTGTGCATATGCGACTATTCCGTGGTGCATTCGGGGACGCCGCCCCCCGCCCACCGACCCCCCCACCTCGGTATGCACGGGGTAACGCTCACGATTCTCGGGTCCGAATTGTATTTCGACAAATATCGGAACTTATGGAAAATTAATGGAAGCTGACCGGTTCTATTTCTGCCACTTGGTCCTCCGGTTTGACGGTGCACTGTCCGAGATTGTGTTTTGTGATTGTGTGATTGTGTAGGTGTGTATGTGTGTTTGTGTAAGTGTTTGTGTACGCGTAGACACACCACACAAACAACGCCGTTTAGAATCTTGAATTATTGTGTCTACAGAACGGGAGAAATAACGGCTCGAGTTAAATGTGTGTTTGTGTAATTGTGTAAGTGTGTAAGTGTTTGTGTACGGTAGATACTTCACACAAACAACGCAGTTTAGAAACTTTATTTATTGTGTTTCTACAGAACGGGAGAAATAACGGCTCGAGTTAAATGTATGATTGTTTAATTGTGTAAGTGTATATGTGTGTTTGTGTAAGTGTTTGTGTACGCATAACAACGCCGTTTAGAAGCGTTATTTACTGTGTCTCTACCCGTTCCATTTCCCCAAGGAACGGGTGAAATAACGGCTCGAGTTAAATAAACAAACGTTTTAAAAAATCAGACTCCCAATTTTGTTGGTGAAAATGAGGTAAATTTGCTTTAGCAGTTTGTGGCAAGTTGGCTGCTCTCTCTCTCTCTCTCTCTCTCTCTCTCTCTCTCTCTCTCTCTCTCTCTCTCTCTCTCTCTACATATACACACACGAACATATTTAGTTTATAGCAAGTTAGCGGGACGTCTCTCGCTTCGTCATAAGTGGGAAAAGCTGCTCTCTCTCTCTCTCTCTCTCTCTCTCTCTCTCTCTCTCTCTCTCTCTCTCTCTCTACCACACACACATTCATCCACTATTTAAGGACTATATGGAAGTATTTGAATATGCAGAGTTGTAAATCCAATATGATGACAGCCAATATCATCCAAAATCATTTCCCGAGAGAGAGAGAGAGAGAGAGAGAGAGAGAGAGAGAGAGAGAGAGAGAGAGAGAGAGAGAGAGAGAGAGAGAGAGAGAAGGTGTCTTCTTTTGAATTCACAAATATTCATTCAAGCAGTATCGTCAAATTGCATCAGTCAATAAAATAAATTACAAAAATAACATTCAAGAAATTGATTTACAAACCACAAAAAAGGAAAACACCAACAAATAAATAGAAGTACGAATAAAGGAAATAACGAAAACATGATAAATACTTCACTACGAACAAAGGAAGCGAGAAACAAAAAAAGCAAGAAGCAAATGTTCCTGTACATAACAGATGCACTTGACCATCAACTTGGCTCTCCCTCATTCCTTATTTGTAATTCGCATTTTAATGAATATTCCCTCGTTGCACGGACATTCCAGCATTTTTTTGTATTCAATTTTTTTATCGCGGCGGAGCATTTCCCCAGCATTTTTGCGTAATGAGATTAACCGCTAACGCGACCCGCGGAATTTGTGCGATAATTCACCGCTTCGGAGAGAACCGCGATTTGTAGTTGTAGGTATTATTGCGTGATTATTATTACTGCGTAATTATGAAAGATAGAATAATACTGCAGTCCTTAATTTTTTGTCATTAAATGCAAGTCAGTTTTAGTTTTCTGTAAAAGAAAACTATTGTGCCGGCTTTGTCTGTCCGTCCGCACTTTTTCTGTCCGCCCTCAGATCTTGAAAACTACTGAGGCTCGATGGCTAAAAATTGGTATCTAGATCATCCACCCTCCAATCATTTAACCTTCCAAATTGCAGTCCTCTAGCCTCAGTATTTTTTTATTTCATTCAAGGTTAAAGTTAGCCATAATCGTGCATCTGGCAACGATATAGGACATGCCACCACCGAGCCGTGATTAAGTCTCATGGGCCACGGCTCACACAGCATTATACCGAGACCACCAAAAGATAGATCTATTTTCGGTGGCCTTGATTATAAGCTGTAGTGGCTGTACAGAGAACTCGATGGCGCCGAAGAAACTTCGGTGCATTTTTACTTTTTTTTGAGGTTTTGTTATTTATGACGAACACAAATATGTATAAAACAAGCCACATTGCCTATGACCTCTAAGCTATGTCATATACACTTAGAATCGTTCCGTGGATAAACTGAATCATGTTGAGAATCTGCTTAGAATTACCGACTGAGTCAAATTCATTTTATATTATAAAGAACCTTGAAATACTGACTAGTGACCCGAGAGAGAGAGAGAGAGAGAGAGAGAGAGAGAGAGAGAGAGAGAGAGAGAGAGAGAGAGAGAGAGAGAGAGAGAGAGAGAGAGAGAGAGAGAGAGAGAGAGAGAGAGGCAGTTTTTCTCGAAAATTATTTCAAGAAAAAATTCTTTGTCATAAGCGAAAAACTAAAGGCAGGCATTTCCGTCACTTTTGAGCGCGATTTATGCAAACAGAATTAAACTTTGCTGAACTGAAACGAATCTGTTTATATTATCGTCCACAGCGAATGAAAAGTTTATAGTTTTGGGGCAGAGAGAGAGAGAGAGAGAGAGAGAGAGAGAGAGAGAGAGAGAGAGAGAGAGAGAGAGAGAGAGAGAGAGAGAGGGGGGAATGGACATGAATGACTTCTTATAACTGGAATATAATTAAACCTTTGAAATTAAAAGTATAATAATGAGAGAGGGAGAGAGAGAGAAGAATTTTCAGGTCGAAACCTCCGATTTTGTACAAATAATTTCTACACAAAAGATATCACTGAGAGAGAGAGAGAGAGAGAGAGAGAGAGAGAGAGAGAGAGAGAGAGAGAGAGAGAGAGAGAGAGAGAGATTTTCTGGTCGAAACCTCCGATTTTGTACAAATAATTTCTACACAAAAGATATCACTGAGAGAGAGAGAGAGAGAGAGAGAGAGAGAGAGAGAGAGAGAGAGAGAGAGAGAGAGAGAGAGAGAGAGAGAGAGAATATGGCAGACCTATCTAATACCTTTATGTGCTTAAAAGGAATTTTTACTGTGAGTTAAAATTCCGACTAAAAAACCAGCATTTATTTTTACTAATTTCAAAAGAGAAACTGTATTAAAAAACATTTTGAGATATATTTAAAAAAACACATTTATAATTACTAAATTCAGAAGACAAACTGCATTAAAAAACTTAAGATATATTTTTAAAAATTCAAGAAAAACTTCGATAAAAATATTACACAACTACACACAAAAGGGTTCCAATATTCTTCATAAGACTCAAATGCTTTATCCAAACCATTTTACGGTGTGGAAGAAGAAAAAAAGAACCAAATAATCAACAACAACAATAAAAAACAACAACGATAACAAGAGCAACAACTCTCTCTTGTATACAAATTACAACAAAGCGGAACTTGCGGGAAATCTGCAATGCAAATGAGCCTAATTATACAGCCTCCATTTTCACGACGAATTCTAAGAAAGACTGAAAATGGAATTCCAAAAACTCTCTGTCATACCTGTAAATAATATTTGCATAAAATATTTATGAGGAAAAGAATGATTAAGGAGAGTATTTTTAATTACTAGCTATATTTTCATGTAAACAAAGCAGAAAGTAAAGTTATACAATAAATAATAGTTTGTGTACCATACATACATACATACATATATATATACATATATATATATATATATATATATATATATATATATATATATATATATATATATATATATATATATATATATATATATATATATATATATATATATATATATATATATATATATATATATATAAGGCGGAGCTCACTAATTTCTCCTCTCTCTCTCTTTAAATTAGGTAAAAATCCATTTGCTAAGATAATTCAACTATTAAGAGATGATAAACATCTGCTTTTCACTTGACCTTATCATTTAAACCACTCTCTCTCTCTCTCTCTCTCTCTCTCTCTCTCTCGTCTTCCCAATAAGAGTCAGAAACCCATGAAGCATTTCAGCTATACACTAAAGATAAATAACACCATTTTGTGCACTTATATTCAGACTCTCTCTCTCTCTCTATCTCTCTCTCATACCCAGAAATGCAAAAAAAAACCACCCAGCGAATATAAAAATTATTCCTTTTCCCGCCTCTAAATAGAATTCGCTTGGGACCACGCAAATTCGGGGACTGTTTTATTTTCACCGGACCAGTTAAAATACAAAACTCGGCTTCCTCTCCCAGACGCATCTTGCAAAACTGACGCTGAAAATAAAACAGAGAATTATCTCAGTGAGACCCCAGCAGTGACAGCAGGGATGACGTGACGTCACACAAGTGACGTCACAATACAGAGAGGATATCACCTGCCAAAGTTATCCTCGCTAGCCTCATAGTTTATAGCGCATGTAAGGACGGATTTTTCACGTATGTATGGGAGTATGTATGTTTGTTGAGTGTGTGTGCGTACTTGTATGAAAGGCATTCAGACCTCCAGGGTGCCCAGTTAACGAGAGTAATTACAACGTGATTTACGTTGGTAATTCAATGTAGCTAAAAGCCACGGGAGCATTAGCTGGGAAAAATGAGGCGTTATTTCCTGCAGTTTATTGCAAAAATCCAGCTGCGTTTAGGAGAATGGCAGTAATGACATTATCACACTCAGAAATGAACTTTCTTTATAAAACTTGCACTGCAGATTGTGGTATTAATTTAAGTCATATTTACATTTAATTTAATATCATGCACACACACACACACACACACACACACACACACACATATATATATATATATATATATATATATATATATATATATATATATATATATAACACAATTACGTGTGGAACAGAAATAAATTTCTGACTCACATCAGGATCGAACCCAGGTCTTTCAAATGAAAGGCCAGAGCGCTGCCAACCTGGCCACACTTGTTGGCAGCACTCTGGTCTTTCATTTGAATGAATGATCCTGATGTGTTGAATGACCTGGGTTCGATCCTGATGTGAGTCAGAAATTTTATATATATATATATATATATATATATATATATATATATATATATATATATATATATATATATATAAGTATATGTATATATATTTATATGTATATATATTTATATGTATGTATATATGTATATATATATACATGTATGTATGTATATACATATATATGAGTATACATGCGGAACCAGACGACTGGGGTCTAAGCCAACCCATAAACAGAAAGGCAGAATATCTTCCATCTACATATATATTGCTTTCCTCGATATGAAGTAAGAAATGGCCGAAGGTATTGCGCGAAATCCTTGGTTTTCCATATTCCTTTCGCCTCTGTAATCCTAGCATAAGGATGGAAATGGACCCGCTGATCCTGTTATGAAAAAGTAGGATGATAGGATGATGCAAGATCGGTCACTGTTATCTGCTTTTGTTTGAAATAATAATAATAATAATAATAATAATTAATTAATTAATATTATTAATTATTATTATTATTATCATCAACAAATAACAATTGTGATAGTAACAACAATGATAATAATAGTCTATTTTCAAATGAACGCTTTGTTGTAGAATACCACTTGTTTGTAATAATAATAATAATAATAATAATAATAATAATAATAATAAAATTTAATTAATATAAAGGGAAAAATGAACAATAAAAACTATTGATGAGATCAGCAAGAATGCATATTCACATACACAACCCATTCTGAAATCACTGAAAAAAAAGATAAAAAAATAATATGAAGGGGGAAAAAATTAATATTTCCTTCCAGGAAGAAAGTCACTATTCCCTGACCTCTGAACGTTCCAGTTTTATGAAGTGTCTTTTGATAGAAGAATTGGTTTAATGACACCCATCATTACTGACGTCACGAAATCTGTTTGTTTATGTGCTTGTTTAATTGCTTGTTTCCGCGTTTTTCCTTTCCTTTCAGCAGACACTGAGGAAAATGACCTTATTAGGCTTTTGCATAAATATTCAAAGTCAGGGGCAAACTACATACACCTTTTTGATTCTTACAACTTCTATTGTGCTATCAGGAGAGAGAGATTTCATGCAGCACAGAAAATCAGTCTTGAGAGAGAGAGAGAGAGAGAGAGAGAGAGAGAGAGAGAGAGAGAGAGAGAGAGAGAGAGAGAGAGAGAGAGAGAAGCCCTGCTTTCTTAAAAACGATATAACGAATACAGTAAGATATGAATAATTATTTTCCTGATTTTAAACAATGAGAGAGAGAGAGAGAGAGAGAGAGAGAGAGAGAGAGAGAGAGAGAGAGAGAGAGAGAGAGCTTTCTTAAAAAGAGATATAACGAATACAGTAAGATATGAATAATTACTGATTTTTAAAAACGATGCTTTCTTAAAAACGATATAACGAATACAGTAAGATATGAATAATTATTTTCCTGATTTTAAACAATGAGAGAGAGAGAGAGAGAGAGAGAGAGAGAGAATAATTTTAAAAACGATGTAACTAATACACTAAGATATTGATAAGTATTTCCTTCATTCTAACAAATGTCACGAGAGAGAGAGAGAGAGAGAGAGAGAGAGCCCGCAATACAGAATGACATTTAATAATCAATTTCCCGGTATTCACCAACACTCAAAATCATGGTAGCAAAGGCAATACTATAAAAGGCCAAATAAAAAAACCAAAACTTCTTAAATATATTTAAGATGAAAATAAAAGCACCTGAAAAAACTTAAAACGAAAATTAAACAAAGACAAATCTACAACTGAATTTTTATACAAGAATATATTTCACTTTTAACACCAATCCACTATCGCCTCCGAAACCTCTTACGAAGATGGATGAAGACAGAGTTTATCGCAGCCGCCAGCACGCCTTAGAAGGGTGATCCATCTCAATCCATCTCATCCAACAACCTAACAACGCATAGGATGTGATAGGAAAACCATCCGATGAATAACGGAAGGATGGCGTGTAAATAAAGGTAAATAATTCCGTGGCGGATTGGCAGGTGTCACTGAACTGACAGATAAAAGATCGTTGGTTGGAGAACTCGGCAAAGTTCGTTATAATTGCTCTATACATTTTATCCAGACTATAAAACTAAACATGAATGTATGTATACAGTGCATATGTATACGTATATAAATTTCTGACTCACATCAGATCGAACCCAGGTCTTTCAATTGAAAGACTTGGTTTCGATTCTGATGTGTCCGAAATTTATTTCTGTTCCACAAGTGATTGTGTTGATTATTTCTAAAATTATAAAGTATACATATATATATATATAGTGTATATATATATATATGTATATATATATATATGTATATATATATATATATATATATATATATATATATATATATATATATAATGACAACTCTTCCACAGTAATAATTTTATGAATGGGACTCTTCCCACTGATTCGAAAAACTTTCCCTTTGATCTCTCTCCTTCTCTCTCTCTCTTCTTCTTCTTCTTCTTCTTCTTCTCTTCTTCTTCTTCTTCTTCTTCTTCTTCTTCTTCTTCTCCTTCCTTTAATCCTCCTGTCCTTCTTCCGTTATTTATCGCCAAATCTCCGATGAGAATCATCCCCGAAGACCAATAAAGTTCCAGACTCAAAAAGATTTTTTTGGGGGAAAACAATGGCCGCTTCGATGTCGTGTTTCATTTGGGGACCTTTGGTCTTTGTCTGTCTGTACAGTCTGTCTCTCTCTATTGCTAAGGAATTGTCCAGAGTTCTGATATTTATTTTTAAAGCAAAGCGTCGACTGTACTCTAGTTTGAAAATGTGATGCAGGTTATTGTGTTAGTTTTATAGCCCGGTTATCAGTTTTCACTTTCATACAATTAAATACGAGATTATATATATATATATATATATATATATATATATATATATATATATATATACTTATATTTATTTATTTATATATATACACATATAACAATTAGTGTATGCATGAATAAAAACACAACGTGCATGCATGAATAAAAACACAACGTACTCGCTTAGTACACATCCTGACGCCACTGTGTTTTTCGTCAATGCAACTTCATGTAATTACTACCTACGACTATTAATGGTTTTTCTCTATTACTTTCCACTTTACCCAAATTTAAGCTATGCACTTCGTCTACCAAAAGACCGCCAGAAGACGTTTTAAAAGAAGCCATTCCCTCTCCTCAACGTCATTTTACTAAAGCTTTACTAGTTTTCTGTAAAAGAAAACTATTGTGCCGGCTTTGTCTGTCCGTCCGCACTTTTTCTGTCCGCCCTCAGATCTTAAAAACTATTGAGGCTAGAGGGCTGGAAGTTTGTATGGTGATCATCCACCCTCCAATCATCAAACATACCAAATTGCAGCCCTCTAGCCTTAGTACTTTTGATTTCATTTAAGGTTAAAGTTAGCCATAATCATTCGTCTGGCAACAATATAGGATTGACCACCATCGCGCCGTGGTTAAAGTTTCACAGGCCGAGGATCATACAGCTTTATACCGAGACCACCGAAAGATAGATCTATTTTCGGTGGCCTTGATTACAATCTGTACAGAAAATTCGACTGTGCCGAAGATTTTATTGACAGATAACCCTACTATAGTGGAGATTATATTCCTGTTCATGTTTCTCCTGTCAAAAATTCCATGTCCTTCCCATGACACGCGAACTAGATATGTCCATCGTCTGATGCGAAAAACGACAGCTACCTCTCTCTCTCTCTCTCTCTCTCTCTCTCTCTCTCTCTCTCTCTCTCTACAGTGGGTGTCTCGTTGTGGCCTCAAAACGAGGGACGTGACACGAGGTAAAAAATAAAAAAAGTCTGGTTCGCGGAATAAATTTTTCATTTTGTTCGCGCGAATTTTGAGTCCCGGAATGGGGGTGGAGGGGGGATGGAGGGTAGGGGGAGGAGGGAGGGAGGAGGTTAGCAGTGATTGAGGGATGTTTATATTCCACAGAGACAACGGGGGTATGATTTATGACGCTAACTCACCTGGGAAAAATGAATTTCTGGGGAAAAAAATTCGTGGATCCTACAAATGTTTTACATTAAAAAGGACGAAGTCTGTTTCACAATCTACCTTACATGTAGAAATGAAACCTAATGGTTCTTTTTCTAACAAAAAAAAAATTATATATACTGTATATATATATATATATACATATATATATTAACTACAAGAACTTCTTAACTTTCTGATTTCCTCCAACTTTTTTTTGGATATGTTCGTCACTGCAAGCCTTGAATCCCAATGAAGAAACAAAAAAAAAGATAGAAGGACTTTTAAAATAAGATAAGATTCAGTGTTGGAATAGCAATTAAGATTCATCTGCCCAAAAGTAAAAACCCCAAATAATCTGGTAGACCATTCAGTAATTACGGATAATTTGGAAATTATCTGGGGAAGAGATAATGTAAGATAATTGGACTGTTCAAAGAGTCTTCAAAGACTTAACAATTATCGAACTGGACATAATACGATATGAAAAAAAAATCTGCTAATGAAAATAGTAACTTTTAACTCAATCTAGGAGAGTTAGGAAAAGTTTAATTTGAAAATTGGAACTGGAAACTCGAGTTTAAGCCACAGGACAAGCACTGGGACCTACGAGGTCATTCAGCGCTGGAAAGGAAAACTGAGAGTAGGTAGCTTTGACAGGTGTAACAGGAGGAAAACCTCAAAGCAGTTGCACTAAGAAATATTATTGTTAGGAGAGAGTGGACAGCAAGATGGAAGAAAGATAATATGAATGGAGGTTCAGTAAAAGGGGTTGCAGCTATGGGGCGAAGGGAGGCTGCAAAGAACCTTCAGTAATGCCTACAGTGCACCCCGTGAGGTGCACTGACGGCATTACTTCCCTTTGGGGAATCTGAAAATTAAAATATTTGATAGGTATATATAATCTGATAATTGAGGATAATTTGCCATCGCCAAGTTACATTAAAATCAACACTAACACATAATTATCTACAATTAAAGCCTTCATATTTGCATACATCATAATTACCCATAATCTATATATATATATATATATATATATATATATATATATATATATATATATATATATATATATATATATATATATATATATATATATATATACTCTAAACAAGTTTCTCTTCACTAACTTTATTAATGAGTCATTGATAATTCTTCACTTCACTATATATTGAATATAAGTTTTTCAAATATACTAACATATATACATATAAATATATACATATATATATATATATATATATATATATATATATATATATATATATATATATATATATATATATATATATATATAATGTTAATCTGTCTCCCACTTTACAAATTTTCTTTCATAATTAAAAATATGATGCTACAAATAAACAATGAATAACCATGGGAGATGTGAAATTTATACTCAGTAGTTATTTCCGACTCATTATTCAAAAAGATACGTATTACACACACGTGCATAAACCCATATATATATATATATATATATATATATATATATATATATATATATATATATATATATATATATATATATATATATACATATATACACACACAATGAATTAGCCTGGGCATAAGTACAATGTTCTGGCTTAGTACAATGACGACTGAACTACAGAATTCACATCCAGGCGTAATTCCGTTTTGATTTTTTCTTTTTCCTCAATACAACTCCGTGTAATCAACCATCACCCCGTAATGACCTAATTAACGAATTCCGTGGCCACGCATCCCATTCTAATTAAGAGTTAGTTATAATGAGGTCAGGCGGGATGATTATGAAGACATTAAAAAAACAGAGTCCTATTGGCCTGGGCAGGAATCTCCCAGGCTCTAATTGGGTGGTAGGACTCTGTGAATTTGGTTCCTCCTTGGAATCCTATTCTGGCGTCCTTTGTACTCTCTGAGTTAGTTCTGTTTAATTTATGTGAGTGTGTATGTATGTATGTATGTATGTATGTATGTATGTATATACAGTATATATACAGTATATATATTTACATTGTATATATATAATTATTTAAATATATATACAATATACATATATATATATATATATATGTATATATATATATATATATAAATATATATATATATATATATATATATATAAATATATATATATATATTATAAATATTTATATATACAGTACATTATATATATATATATATATATATATATATATATATATATATATATATATATGTATATATAATTATATATTATATATATATATATATATATATATATATATATATACATATATATATATATATATACAGTATATGTATATATATATATATATATATATATATATATATATATATATATATATATATATATATATATATATATATATATATATATATATATATATATATATATATATATATATATATATATATATACATACATACATACATACATACATACACACAAACACACACCTACTGTACATTATCTACATAACGACTCGTGCATAAACACAACAGACAGAAGTAAACTCAGAAAGGTAAAACCGGGAGAAATTTCCGAAAAAAGAAAACCATCAGCTGCAGACGGACGCAGAGAGGGAGAGACGATTCCCCATGTTTATCAGTTTAAGTAAGAAGTTTTACCCTGAGGTTTTTCCCTTTTGGCCCAGACAAGATGCGAGGAGCTGTCTCGGGCAGTTGTGTGTGGGTGTGTGTGGGTTTCTATAACGTATGGGTGTGTGTGTGTGCATGTGTGTGTGTGTGTGGGTTACACACATATAACGTATGTATATGTGTGTGTATGTATGTATGTGTTTATATATATATATATATATATATATATATATATATATATATATATATATATATATATATATATATATATAATTAAATCTGAGAAGTAGGATACACAGCAAATATTAACATAAATCAGTGAGTTTCAAAGGGTTTGTTATGAATTTATTGAATTCTATTTATATTAGTTTTCTGTACAAGAAAACTATTGTGCCGACTTTGTCTGTCCGTCCGCATTTTTTCTGTCCGCCCTCAGATCTTAAAACCTACTGAGGCTAGAGGGCTGCAAACTGGTATGTTGATCATCCACCCTCCAATCATCAAACATACCACATTGCAGCCATCTAGCCTCAGTAGTTTTCATGTTATTCAAGGTTAAAGTTAGCCATAATCGTGCATCTGGCAACGCTATAGGACAGGCCACCACCGGGCCGTGGCTTAAAGCTTCATGGGCCACGACTCATACACTGTATAGAAAACTTGCTTGCGTCAAAGAAACTTTGGCGCATTTTTTACATGTTTTTATAAATCCCAAATATATCTGTGGGCTCCCTGAAAAAGTTTTTGAATGTATTGAGGGTTGTTTAATAGAAGGTAAGCCTTTTTCCTGAAACAGAATGAAAGAGGAAGCCTTTCTCTTGTATTATCTTTATTATCTCTTCTCTCTCTCTCTCTCTCTCTCTCTCTCTCTCTCTCTCTCTCTCTCAATGACTAAATCAGACAAGCTTCAGTGACGAATTATGTATACATAAGTATGTCAAAAACAAGTATACAAATATCTTTGAAGATGCACCCACTTTTCTCTCTCTCTCTCTCTCTCTCTCTCTCTCTCTCTCTCTCTCTCTCTCTCTCTCTCTCTCTCTCACACACAATTATTCATCAGATAAGCTTGGGTGATGAATGATGTATGCATATGTATCAGCCCAGAAGCACATACACAAATATAATTAAGGATATACCCACTTCTCTCTCTCTCTCTCTCTCTCTCTCTCTCTCTCTCTCTCTCTCTCTCTCTCTCAATTATTCATCAGGTAAGTTTGAGTGATGAATGATGTATACATATGCATCCGTAGAAATCACATACCCATATATGTTTAAGGATACACCTTCTCTCTCTCTCTCTCTCTCTCTCTCTCTCAGCTAATCATCAGGTAGGCTGGAGTGTAGAATGATATACACATATGTATCTATCGAAAGCACATACACAAATATATTTAAGGATACATCCACTCCTTTCAAATTCTATACATATGTATCAATCAAAACACATAAATAAATTTAAGGATACACCTTTTCTAAGATCGTACTCGCGAACCTATTCCACCTCATCCCAAAATTACCTGCTCATTAGTCAACACACCTGTGCTCCCGGGACAAAGCTCAGAATAATTACCCCGGTAAAGCTCTTGAAGAATCTGGCGTCTCAAGTTCTTCAAGAATCTAGGGACTTTCCCTAAAGACAGAGGCATTGGCCCCCACGGGGAAGGGAAGAACTAAATAATGAGATATTTAAGAGTCAGGGATTCTGGGGAAACTTTTCTCATTACGAGGCTTCAGGGAGAAGGGGATGGGTCTCTCTCTCTCTCTCTCTCTCTCTCTCTCTCTCTCTCTCTCTCTCTCTCTCTCTCTCTCTCTCTCTCTCTCTCTCTCTCTCTCTCTCTCTCTGTGTTTCTTCATCTTCTGGTACACATTCCCCCGGCCCTTACTTTTTTTTTTCTCGATAGTTCGAGAGTTTGGGAGGAAGGAAGTTTTTTCGGAGATAGAAAGTACAGTAGTTTTTATTTTTGTCCATCAATAATATTTTTATCTTTAACATTGTGGTATACCATATTTACCATTCGTTATACTACTACTACTACTACTACTACTACTACTACTACTATTAATAATAATAATAATAATAATAATAATAATAATAATAATAATAATAATAATAAACCACAGCGAAAATTAGCGATTAAACATAAAGTTATCTATAAAGGGACAAAAACCTTTGATTCCGTCAAAGCCTCCATTGATAATAAACTAATAATGTATATGTATGTATGTTTGTATGTATATATGTATGCACACACTCAATACATACATACATACGAAGAGGGAAAGATCCTTAACATAATATATCTTATATGACAAATTTAATCACAAAAATGTTCCACGGAAGTAAAAGTGTAATGAAGTATCTATTAATATATACTTGATATTACAATAATCATAATGACAATAATAACAATAGTAATGTTTATATAATACTATTTAATATAAGCACTACTATTCTTATTATTGTCATAATGATTATTAAAACAACAAATATATATCAGTAATAATTACTCCATTACAAATGAGCTACCCTAAATAAAGCACATTTACAGAAAATCATATAAATTCACATATATCTCGATCTTCACTCTACGTCTTTTTTTTTTTTTTTATAATTCCATTTCCGGAGGTCAGAACTCCTTGTATAACTTGTAAAAAGCCAAGTGAGGCCTCGGGGAGGAAGATAAAAGATTTGTCCCAAAACTTTAGGAGGGGCCGGAAACTCGGCCAAAAGTATTACTACTACATGGAGCTGTTAGCTCAATTGTATTCCTTTTAGTTTTCTGTGAAACTTTATTCTGTCCGCCCTCAGATCTTAAAAACTACTGAGGCTAGAGGGCTGCAAATTGGTATGTTGATCATCCACCCTTCAATCATCAACCATACCAAACTGCAGCCCTCTAGCCTCAGCAGTTTTTATTTTATTCAAGGTTAAAGTTAGCCATAATCGTGCTTCTGGCAACGATATAAGGCAGGCCACCACCGGGGCCGTGGTCAAAGTTTCATGGGCCGCCGACCATACAGCATTACATAAGGAGACCACTGAAATAGATCTATTTTCGGTGGCCTTGATTATACGCGGTAGTGGCTGTGCAGAAAACTGGATTGCGCCTAAGAAACTTAGGCGCATTCTGTACTTGTTTTTCTTTATACTGAAAAGGGAATTCTCAAAGACGAACCTTTTCAGTGATGAATTAATATTTCAAGTGAGTCTTTACTGTTTATATATGTATTTTTTATATTTCTAAAAAGTCATCTCAATGACGGTTTTGTCCTAAAACTTTTGTTACATCGGAAACTCGGGCAAAAGTAGAACGGTGTGAAACAAACTAACTCTCTCTCTCTCTCTCTCTCTCTCTCTCTCTCTACAAAATGGTGCGAAACACAAGCCTTAAGTTATAAAAAAAACTCAAAAATAAGAAATTTCTCTCTCTCTCTCTCTCTCTCTCTCTCTGTCTCCACAAAACTAGTGCGAAACACAAGCCTTAAGTTTGTTATAAAAAAAACTCAAAAATAAGAAATCTCTCTCTCTCTCTCTCTCTCTCTCTCTCTCAATGCAGTGAAATTACTTTTCATGCGAAGAAGAATTTAAAGACGAAGTCGCCAGCCAGTGCAAGCGAAAGAACACCGCGAAAAAAATATATAAAAAAAAATTCCAAAACAAAACTTTCAGTCTCTCGCCACGCTGGAAAGTTTTACAAGGGAGAACATGGAAAGTTTTCCAGATGTGAAGAAAGGATTGAGGAAAACGATTGAGTTTTCCTCTTGCTTCTGTCCTACGTTTTATGATTAGATTAAGAATAGTTGATATTATCAGCGTAACGGCAAAATGATGATATGAAATATAGAATTTAGGCCAATGGCCAAGCGCTGGGACCAACGAGGTCATTCAGCGCTGAAATGGAAATATAAAAGGGAGATTTAAAAGGTGTAACAGGAGGAAAACTTCGCAGTTGCACTATTAAACAATTGATAGTAAGATGGAAGGAAGAGATTATGAACGGAGGTCCAGTAAAAGAAATGAGAGGGGTTGCAGCTAGGGGCCGAAGGGACGCTGCAGATAACCTTAAGCAATGCCTACAGTGTACCGTGTGAGGTGCACTGCCGACACTAGCCCCCACTACGGGATAGATAATGATATGGAATAATCAGTACTGTAATCATCGTTAAAATAATGGCGCTGGAATAAAATAAATGAGACAAAGTCACCTACAAAAACACAAATAATAATAATAATAATAATAATAATAATAATAATAATAATAATAATAATAATAATAATAATAATTTTTATAAATTTGTAAATTAAAAAATTCACAAGATTTTTTAAAATTTACAACGGTTTTTTGTTTTTATCTTTTACAAATAATACAATTCACTGAAATAATTGTGAATTATAGTAATAATACCTTCAACATTCCTCCAAGAATGATGTTTACATTAGAGAAATCTAAAGGCAGACGAGAGAGAGAGAGAGAGAGAGAGAGAGAGAGAGAGAGAGAGAGAGAGAGAGAGAGAGAGAGAGAGAGAGAGAGAGAGAGAGAGAGAGGCTTAAGACACCTTGGAACATGAATAGCAATCTCAAAATTCAATTCCCCAGGAATATATAATAATCCTAATGAATATTGCTTCTATCCAACCCAGGAATTCATATTCCCAATGAACTACTAGAGTGAATAATATATATATATATATATATATATATATATATATATATATATATATATATATATATATATATATGTGTGTGTGTGTGTGTATACGTGTATACACTTATACATAAATAAAGCACCATATCACTGCATATAGGGTCAAATACACTGCACTGCAAAACACTGACATAACCAACAGTGATCCGAGTTTCATTTGGATGCTAACCAGCCATAAAACACTCTTCTTTTTTTTAATTAAAAGAAATTATGAAAGCAATTAAGGCCCATTTCACCAACGGCGAAAAATACTGCGTTTTAGAGCAACGAGCGAATGGGGGTTGCTTTTGTGCTCTGAATGATTTTTCTTTACAAAGAACATTTCTGTACAAGGAAGAATTCTTTGTCTACTTCAGAGATTTGATTCCCTATGACCGAATTTGTATTTGAATGGTTACCAGACTTATTCTTACATAAGTATTCCCATTAGCGGGGGTTGTTTTATGACAACTCAAAATTTATACTTACACAGGTATATTTATAAGAGTGGATTTTTTTATGACAACCCAAAACTTATACTTACACAGGTTATATTTATAAGTGTGGATTTTTTTTATGACAACGCAAAATTTATACTTACACAGGTATATTTGTGTGTGGATTGTTTTATGACAACTCAAAATTTATACTAACACAGGTATATTTATAAGTGTAGATTTTTTTATGACAACCCAAAACTTATACTTACACAGGTTATATTTGTAAGTGTGGATTTTTTTTATGACAACGCAAAATTTATACTTACACAGGTATATTTGTGCGTGGATTGTTTTATGACAACTCAAGATTTATACTTACACAGGTATATTTGTGTGTGGATTGTTTGATGACAACCCGAAATTTATACTTACACAGGTATATTTGTGTGTCGTTGTTTTAAGACAACCCAAATTTATACTTACACAGGTATACTTATAAGTGTAGATTTTTTTTATCATAACCCAAAATTTATACTTATACAAGTATACTTCTACTTCTGAACTGTTTTATGATAACCAATCACTTAACATTCAAATAAACAAAGGTACATATTTGTTAAAAACTTTAATAGGTGGAGCAACTGTCACAGGCAGGTCAAAGCCACAATGTGGGTTGGGTTAAGGTCAATTTAGGCTGACTGCCTTGTGATTTTTACTGTTACTTTTTTTTGCAACGTTTCTTTTTTAATAAACCAGAATAATCAGTATTAGATATTAACGTAAAATACAAACAAAATTTTTTATCGTATATCAGAGATTTGACAGGTACTTCTACCAACAATGCTTTTCACTGGTCGAGAGAGAGAGAGAGAGAGAGAGAGAGAGAGAGAGAGAGAGAGAGAGAGAGAGAGAGAGAGAGAGAGAGAGAGAGAGAGAGCATTTAAAATTGTTTGTTCAAATGCACACTGTATATTGCAAATTTTCAATGGCAGATATTTGTTTGACTGAGAGAGAGAGAGAGAGAGAGAGAGAGAGAGAGAGAGAGAGAGAGAGAGAGAGAGAGAGAGATGAACTTTTAAAATTGTTTGTTCAAATGCACAATGAATACTGCAAATTTTCACTGCCAGCCAGATATTTGCTTGAGAGAGAGAGAGAGAGAGAGAGAGAGAGAGAGAGAGTTGGAGTTCTCCTCTAATATCCATTTGAAAAAAAGTGACGGAATCCATTCATAGCTGCTCTGAGCTGGATGCAAATATTGCAATGCAACGGGCTTTGGTATCTAATTAACTAAGGTAATGTGCAGCGAACCTTTGCAAAATGGGAGATATACAAGAGGGAGGAATTTCTATCCGGGTTAATGGAATGGATATACACCTCTGGTTTTATTTGGTCGATGGAAGAATGCTTCAGTGGAATCGGGAATAAAATGATATTAAAATAAATTGTAAGGTGGAGATAATATTCTGTAAATATTTACATGCAAAATGGCAACACATTCCGCTAATTAAAAGCGTTTCACTTGCATGAATCTTCTGTGTGTATGCATGAGGATTGTTGGAAATTACCATAAACTCTCTCTCTCTCTCTCTCTCTCTCTCTCTCTCTCTCTTTGGTAACACTTTTCACTAATCAAACGCATTACGCGTGCCCCAATCTTTTTATGTACGCATGAGGCCTGCTTTTGAAAATCAGCGAAAATCTCTCTCTCTCTCTCTCTCTCTCTCTCTCTCTCTCTCTCTCTCTCTCTCTCTCTCTCTCTCTCTCTCTCTCTCTCATATTACCTTGCGTTTTCCCGGAAGAGTACGAAAACTCGCCATAATCAAAACACATCTGCCTTGCCCAGAAAATTAAAATTTTCATTTTTATTTTTCGGGCGACCGGACCCAAGCGATTCTCAATGCACTGACCACCACCAAAGCTTTCCTTCTCCGGTAAATTAGGGCGTAATTGCTTTACAAATACGGACAAATAAGAGTCTCTGTCTCTGTCTCTGTCTCTCTCTCTCTCTCTCACACACACCAATAATGTTCCACAGGTAGAACAACAATGTTGTTTTTCCTCATTAGCCTTCGCTCTCCGCTTCCATTAGTCTTTCCTCGTTCTGCGGATTCCATTAACCACTGAACAGGTTTTGGTAGAATTTTACTTATTTGCTTGTTTCATTATAATATGAATTTAATTATTTTTTTTGTATTTAAACAGTGTTACATCCTCTTGTATTGAAAGAGGAATACACCCTCTTGTATTTAAATAGTGTTACATCTTCTTGTATTGAAAAGGGTTACACCCTCTTGCATTAAAAATTCATAATAAAATAATGAATGACTTTGTCCACTTCTTGAATGACTTACTCTTTGCATACAAACTGACAATGAATTGGGGCAATAGAAATTGAAACAAAATCACTTTCTCTTAAATACATATACAAAGGTCTTTCATTTTCAGAAAGCGAAACAAAACCGACATTCAAAAGAAGAGGAACTGAAAAAAGGGGGCCAATACTTTCTCTCTCTCTCTCTCTCTCTCTCTCTCTCTCTCTCTCTCTCTCTCTCTCTCTCCTCTGCCCCGGAAAAATTCCAACTTTCTTCTCTTTTTTAGAAGCAACTTTCTTTTATTTTTGCTCGGGAACACAACTTTGCGAAAGTTGAAGCGAAAGAAAATTAGAAAGAGAATTCTCTCTCTCTCTCTCTCTCTCTCTCTCTCTCTCTCTCTCTCTCTCTCTCTCTCTCTCCAGCTGTATAAAATCATTGTCATATCAGCTATCTCAAAAGATATTAAAACCAGTACAACGATTAAAACTCCCTCTCTCTCTCTCTCTCTCTCTCTCTCTCTCTCTCTCAATTTAAAACCGTCTTAAGCATTTCATCTATCCATAAAAGTGATTAAATACCAGCTTTCCATTCAGCCTAACTGAATTGATTAAAGACTCTCTCTCTCTCTCTCTCTCTCTCTCTCTCTCTCTCTCCCCTTTTTTGTTCCTTCTTGCTCCCGCACGTAATTAGCAGAGATAAAAATCAACAAAGAGGAAAACAGAAAGAATTTGTTTTGCTATTTCCGAGCGCGAGAAACTTTTGCGTTGTTCTTCAGCGCTTTTGTGCTCTGCGTTGGGCAGGCGAAGGAACGAACAACTTTCTCAGGATAAATAAAAGAGAGAAAATTCAGCGAGAAAAAAGAATTCTGACAGTTGGATGTTGGAGGTGAAAGACAAACGGAGTAATTAAAAGAAAAGAGTTGATAGGAAGTGTTACGTTAAGTAAATAATACAACTGTCAAAAACCGGTATACACACGTATATACGGATATACGTATAATAATTAAGTTAAAATACTTCGTGGCGAGTATATGCCTGGATTCGAGTATGTGCAAACCTTTATACACACACACGCATATATATATATATATATATATATATATATATATATATATATATATATATATATATATATATATATATTAGAAATTATCAACACACAATCACTTGTGGAACAGGAACAAATTTCTGACTCACATCAGGATCGAACCCAGGTCTTTCGACTGAGACGAGACCGCTGCCAACCAAGCCACGCAAGTCATGTGGCTTGATTAGCAGCGGTCTCGTCTTTAATTAAAAGACCTGATTCGATCCTGATATCAGAAGTTTTATATATATGTTATATATATATATATATATATGTACACACACATACATACATATATATATATATATACACATACACACACATATATTTATATATATATATATATATATATATATATATATATATATATATATATATATATATATATTATATATATATATATATTGTAAGACCCTCAACACATATTGATCGAATTACATGAGACTTCAGAAAGTCTTTTTCCGACTGACATGTTAAAAAAAAAAAAAATCAGAATATAGTGAACTGCTTTGACAGATGAATGATCTCAAGAGTGAATGGACTCAATATGCAGACATCATTATTTTCAACGCGACCACAGAAAGTGATCCTGGGAATGACATCTCTGATTATGGCGATGTTCCTGGTAGTAATTAAGTATAAAGCATAAATGATTACAGAGGAACATTAAATATATGACTTACAGAACAGTCATCAATGACTTGTTAAAAACACACAAAAAAAAAAAAATTACGAATATGTTTTTCATGGATTTCCTAATGAAAATCAGTCAAGTTATTTAATTAAGAAGCTTTAAATCCTTCTCTCTCTCTCTTTCTCTCTCTCTCTCTCTCTCTCTCTCTCTCTCTCTCTCTCTCTCTCTCTCTCTCCAGTGTAGAAAACCTTCTTAGGCATATCAGCTATCCAAAAAGGATATTAAATGCAAGTTTTCAATGCAGCCTAACTGCACTGATTAAAGACTCTCTCTCTCTCTCTCTCTCTCTCTCTCTCTCTCTCTCTCTCAATACAAATAAACGCCAGACAAAGAAATTACATTTTTGCCGGTCCTGCAACACAAAGGCATTAATTAAACACCTCTCTCTCTCTCTCAAAACAAATAAACACCTGATAAAGAAATACCATTTTTGCCGCTTTTCTCTCTCTCTCTCTCTCTCTCTACAAATAAACACCCGATAAAGGAACTCCATTTTTGCTCTCTCTCTGTCTCTGTCTCTCTCTCTCTCTCTACAAATAACCTCCCGTAAAGGAACTCCATTTTTGCTCTCTCTCTGTCTCTGTCTCTCTCTCTCTCTCTCTCTCTCTCTCTACAAATAAACTCCCGTAAAGGAACTCCATTTTTGCTCTCTCTCTGTCTCTGTCTCTCTCTCTCTCTCTCTACAAATAAACTCCCGTAAAGGAACTCCATTTTTGCTCTCTCTGTCTCTGTCTGTCTGTCTCTGTCTGTCTGTCTGTCTGTCTCTCTCTCTCTCAAATCTCTCTCTCTAAAGGAACTCCATTTTTCTCTCTCTCTATATATCTATATATATATAAATATATATACATACAAATAGACATATATATAAAGGAACCCCAATTTTGCTCTCTCTCTCTCTCTCTCTCTCTCTCTCTCTCTCTCTCTCTCTCTCTCTCTCTCAATACAAATAAACACGAGACAAAGAAACCGCACTTTTGCCGCTCCCCCAAGGCAAAATCTGACTCAGTCGCCGGGATTCAGAAATGCAGGTAATTCAACCTCTTCTTCCAATCGGATATTGCAAAGTTCACACGAAAAAGGCGACAGATTCTTTCCAACAAAGCTGTCATGTCGTCAAGCAGAGAGGGACGTCAAGGGGTGTTGCCAAATCCGTGTTTTGTTTTGTTATTGTTTATTTCTAAGGTCCACTTTTATTAACTGTGTTATTTTACGTCTTGGAAGGGAGATGATGGTACGGCAATTTCGATGTTTATTTTTATGATGATTCGACTGCTTTTCTCTCTCTTTTCTCTCTCTCTCTCTCTCTCTCTCTCTCTCTCTCTTTCAGTGGGTCACCAAAGTCTAAAGTGAGTGGTAAATCATATATATATATATATATATATATATATATATATATATATATATATATATATATACAAGTGTGCATGTATGCATATATACATAAATATATATACATATATATATAAAGAGAGAGAGAGAGAGAGAGAGAGAGAGAGAGAGAGAGAGAGAGAGAGAGAGAGAGAGAGAGAGAGAGAGCAGCATAAATCCAATTCAGTATCTAAATAATTAACCAAAAAAGTAAACAAATAAAAATATTAAAAAATAGAGAAAAATTTCTACCAACCTGAACAAATTCGACAGGAACAAAAATCGAATTTCGAGAAGGAAAAGGTTTTATTTTTTGCGACCTCCGGAAATAGGTCCCAATAGCTTCCGGGAAAAGATTCAACCGGTTGATTTCGGTTTTCATCCCAAAAACCTTTGACAAAGGACAATTTCGGAATTGGAGTTTCCACTTTGCCTTTTTTGTTTTGTTGGGGAGGGAGAGAGGGAGGGAGGGAGAGAGGGAGAGAGAGAGAGAGTAGAGGAGGTCTGATTAAAGGCTGTATATTTATACACATAAATACAGACATGCGCATACACACGCATAAATATAAATACATAAATAAATATATATATATATATATATATATATATATATGAATATGAATATATATATATATATATATATATGAATATATATAATATATGCATGGACGTACGATGAATATATATGTATATATATATATATATATATATATATATATATATATATATATATATATATATATATATATATATATATATATATATATATATATATATATATATATATATATATAGAGAGAGAGAGAGAGAGAGAGAGAGAGAGAGAGAGAGAGAGAGAGAGAGAGAGAGAGAGAGAGAGAGTGCGTATTCTCGTGTCCTCGAGAAGAAAAAACAATGAAGAAAATGTATCATTTGAAGAATGGGTATACCTATGGTCCTTCAAACTTTATTCTTTCCCCTAAAATCAAATTCACGGACATAACAGAAGATCATCTTTCACAGCCACCCACTCTCTCTCTCTCTCTCTCTCTCTCTCTCTCTCTCTCTCTCTCTCTGACGACAAAATCCCGAAAGTATATTCAGACAACATTTAAGCGCCAGTCTGAAGCGCAACCGGGCTTTCCCCAAGCCTAATTAACAAGAGTAATCAATGAGTGATTAATTCTGCTAATTCAATTTGGGCAAAAGCCATTACGGAATTAACTAGGAACGGAGGCCATTATTTCTCATGGCTTATATTGCAATTAACGTTCCTCTGGACGGGAAACAACCCATTAAATTAATTAAAATAATTGTATTATCCTTTGCTAGTCAGAATCATATTCATTTACGTTCGCTGTGCTCTCACGTATACAAGCGTCAGGGAAGGAAACAATTTGGATACTGACCAACAGTTGTGATATTATTCACCCAAGGACGAGAGAGCTTTCAAGTTTATGCATTATCTTGGTACTATCTTCATTGTCATACATCCAAGAACAAGAGAAAGTTCAAGTAATTTCTTGATACTATCTTCGTTATCATACATCCAAGTACTAGAGAAACAAGTAATCTTGATACTATCTTCATTATCAAGCGTCCAAGAACCAGGGAAAGTTCAAGCAATTTCTTGATACTATCTTCATTATATAACATCCAAGAACCAGAGAAAGTTCAAGTAATTTCTCGATACTATCTTCATTATAAAAAAGCCATGAACCAGAGAAACTTCAAGTAATTTCCCGATACTATCTTCATTGTCAGACATCCAAGAACCAGGGAAAGTTCAAGTAATTTCTTGATATTATCTTCATTATCAAGCGTCCGAAAACCAGAGAAAGTTCAAGTAATTTCTTGATACTATCTTCAACATCATTGTAAGGCTCTAGCAACTCAGGCCTTCAAATGATATGGAATTCCCACAGATCTGAGATTATCTGTTCATTGTTAGATCCATAGTGAGGAGGAATATCTACAGGGGAGGAAAGTGAGGGAAGGTAGAAGCCCGTAATATTGAATTTCCTCAACCTCTTCACCTAATATAAATATTAAAGTAAGAATAATACCACTGCGTCCTTCTTGTTTATAAATATATTAGAGGAAGATGAGTTTAATATATTAAAAAAAATTTTAATGTCTTTACATTAAGCAAATCTCTCTCTCTCTCTCTCTCTCTCTCTCTCTCTCTCTCTCTCTCTTACTTTATGAATAGGGTGACCTAGGGATAAGGGAGTTTAATACATTAACAAAGGAAATATTAAATATCACTTATTAAAGCGAAGATTTTCTCTCTCTCTCTCTCTCTCTCTCTCTCTCTCTCTCTCTCTCTCTCTCTCAATCTCTAGGATAAGGGAGTCTTATAAATAAGCATAATATCCTTGTTTTACAAACAAAATAAAGGAAAACTGATCTCACCAAAATGGTGGAAAATTCTGAAAGTTGTCATGATGTAAGCATTCGACATAATAGTGCGTTTAATGAGAGAGAGAGAGAGAGAGAGAGAGAGAGAGAGAGTTTTAAAAGTTGTAATGATGTAAGCATTCAACGACATAATAGTGCGTTTAATGAGAGAGAGAGAGAGAGAGAGAGAGAGAGAGAGAGAGAGAGAGAGAGAGAGAGAGAGAGAGAGAGAGAGAGAGAGTTTTAAAAGTTGTAATGATGTAAGCAATCATCGGCATAATAGTGTATTTATTTTATATGCAGAGAGAGAGAGAGAGAGAGAGAGAGAGAGAGAGAGAGAGAGAGAGAAAACATACCTACATCCCGAATCACTAAATGCCTAAAAGCTCACATTAAAATTTCATGAACCATATAACTGTTTACAACCTACAAATAAAAAAAAAGAAAAAAATACGACCGCCATATCATTAAATCATAAAAAAATGCCCCCCTAAAAAAAGCTCTGTACATGCATAAATCATGATGCATTAATGTACGCATTTCAGAAATTCCCAAATTTTTGTGGATATTTTTTTTTTAATAAAAAAAAACACTCACTTCCATTTGTGAATTACTGCCCCATCAGGATTGGACGTTTTAAGCGTTATTCATTTTACATAAGGATTTATTATTTTTTATGTTAAAGAGAAACAAAAATGTTTTGTTTTCATTGCAGGGTAATTTTTTTGATGATGCCGATGAATCATGAATGATGGAAAAAGATACTTTTTTGACTGGGGTAATTGTGATGGGAAATGTACACAGATATTTGTGTTTTTTTATTTTATTTTTTAACGCGTCACTGAATGGCTAACGACACTGAATGTATGTGTGTGTGTATATGTATATGTATGTATATATATATATATATATATATATATATATATATATATATATATATATATATATATATATATATATATATATATATATATATATATATATATATATATATATATATATATATATATATATATATATATATATATATATATATATATATCCTTGTGAGTGATTTTTACCATTACCAACAGGAAAATAGAATCAGTAACGAAATATCCACAAAATTCAAGAGATATCTCTAACAAAAGAAACGATTTTTAAATCATCAAATCATTCGGTTAGAAATTTTATTCTTCATTAGTTATAATAATTGACCGTTCACGTTTTTCCCCATTGTTTTAGTATTAATTCTTGCCAATAGATGTCTCTCCAACTCTCCAATATTTTCCATCGCATTTTCTCAAGGAACGGAATACAAATTTAAAAATGAGAAATCAAGATAAATGGAAAGCTAAAATAAAACTGAACAACCAAAGCACGTGAAAGTGAAGCAAAACAGAAAAATAACGGAGAGGTAAGACGAAAAAGATAAAAAAATAACAAGCACAAAATCCAATCAAATGTTGCAGCCGATCTCATCCTGTCCGCGTAACTTGAAACTGACAAGATCAATTCCGAGACAGATCTCAGATGGCGTCTGCTGCGATCCCTGGCTAATCCTGAACCAACGACTCAGCAGGGATTTTAGAAGACTTTTCAGAAGACCTGGCAGATATTGAGGGCGTCTGTCTCTCTCTCTCTCATTGGGTCCAAAGAGAGTGAACGGGAGACTGAACTGGACGGGAGAGTGAACAGGAGACTGGACTGGACAGGAGAGTGAACAGCAGACTGAATTGGACGGGAGAGTGAATGGACGGGAGAGTGAACAGGAGACTGAATTGGACGGGAGAGTGAACAGGAGACTGAATTAGACGGGAGAGTGAACAGGAGACTGAATTGGACAGGAGAGTGAACAGGAGACGGAATTGGACAAGTGGACAGGACACTGAATTGGACAGGAGAATGAACAGGTGACTGAATTGGGCAGGAGAGTGTACAGAAGACTGAATTGGACAGGAGACTGAACTGGACAGGAGAGTGAACAGGAGACTGAATTGGACTGGAGAGTGAACAGGAGACTGAATTGGACAGGAGAGTGAACAGGAAACTGAACTGGACAGGGGAGTGAACATGAGACTGAACTGGACAGGAGAGTGAACAGCAGACTGAATTGGACAGGAGAGTGAACAGGAGACTGAACTGGACAGGAGAGTGAACAGGAGACTGAATTGAACAGGAGAATGAACAGGAGACTGAATTGAACAGGAGAATGAACAGGACACTGAATTGGACGGGAGAGTGAACAGGAGACTGAATTGGAGAGAGAATTGAATGACCTAAATGCAACACAATCAGAGAAAACGACACTGGAAAATGTAAGCATCGACATTATTCATTTTGGAAACAGTTGCATCTTTCCATTCTTGAGATTAAATATGGACATATGGACACAAGTAGATGGATAAACAATCAATTGCCGAAGATATCGGTGTATTTATTCGATCCTAAAGCATTTCAAATAATGTAACACCAGGTGAATTAAAATGCATTATTGCTCATCCCTCTATGAAGACTTAAAATGTTAGTGATTAAGTGATTAAATTTCGATCAGAAATCATATTTCTGTTATTGATGGGTTTAAGGGTAGTATTATACACGAAAAAATGAATCTATACTAATCTACGAGAGAGAGAGAGAGAGAGAGAGAGAGAGAGAGAGAGAGAGAGAGAGAGAGAGAGAGAGAGAGAGAGAGAGAGAGAACGTCTGTTGTGATAACTTCAGTTATGAAAAATATTTTAATGAGATATTTTTTCTTATTTAACTAAATATTATATGCCTTATCATAATCGCTGCTACATAAATGCGGCGATATTTTCTGATCTTTTCAAAATGTAAGAACTACACTCAGGGTAAACACTAGTATATATATATATATATATATATATATATATATAAATAAATATATATATATATATATATATGTATATATATATACATATATAAAATATATATATATATATATATATACATACATACATACATACATACATACATACATACATCCATTACATATAAACATATTAGCAACACCGTATCTCTTACGAAAAATCACGACATAAAAATATGAAAAACTGGAACATTTTCCGTCTGATATCTCTCGGGCAGAACAGTTCCCGGCCAACGAAAGCTTCCCACACGAATTGAAGCCCCAGAGGAAGAAATTGCAAGAAATATTGCAGGGACTTGTCGCGCCATCTTTGAGTTTCAGAGATAAGAAAAAACAGAAAAAATAAATATTTTATATATTCAAGTATTTCTTTCGTGGGATTTATTTTGGGGGGAATAGGGCGCAACGTGAAATCCCTTTCCGTATTCCTATCTTAATTATTTTTACTACATCTATTATTTCTGTATTAATTATTTTTCTATATTCATTATTTCTATATCAATTATTTTTTCTATATTAATTTTTTTCTATGTTTATTATCTCTAAATTTATGCTATATTTATTTACTGATTTGTTTGTTTATCTGTTATTCTAAAATTTTTCTGTATTTAAATTTAACTCCTGTTACTTTTTTAAATGAACACCTTAAAATTCTTTGGAAGCTTGAATTTCAAGTCCATGGCTCCTGTGAGCTTATTCCATACGAATAGGTTTCATCTTCTGAAAAATAAATAATAATATATTCATGAAAAAATCTGCAAATACGTAGATGCTATGTATTTTATTTATTACGAATAAAAAAAAGAATATCATCATGAATTAAAAAGTTAAGATGGTAACAAGTGAAAGAGATGACCAAAAACAGTGTCATATTTCGAAATCGAACTGATTTTTGTAGACAAAAAATTCTTGTAAAGAAATAAAAAAACACCGATTGAAGCTTGAGTTGGTAATCTCCAAACAATTTTTATGTGGATTCAAATTGCAATCAGAGCAAATAGCTTCATCACTCCGTTTACGATTATCCTCTTCTCTCTCTCTCTCTCTCTCTCTCTCTCTCTCTCTCTCTCTCTCTCTCTCTCTCTATATATATATATATATATATATATATATATATATATATATATATATATATATATACAGTATATAGTATATATGTATGTATGTATGTATATATAAACATATATAACATATATACAGTACATATATGTAATACATATATTATATATATGCAAATATAAATATATAAATATATATATAAAATGTATGATATATATACACATACATACATACATACAGTATATATATACATAAAGTATATATATGAATACTAAAAAATGATGTGTCCTACAACAAAACCTTTTCTCTTACGCCAGGTTGCAGGGCGCGAGAGGTGGAGGGGGGGGAGGTGGATGATGAACGCCCCAACGCAACTCCCCCTCCCCAAAATGACGGATGGCGCATTTCAGCATTTCATGATATGATAATGCACCCGACGACGGGTGAGTCATATAATGAGGACGCGTCGAGCTTGATGGAGGAACTCTGGAATGCATTTTCCATCACCTGTTTCACCGATTTTTGCGAAATGCTGTCCTGCATCCATTCGCCATGGAATGTTTTCGTGGGTATGAGTATTGTACTTGATGCATGAATAAATTTATTTATGCTGTATGTCGCTAAAGCAGTTGCTTTTAACGGAAGTAAATAAATACACACACACACGTGTATGTATATATATATATATATATATATATATATATATATATATATATATATATATATATATATATATATATGTATTTATAAATATATATAAAACTGTACACACATATATATACATATACATATATAAATATAAATATATGAATATTTATTTTATATATGCACAGTATGTATATATATATATATATTATATATATATATATGTGTGTGTGTGTGTGTGTGTGTGTATGTGCATATATAAAATATACATAAATATGTATGAATATATATATACACACAAATATAAATATATACATATCTGTAAATATCGAGAGAGAGAGAGAGAGAGAGAGAGAGAGAGAGAGAGAGAGAGAGAGAGAGAGAGAGAGAGAGAGTCCGTCGCTTCCTCTGCAATGTCAAGCCCAGATTCTCCTCCTAATCTGAACTTGCGAATCCAATCTTCTCTCGACTCGAGTTATATAAGTTTATCCTGGATTGGGATTAGACATCACCCCAGTTAAGAACTATCCTGAAGGTGTTAAAGATATCCATGAGATAGCACTCACTAACGATGCGGTAATAAGGGTTGAACTAATATTATGGACAGAAGTTCTACTGGTAGGCTTCAAATTACAGGATTTTTTTATGTAATATACATGAATGGTTTTCTGTGAGCTTGTATCATTATATATACACACACAAATAATTACATATATATATATATATATATATATATATATATATATATATGTATTTATATATATTTATACATATACAAATATAGATATATATATGTATATATATATATATATATATATATATATATATATATATATATATATAATTTATATTTATATTTATTTATTATGTATGTATGTGTGTGTTTGTTGTGTTTGTGTACGTGCGTATCATCCTTCTCGTACTTTAAACAGTCCAAACAAAATTCCAGGCATACCGGCGATTTTTGACCCCCAAAAAAACCGAAACTAAAATGAAAAAAAAAAAAAAATAATAATATTCAGTAAATTCCTAAAAAAAAAAAAAAAATATGTCCCAACGCATACATGAAAAGTATACGCACGACATGAATAATGGAAAATTATGCAAAATTTCAGTGCCGTCCGGAATGTAAAACAGAGCACAAAATTTTGGTCCTGGAGTTAGACTCCACCAAAATGAAATAGTTAAACTTACTGTTTGGGTGGCAAATGTTACGTATTTTTCCACTGCGTGTCCAACGCTGTGTGATATACAAGAACGAGTATAAATAATACAATGATAATTTTAAAATATCCACTTCGTTTATAAGTTAGAGAAACTGATGTATTTTGGTATTTACAAAAAAATTAAAATATTTTTACTTATCAGCTAAAAATCATTTTGTGATACACAAGAACCTGTACAAATAATACAATGATAATCTTAAAATATTTACTGCATTCATCAGTGAGAGAAACTAATTTACCTTTGCATATTAAATATATACATATATACTGTATATATATATATATATATATATATATATATATATATATATATATATATATATATATATCATATATATATATATATATATATATATAAATATATATATATATATATATATAATCATATATATATATATAAATATATCATTTTTGTTAAAAACAAAACAAAACGAATGCAAATAAAAAAACGATAATTTTAAAATATCCACATCATTCATAGGTTAAAGAAATTAATGAATTTTGGCATATTAAAAAAAAAACATATATTTATCTCAGACCCTTATAAGCTAAAAACTCATCAAATGAACAAATGCTCTTTTTATTTCAAAGCTTTAGTGTAAAAAAACATTTTCACACAAAATAGTTCCAAGAAACTGCCAAAAATAACCTTTAATCTTTTACTTCGTAATATCCGAAAGCTTTGCAATTTTACAACTGAAATTCAAGAGGCCACAAAAAGGCAAGTGGGTCTTCCCTAATTCCTTCCTCTCATACGTTATTTAATTTTCTCAGTTCCTTTCATTTACTTGAATTTCAAGTCAATGGCCATGTGGGCTTGTTCCTTATAATAATAATAATAATAATAATAATAATAATAATAATAATAATAATAATAATAATAATAATAATAATAATACTTCTAAGCTAAAGACCTCTTAATTTACTCAATTCCTTTCCTTTACTTGTATTTCAAGTCAATGGCCCTGGGGGCTTGTTCATATGAATAGGTTCATCTTCTGAATAATAATAATAATAATAATAATAATAATAATAATAATAATAATAATAATAAACTTCTAAGCTAAAGACCTCTTAATTTACTCAATTCCTTTCCTTTACTTGTATTTCAAGTCAATGGCCCTGGGGGCTTGTTCATATGAATAGGGTTCATCTTCTGAATAATAATAATAATAATAATAATAATAATAATAATAATAATAATAATACTTCTAAGCTAAAGACCTCTTAATTTACTCAATTCCTTTCCTTTACTTGTATTTCAAGTCAATGGCCCTGGGGGCTTGTTCATATGAATAGGGTTCATCTTCTGAATAATAATAATAATAATAATAATAATAATAATAATAATAATAATAATAAGCTAAAGACCTCTTAATTTACTCAATTCCTTTCCTTTACTTGTATTTCAAGTCAATGGCCCTGGGGGGCTTGTTCATATGAATAGGGTTCATCTTCTGAATAATAATAATAATAATAATAATAATAATAATAATAATAAGCTAAAGACCTCTTAATACTCAAACTTGTATTTCAAGTCAATGGCCCTGGGGCTTGTTCAATGACATCTTCTGAATAATAATAATTTTATATGCCGATAACTAAGCTAAAGACCTCTTAATTTACTCAATTCTGTCCAAGTCAATGGCCCTGGGGGCTTGTTCATATGAATAGGTTCATCTTCTGAATAATAATAATAAGCTTTTAATAATTTAATAATAATACAAAACTAAGTTAAAACTCTTAATTTTCCATTCCTTTCCTTTACTTGTATTTCAATGAAACCTGGGGCTTGTTCATATGAATAGGGTTCATCTTCTGAATAATAATAATAATAAATAATAATAATAATAATTAATAATACTTCTAAGCTAAAGACCTCTTAATTTACTCAATTCCTTTCCTTTACTTGTATTTCAAGTCAATGGCCCTGGGGCTTGTTCATATGAATAGGGTTCATCTTCTGAATAATAATAATAAAATCTAATAATAATTAATAATAATAATTTAATAAATAAGCTAAAGACCTCTTAATTTACTCCAATTTAATCAAGTCAATTTGTTCATATGAATAATCTTCTGAATAATAATAATAATAATAATAATAAAATATTTAATAATAATTAATAAAAAGCTGTAAAGACCTCTTAATTTATTCATTTGTATTTCAAGTCAATGGGGGCTTGTTCATATGAATATATTTAATAATAATAATATAACAATAATAATAATAATAATAAAATAATAATGAATACTATTAAGCTAATGAGCTCTTAATTTATTCAATTCCTTTCCTTTACTTGTATTTCAAGTCAATTTGGGGCTTGAATAAGGGCATCTTCTGAATAATAATTTATTTAATAATAATTTAATAATAATAATAATAATAATAATAAGCTAAAGACCTCTTAATTTACTCAATTCCTTTTTACTTGTATTTCAATCAATTTTGTTCATAACGAGCTCTGAATAATAATAATAATTTAATAATAATAATTAATAATAATAATAATAATGAATGCTAAAGACCTCTTAATTTACTCAATTCCTTTCCTTTACTTGTATTTAAGTCAATGGCCCTGGGGCTTGTTTATGAATAGGTTCATCTTCTGAATAAAATAATTTAATAATAATATTAATAAATGAGCTTAATCAATTCCTTTCCTTTATTTAATCAACATTTGTTCATATGAATAGGGTTCATCTTCTGAATAATAATAATTTAATCGTAATTTAATAAGCTTTAAATAATAATACTTCTAAGCTAAAGACCTCTTAATTTACTCAATTCCTTTCCTTTACTTGTATTTCAAGTCAATGGCCATGGGGCTTGTTCATACCATTTGAATAATAATAATTTTTAATAATAATAATAATAATAATATATAATTTCTAAGCTAAAACTCTTAAAAACTTGTATTTATCAATGGCCCTGGGGCTTGTTCATAAATGGTTCATCTTCTGAATCCAATATCAATCAATTGAATAAAATATAATTTCACTAAAGACTGCTTAATTTACTCAATTACATTCATTGTATTTCAAGTTGGCCATGGGGCTTGTTCTATGAATATTTCATCTTCTGTGGTTAAATAAAATGGAAAAAATTAATAGGTAATTTACTACTTGTTAAAGACCTTTAATTTATCAATTCAAATTTCCTTGTACATTGATATTATGGGGGCTTGTTCATATGAATCAAATCTTCGAATAATAATAATAATTATTCTATAATAATAATAATAATAGCTAAAGACCTCTTAATTTATAAAATTATTTCAAGTAATCATATTCAATCTGAATAATAATAATAATAATTGTTACTATCAATGATGATAATAAAAACAAGACCTCTATTTTATATGCCGATAACGGGTTCTGTTCTGTCCCAGCCGTGGTTTCATACTGGAAGTAGAAAGCTTTTCGAAATAAACAAAACGTTTTTCTGAACTTTGAAATGAACAGCCATTTCAGCGTAAAATCATCATATCAATTGCGCAATAAAACTTCCAAACTTTACCCATGTAATCCTTTCTGTAAATCTGTGATTTAATCATATTTGTGAATAAGCTGTAAATATTTAATCACATTTGTGAATAAGCTGTAAATATTTAATCCTACTTGTGAAAAAGCTGTAAATATTTATTCATTTGTGAATGAGCTGTAAATATTTAATCCTATTTGTGAATGAGCTGTAAATATTTAATCCTATTTGTGAATGAGCTGTAAATATTGAATCCTATTTGTGAATAAGCTGTAAATATTTAATCCTATTTGTGAATGAGCTGTAAATATTTAATCCTATCTGTGAATGAGCTATAATTATTTAATCACATTTGTGAATAAGCTGTAAACATTTAATCGTATTTAATAAGTTTTAAATCCCACCTTTACTCTGCTCCACCATTTGAGGCAGTTTTTCGAATTAATATCATTTCCGGAAACTCAAAAACTATATTCGGAAAATGGCGAGTCCAATATCAATCAATTGAAAAAAAATATGATTTCACTGACTGCAATTCATGTCATTACATTCATTCAGGAATTCCATGATTCTGTATTTCATTCTGTGGTTAAATAAATGGAAAAAGATTGAGAGGTCGCCTTTATACTTGTTTTGGTATTGAAAAATATCAATTCAAATTTCCGGACATTGATATTAGCTTTTGTGTCAAATTTCGAGGATAATTTCCCAACTTTATTCTTTAATCGATGGTAAAAAGCGGTGATAAAATTAATACTAATAATATTCAACATAAACAGTTGTTACTATCAAGTGATAATAAAAACAAGTAAAATATGCGCCAAAAGTTTCGTCGGCGAAATCGAAGTTTTCTGTACAGATTTCAAGGCCAAGAAAATAGATCTATCTTACGGTGGTGGCTCGTTATAAAAAAGCACGATTAGGCTAACTTAAGGCTAATAAAATAAAAAATACATGAGGCCAGAGGGCTGCGTTGGCAGGTTTGATGAATGGAGGTTGGATGATCAACATACCAATTTGAGAGTAGTTTTTAAAATCTGAGGGAGGCAGAAAAAGAGAGACAGAAAAAGTGCGGACGGACAGACAAAGCCGGCATAATAGTTTTCCTTTAAATGGAAATGCGCAGATGGTATCAGAAACGAATCAGTTTGCAAAGTAAAAAGTTATGCAAGAACAACCTACGTTTTCTGTAGTTCGCAAAAGAACTTAAGTTCCGGAAGGTCAGATTTAGTAATACTTTTAAAAAAATCTCCCCTAAAAGGCTAATTACAATGTATGTGGCGTTGCGATGACAAGGTAATACAGAGAGAGAGAGAGAGAGAGAGAGAGAGAGAGAGAGAGAGAGAGAGAGAGAGAGAGAGAGAGAGAGAGAGAGAGAGGTAATTAGTCAGAAACAATAAGTCGGCAAGGAATTAAACTCAACCTATATATATATATAAAATGCTATATATATATATATATATATATATATATATATATATATATATATATATATATATATATATATATATATATATATATATATATATATATATATATATATATATATATATATGTCACATATAAGCAAGGGAATATGAGAAAATATAATGCTTTCATTAATAACAATTAATGAGGAACTCTTAATTAATGGGCAGGTTTTCATCCCCAATATACCTTGCAACCCATTAGCGTCCTCCTCCCCCTTATCATAATCCCATTAAGGCATTGCATCAGGTTTTAATAAACTCTGCAACAGAGGGAATGCATTAATTCCATTCCTTCCGGTTGCCTAGATACTTGGAAGCGAGCTATTTCTGTCAGGCAAAGCATTAAAGCATTAAAACATTAAATAAATTTTTTTTACCTTTTTTTAGGTTTCTTTACCTGTCAAATCTACAATTTTGCGTCATGTTACCATTTCCGAATATCCTTCTGTCTCCTAAAGTTCTCGTCTTCCTACGAGTGATGCAGCTTTTTAATTTTTTTGTTGAATGAAAAAAAAGAAAAAGGTGTCCATTCACAAATGTGGTCAAAGACGAGGCCCTATTCAAATTATGCTAGGGGTAGAGATAACGCGAAAATATTACCTACTGAAGCAGCACAAGAATTAAGTGCATCATTGATATAAGAAGATGAACACCTTTCAAGTTCAAATTCACTGCTCCATATGAGTATTAAGAATGGTAAAGAACCATTTCTCTCAATATATTTAAAATATAATACTGCATACACACAAAAACGATAATCGATATACTCTCATTACACAAGCATACACGTACACACATACATACAAACACACACACACACATATATATATATATGTATATGTATATATATATATATATATAAACACGTAAATGTATGTTGTGTAGACACTGTGTGTGTACTTGTAATATCCAACATCCACAATTAAAAGGATTTATCCTTCCATTTATAACACCTTCCATAACATTTCATTACTGCAATTAGCCCCCGCCCACACAAGGATCGCCATCACTTAACAAAAAACATAATATCTTTCCAGGAACCACATCACCCTGGCGACGCCTTCTCACAAACGCTGCATATCTTCCGAGACGAATAATTCCACTACGTCATTTAGGGGGGGGGAGGAAGGGGGATATGAAGGGAGGATAAGGGGAGGGGTTATTCCACATTTTCCCCTGGCGCTTCAAAGACCCTTCGCTAAAAATCTCCATTATATTATTTTCCAGAAGGCGCCGCCGAGATAAAGTTAATCTTCTCTGGCGGAAGACTTAAATGAAATACCCAATCTTCCGCGGGATTTTAAGGTGACCTCGGCCTTCGGGAGATGACATGACACGAGGTCAAGCGAGGGAAGCGAAGTGTAAAGAAAATCTGGGTCGTGTCATTATTTATCATTCAGGGGATTTTGCAGGCTAAGGGATGCTAGCGCAGTCCTCTAGTCTCAGGCGTTTTTGAAGGTCTGAGGGCGGACAGAAAAAGTGCGGACGGAGAGACAAAGTCGGCGCAATAGTTTTCTTTTACAGAAAACTGAAAAAATAAAATTTCTCTGGAAAATACAAAGAAAATATATTAATACAAGACTGAATACTAGATAAAACTTTAAGGCCAACGTAATTAGATCATAAAACGGTTATAAAAAAGAGTATAAAGGCCATTAAAACATTTTTTTTTTAATTTTCATATCAAGTTTGATGTCGAAGTCATTTGTGGAAGAAGGCATTCTGTCAGCCGAAGGAAATTGGACTGGCAAGAATCGCCGATCGATCATTTGATAATTTAGGACCGCATAAATCACTTGGTCGTTCAGCCACTGATGGCATTTTGGTAATTTAATATTTATAAATTATTTTCCAGAAGATGATCCGTATTCATGTCGACCCACCAAAGCGGCCACTGACTTGAAATCCAAGCTTCCAAAAGAATATTACGGCGTTTACTCGAAGGAAGTAACAGAAGGTAATTGGAAATAAAGAAAGAGATAAATTATTAGAAAAAAAATAGATTAACAAATAAATAAAAAAATAAAAATGTAAGTAAATTATCAAAATAAAATGAGAATTGTATTAGGGTAGTAATGCATTGCACCTTTGCTTGAACTTCTGAAGTTCCAATTGCACGATATCCTCAGGAATAAAGGACCTCTGGAACTGAGAAGTTGGACAGCGAGGCACATTTACTGCATAATGGTGACATAATTCAATAATTAACGGCAATTAGCAAATGACAAAATAGATTATATAATCATAAAATTATTGAACTGTCAATATTCATTCAAAGATTATTTATTAGACACGTCATAATCCGCAAATAAAAAATAATAGTTGACTGATTATATTAGAAATTTCAAGAACAAAGTTGATCTCAAACTGCAAATTAAAAATATGGATTTGATAGACAAAATAGATTATATAATCATAAAATTATTCAACTGTCAATATTCATTCAAAGATTATTTATTAGACACGTTATAATCCAAAAATAAAAAAATAATAGTTACCTGATTATCTTAGAAATTTCAATAAAAAAAGGTAATATTAAACTGCGAATTAAAAATATGAATTTGATAATACCAAAAGTAGGAATATACAGGAATATAGAATTTAGGCCATAGGCCAAGCGACGGGAACTATGAGGTCATTCAGCGCTGAAAGGAAAATTGACAGTAAGGGTTGACAGGTGTAACAGCAGGAAAACCTTTTGCCGTTGCACTATAATTTAATGATCAGAAAGGGGTGGAAAGCAGGATGGAAGAAAGAGAATATGAAAGGAGGTACAGTAAAGGGGATGAAAGAGGTTGCAACTAGGGGCCGAAGGGACGCTGCAAGGAACTTTAAAGTAATGCCTGCAGTGCACCACGTGAGGTGTCCTGACGGCACTACCTCCATACGGGAAATATGAAATGTAATATGTGAAATATACATAACCATATATATATATATATGTATGTATGTATGTATGTATGTATGTATATATATATATATACTGTATATATATATATATATATATATATATATATATATATATATATATATATATAATTACATTAGAAAAATAACATTTCTAATATTATAAACCATAAACACAGAATATTCACCAGTTCCTTTCTTCAAAGTGAATCCGGTAAAGTAAATATGATTTGTTGACAAAAAAAAAAAAAAAAACATGGAATTCTACGAACAACAGGGGACGATTAAAGCGAGAATTAAATACTCGAGATTAACAATTCATGGGAAAGGGGAGGGGAGAGAGAGAGAGAGAGAGAGAGAGAGAGAGAGAGAGAGAGAGAGAGAGAGAGAGAGAGAGAGAGAGAGAGAGGTGCTTTTCGAACTTTGGGACTTCGTTTGGTAGCGTAGTTTATATCACTAATATATTAATTTTGTGCATGCATTTCATATTTGATATGTAAGTTTACTTAACGCATGTTTTATACATATGGACATATATATATACATATACATTACTCCATAAATATCATTTAATGCCCACTTCACTATACCTCGGGAATAACGCATATGCTCAAATGCTTCATCAACGGCAGGATTCGAACCACTGCGGCGCTGCCCGGTTTGACATACAAAACCACCACGAACAGTGACTCTGACCACTGAGCCATGAAACCAAATCTGTCGATATATGATTTCGCGAAAAGGCCATTCGAGAGAGAGAACGTATCAGTATATGAATTTCATAATTTCATTCCGAAGCTCAGACTATTTTTGCAACGGATATTTTTAATATGGGGTCTGGTAACCCGGAAAAGGATTTTCAATAAATGGTGAAACCAATATTACGTCATTCAAGGAAAATACGGTTGCACAGGAAGCAATAAATAACAGTAAATTCATTTATGAATGCCATGATCGTACTTTAGTCTACTGTAAAAAAATAAAAAAAAATACTAGAGTTAAACTATAAACTGGTTTTGGTTCTAGAAATCGCTGATTCGTCGGATTTGATATTTTATTCCGCATGCAAAGGACTAAAACTCTAAAACTCCATGGTACAAAAAAAAAGGGCGATCAAAAAGATAACATCATCATATTGGCTACGAAAATGGATAAAAAAGTGAATCACGTGGCGATGAATGATAAAATAAAAAACTAAAAAAAAAAAGAGTAATTCGCTTCCTACTGGCGTCGGCATCGAAAAATGAAATCACATTACGGATATGTATTTCGATTTTTATATCGTAACGCAGATCAGGAAAGAAAAACAAACAAAATAAAAAAAAGGAAATTTAGCTCAATATTGGTCAGGCTGTTTGATAAAAATCTAATCAATTCTCGGAAATATGTTTCGTATTTCTGATCGCTGACTTTTTTTTTTATCCGAGCTCTTTAGATGTTGAATTTAGATTTAAACTTTATATCTAAAGCGAATAATAATAAATTTTAGTTTTTCTGTACAAGAAAATCATTGTGCCGGCTTTGTTTGTCCGTCCGCACTTTTTCTGTCCGCCCTCAGATCTTAAAAACTACTGAGGTTAGAGGGCTACAAATTGGTATGTTGATCATCCACCATCCAGTCACCAAACATACCAAATTGCAGCCCTCTAGCCTCAGTAGTTTTTATTTTGTTCAAGGTTAAAGTTATCCATAATCGTGCTTCTGGCAACGATATGTTAGGCCATCATCGGGCCGCGGTTAAAGTTCATGGGCCGCGGCTCATACAGCATTATACAGAAACCACCGAAAGATAGATCGAAAACTGTACTTTCAAGATTCCCCCAAACACATAAGCACCATGTTCATTTAAGTTAAAGGAAGGGTAACAACAAACGCAGTATTTCAGTAAATATCTTTAGATAACATTATACCAACATGCTTATATTCTCTGGGGGTATATAAGAAAAAAAGGGTATGGGGTCCATGTCAAGGCAAGATATTTGGGATATGGAATTATTTATCTCATAATGAGCTCCATATGTTCCCACACCACTCATCTCTGCACTCAAGACCCTCGGCCAAGGTTCGCGTGATGTGGTAGTGAAGACATTCAATTTCCTCTACACCCAGAAGAATTGTTTAAAAAAAAATATTAAAAAACATTTACCCAATCTCCAATCTCCTTGGGGCAAAAAGCCTCGGACCAATCAGAGAGCTGAGCCACTTGTTTTGGGACGAAGGATCAGGGGAGGCAGTTGCTTGGTATAAAAAAAAAAATGATTGAATAACATATTGAGCCATTCTGGACGCCTTAAGGTTCGTGAAATCAATCTATATGGAGATTTCTATTCTCTCTCTCTCTCTCTCTCTCTCTCTCTCTCTCTCTCTCTCTCTCTCTCTCTCTCTCTCTCTCTCTGTTTTGTCATTTTAAGAGAGTTGTTATCTTATCTTCTCTTACATGGTTTCCAGTCTTAACTTTCCTATTTTGTTTAAAATCTCTCTCTCTCTCTCTCTCTCTCTCTCTCTCTCTCTCTCTCTCTCTCTCTCTCTCTCTCTCTCTCATGGAATCAAAACCTGTAAAAGCACCACACATGAGTCCGTTTCAAGAAAATATTGTTAAAAATAATAAAAAAACATTCTTTAACTGTATTCCCGGAAGCATTTACACACACTCGTCAAAGTATACTATTCTGAAGCGTTATTCCACAAAGCATATTTTTAAGAACATAAATCTGAAGCATATATCCTAAAGAACATGAATTCGAACCATATTCTAAATAAGATAAGTCTGAAGCATATTCTAAACAACATAAATCTGAAGCACATTCTAAAGAACACGAACCTGAAGCATATACTCTAAAGAACACGAACCTGAAGCATATATTCTAAAGAACACGAATCTGAAGCACATTCTAAAGAACATAAATCTGGAGCATATTCTAAAGAACACGAATCTGAAGCATATATTCTAAGGGACACGAATCTGAAGCATATACTCTAAAGAACACGAACCTGAAGCATATATTCTAAAGAACACGAATCTGAAGCACATTCTAAAGAACATAAATCTGGAGCATATTCTAAAGAACACGAATCTGAAGCATATATTCTAAAGGACACGAATCTGAAGCATATATTCTAAAGAACACGAATCTGAAGCATATATTCTAAAGAGCACGAATCTGAAGCATATATTCTAAAGAACTCGAATCTGAAGCACATTCTAAAGAACATAAATCCGAAGCACATTCTAAAGAACATAAATCTTAAGCATACATTCTAAAGAACACGAATCTGAAGCATATATTCTAAAGAACACAAATCTTAAGCATATATTCTAAAGAGCACGAATCTGAAGCACATTCTAAAGAACACGAATCTGAAGCATATTCTAAAGTACACGAATCTGAAGCAAATATTCTAAAGAAAGTATTTTTGAGGTCTGGTATTTAATTTCCATTCTCCGAAGTGACATCTCTCGCTCTCCCTTTCCTGATCAATTTCCTTTTCCCCTTTAGATCAACACATTTATTCGGCCCCTTCTCGAATTTGGGATTCCCTTTTGAAAGGGAGGGGGAGAGAGAGAGAAAGCCTATGGGTTCATTCAATGTCACGTCCATTTTCAAGAATCTCTCTCTCTCTCTCTCTCTCTCTCTCTCTCTCTCTCTCTCTCTCTCTCTCTCTCTCTCTCTCTCTCTCTCTCTCTTCTCTGTTTTGTTAGGTCGGAGTTTTCCATATGAATGTCAAACTACAAAGCAAATCAAGATATAATATATACATATATATATATAATATATAATGTATATGTATATATATGTATGTATTATACACACACACACACACACACACACACACACACACACACACATATATATATATATATATATATATATATATATATATATATATATATCCAGATTTGCTTTGTAGTTGGACATTCATATGAAAAACCCCAATTGGCAAAAAACACACAGAATGAGAGAGAGAGAGAGAGAGAGAGAGAGAGAGAGAGAGAGAGAGAGAGAGAGAGAGAGAGAGAGAGAGAGATTATAGCTACATCTCTTCGCCTCTAGTCTATTCGATTCACTCACATATTCAATAATCCACCTATATTATTTTACCCTTTTCTGAATATTCTGACAGATTGAATAACTGACTAAGGTATTTTATAAAATCTACAAAGTTATTTTTCAGGCAACTAATACTATTATATTTTCTATGAAACATTTTGACAAGGTTTTTCCTACCTGCGGCAATTCTTCAATGGCTATCGCCCTGATTAAATGCTAACATATATTTTGCTTCTGGTTTCAGATTTAAATTAAAACAGCGTTCCCTTACTCCTCGAACAATTATAAAATATTTCATATCATTTGTAACATTTTTGTGAAAGCTTATTCCATTCTTATACGTCCATACATTGAGTTACACCTTCCAAAATATTTTTTTTAATTTTTTTAATATTACACCTTCCCAAAAAAAAAAAATTTTTTTTTTAATATTTGAATATTTTCACAAAAATTAATCTGAAAATCCTGCACTGTGATTCATTCTTTGAATCATACTATATATATATATATATATATATATATATATATATATATATATATATATATATATATATATATATATATATATATATTATATATTCTTTCAAACATCCTTTGATTAGGTTTTTTTCGTTCTCTGTAAAAGAAAACTATTGAGCCGGCTTTGTCTGTCCGTCCGCACTTTCTCTATCCGCTCTCAGATCTTAAAAACTACTGAGGCTAGAGGGCTGCAAATTGGTATGATCATCCATCCTCCAATCATTAAACATACCATATTGCAGCCCTCTAGCCTCAGTGGTTTTTATTTTATTTGAGGTTAAATTTAGCCATAATCGCAACAATATTTATTTCTTTTCCCCCAAGTTCATAACATTCCTTTTGCAACTTTAGATCTACGCGACCTCTCTCTCTCTCTCTCTCTCTCTCTCTCTCTCTCTTCCCCTTGTCGAATTTACGAACCCCTTTCCGAGGGAGGGGAAAACCTATGGGTTCATTCCTCGTCACGGCCATTATTAAGTTTCTCTCTCTCTCTCTCTCTCTCTCTCTCTCTCTCTCTCTCTCTCTCTCTCTCTCTCTCTCTCTGAATGCCTGAGAGTGTTCAGTGCTTCGGTTGGGAATAAGTTGTTCCGTGATAAAAACGCAAATCAAGTATATAAAGATATCTTGTGACATTCTCTTTCTAGGCAAAAATTATTGTGTCATACATTCTCTTTCTAGACAAAAGATTATCATGTGATATATTCTCTTTCTACACAAAAAAATTATCCTGTGATATACTCTTTCTAGACAATAAATGACCCTGTGGTGTATTCTCTTTCTAGACAAAAAACTGACCCTGTGGTATATTCTCTTTCTAGACAAAAGATTATCATGTGATATATTCTCTTTCTACACAAAAAAAATTATCCTGTGATATACTCTTTCTAGACAATAAACTGACCCTGTGGTATATTCTCTTTCTAGACAAAAAACTGACCCTGTGATATATTCTCTTTCTAGACAAAAAACTGACCCTGTGGTATATTCTCTTTCTAGACAAAAAACTGACCCTGTGGTATATTCTCTTTCTAGACAAAAAACTGACCCTGTGGTATATTCTCTTCTAGACAAAACTGACCCTGTGATATATTCTCTTTCTAGACAAAAAACTGACCCTGTGGTATATTCTCTTTCTAGACAAAAAACTGACCCTGTGGTATATTCTCTTTCTAGACAAAAAACTGACCCTGTGGTATATTCTCTTTCTAGACAAAAATTACCCTGTTATATTCTTTCTTTCTCACTGAAAATCTTTCTAGACAAAAAATGGTATATTCTCTTTCTAGACATAAATAACCCTGTGGTATATTCTCTTTCTAGACAAAAAACTGACCCTGTGGTATAGGAATCTTTCTAGACAAAAACTGAATGGCAAGGAATCAATTTCAACATAGACAAAAACTGACCCTGTGGTATTTTCTTTCTAGACAAAAAAACTGGATCTGTGGAGGGACCTCTTTCTAGACAAAAACTGACCCTGTGGTATATTCTCTTTTCTAGACAAAAACTGTTTTGTATAATCGTCTTTCTAGACAAAAACTGACCCTGTGGTATATCTCGAAATGGACAAAAATTATCCTATGGACTTAATTCTCAAAATCTTTGAAAATCATAAAATTCCAATTATCTTTATTGAAACATAAATCACGTACTGTAGAAAAGAAAACAAAATCGTCCACACGAACCAGGAATCTTCCTAATTAAAGGTGAGAGTGGAATGGCAAGGAATTCAATTTGCAACATTCTTAAGAATTATCATTTTTATTTACTTCAGTCTTTTGATCTAAAAAGGACCTGTTTTATCATAATTTACTCACCCAAGATTTTGAAATAATCTGGAAAAATTTAATTTTACGCGGTTATACATCACGAAATGGAAAGAAAGCTTATGGACTTAACCTTAAAATGTAATTGGTATTATCTTTATTGAAATGTAAATACAGCCACTATTTAGTAATTACCCAACCAAGATTTCTGAAGTTACCAGGAAATATTAAACTACAAGCGTGGGTCAAAAAGCAGAACAAAAGCTTACGAACTTAATCTTAAAATTATCATTGGTATTACTTTTTATTGAAATAAAAATGTCTTTGTAATTCACGAGATTTATCAGAAATAATCCGAACGATTCAACTTCTAGGTACGACAAAATGGAACAAAATCAAAATTTATAAAATTTGAAATTATCACTTGGTTATTTTTACTGTAAAAAACTAGTATATTCAAAACGTAATTTTTAGTGGAGGAAAAAGCCAAGAATGTTATTCTAGCTTCCCATCTCCCCCGCCTCTTTCCCCAAAACCAATAAATTGTAAAATCTATACTGCAGGTAAAAAAAGGTATTAAAAAATTCAAAAGCACAAGCGAAAAAAACTAATATTTCATGCTCAATTATTTTACGAAAAAAAAGAAACATTAATGTTTAATGTTGTGAGAAACTTCATGAAACGGAAATTACACGAAGATTAATTAGAGAGAGAGAGAGAGAGAGAGAGAGAGAGAGAGAGAGAGAGAGAGAGAGAGAGAGAGAGAGAGAGAGAGTTATGTTCCTGACAAAAGCATAATCGATAAGAGAAAAAATCTATAGAGAGAGAGAGAGAATTATCATGTTTCTGACAAAAGCATAATCAATAAGAGAAAAAATCTAGAGAGAGAGAGAAAGAGAATTATCATGTTTCTGACAAAAGCATAATCAATGAGAGCAAAAAAAATCCAAGTATCAATTATACTTTTCGAAAATTATCAATAAAATGAACTAAAGGTTGAACTTGTTTCGAAATTACTATATTGATAATATTAAAGACAGATTAACAACTTTATAACTACAGTGATGTTTAGGACAGTAATATAAACAAGTAAAAGATGCGCCGAAGTTTCTTCGGCGCAATCGAGTTTTCTGTACAGCGTATAATCAAGGCCACCGAAAAAAGATCTATCATTCTGTGGTCTGGGTATAATGCTGTATGAGCCGCGGCCCATGAATCTTTACCCACGGCCCGGTGATGGCATGTCTCATATCGCTGCCAGATGCGCGTTTATGGCTAACTTTAACCTTAAATAAAATAAAAACTACTGAGGTTAGAGGGCTGCAATTTGGCATGTTTGATGATTGGAGGGCGGAGGATCAACATACCAATTTGCAGCCCTCTAGCCGCAGCAGTTTTTAAGATCTGAGGGCGGACGGACAGACAAAGCCGGCACAATAGTTTTCTTTTACAGGACACTAATAAACAACTGATCTACAAACGGCATCAAATGGCAGTTTTTACTTTACAAAGAACATAATATATATATGAGCAACTGACGTTTTTTGAAAGCTTCGCTTTTGATATCCAGTTATGACAAAGTTACATAATCATTCTTTGAACTAAAGCTTCAAAAACCTGTTCAGTAAATTGCGATGAATATCAAACAGGCTTTTGTTTATATTTCAGGTAACAATTCCGCGCAAAAAGACTGTTTCGTATACATGAAAGAAATTAATTATTATTATTATTATTATTATTATTATTATTATTATTGTTATTGTTATTGTTATTATTATGAAACAAGCACACCAAAAGGGCCACTGACTTGACATTCTTTAAGCTTCCAAACAATGTTGGTTTCAACCTTCCCACCGCAGCAGACCCCACACTGCAGCAGTAACTGATCATGACACAAAGCCAGCGATTTTCCATCGCCCTGGGGGAGACGCGAACCCGCCACATCTGATGGCATGTCACGACACTAGCCACTATACCAGCGGACCAGCAAATGACGGGAGTTAAGTGTGAAAATTGGAAACAATTGACATTCAACAACAACAAATGTCCAATTTGTCGATAAATGCATCAAACACAAACTTCATGACGACAAAGAACATTTTACAATTCAAATGCGTTTAGACAAAGCATTCTAAGCCCTGTTATTGTCTTGAACAGGTCAGTGTTCAATAGACAATAATGAATACGTTCAATCAAAAGTTACGAAACTATAAAGCAATTCCCTAATTGATTTATTTGTTAAAAAACGTTTTATTTTTCCATGAGAGTCAACATTCAACGAACGGAAATTTTTTGGGTTATTTCAGTCACTCACTTCAAATCAGATAGAAAAGTAAAAATATAGTTTTAACGTTTTATATTTAGTTTTACGCTTACACAGGATTATTGTTCTGACTTTGAACTGTTATTATTATTACTCAAAAGATGAACCCTGAACCCTCTCTCTCTCTCTCTCTCTCTCTCTCTCTCTCTCTCTCTCTCTCTCTCTCTCTCTCGTTCTCTCTAAGTTTTGTCCTGACGTTTGAGCTTACCTATGTTTTGATTCTGACTTTGCTCACCTAAGTTAGCTAACTATTATCATTATTATTATTATTATTATTATTATTATTATTATTATTATTATTTTTATTATTATTCAAAAGATGAACCCTCTCTCTCTCTCTCTCTCTCTCTCTCTCTCTCTCTCTCTCTCTCTCTCTCTCTCTCTCTCTCTCTCTCTCTTAATAGAAAGAAGTTATTTAAATTAAAAACAAGAGTTATGAGAAATATAATCATCTTTGCCTGCACTCTTGACTGTGTATGCATTGCTAAAACCAACTTTCTCTCCTCTCTCTCTCTCTCTCTCTCTCTCTCTCTCTCTCTCTCTCTCTCTCTCTCTCTCTCTCTCTCTCAACAGAAAGAAATGACCCATGCGCAAACACTGCAGCAGCATTACTATGCCGAACAAGAAAACGGAAAGAAAGGTCAAAGGTCAAGCGTCTGGAATACCAAAACTCCCTGTATTGATTCAAGCGAAGTAAAACAAGAAAGAAAATATCAATGAAACAATTCCCTGAATCGGTACAAGAGCTTAAAAGAGGCAAAGAAAAAGAGGACGTAATTAAGAGCAGGTCACTGAAAAAAAAGGGTCTTTGAATTAGACTTTGAATTAGATTGTCTACAAAGCTCAATGACTTGGGAATCATTCATGGAAAGATTCATTTTTGGGTGGCCAGAGAAATTGAAATTGAAATTTATGAAATTGAATAACCAGTGGCTGCGCTCATTGACAAGAACAAGTGAAAAATGCGCCGAGGTTTCTTCGGCGCAATCGAGTTTTCTGTAATTTGGTTGGTGTTCATCACTGAAGAATGAAAAATTATTATAAAAAAAATTCATAAATCAGACTTTCACGCAAATTCAAAGAAAAATTACCAATAAAATCCACTTAATATTCGTAATATAAGAAAAAATTCCATTTCAAAACGAAGGAAATCGTCAAACAAATTGGTAAGTGATAACTGACCAACGATGATATTCTATCAAATACAGGTTTGTTCACTGGACTGAATAATTACGAATTATTGTTATTGCTCAGTTCAAATTGCACTCAACAAGTTTTACATAGCGGGATACAGGAATATTGTCAGGGCTCTCTCTCTCTCTCTCTCTCTCTCTCTCTAAACCCACAACATTATAGAAGAAAGGTATCAAAAAGAAGACCTAAAACCACTATATAACTATCATACATTACAAAAAGATACAGCATAAAAGAGAGAGAGAGAGAGAGAGCCCTGACTCATGTCACAAACCTTCAGTAAACACGAGAGAAATCTGTCTTAAGCATCGGTGAGAGGTGAGAGAGAGAGAGAGAGAGAGAGAGAGAGAGAGAGAGAGAGAGAGAGAGAGAGAGAGAGAAACCTTGACTCAAGACACAAACCTTCAGTCAACACGGAAATAAACCTGCTTAAAGAGAGAGAGAGAGAGAGAGAGAGAGAGAGAGAGAGAGAGAGAGAGAGAGAGAGAGAGAGAGAAACCCTGACTCAAGACACAAACCTTCAGTCAACACGGAAATAAACCTGCTTAGAGAGAGAGAGAGAGAGAGAGAGAGAGAGAGAGAGAGAGAGAGAGAGAGAGAGAGAGAGAGAGAGAGAGAGAGCAGCCATATTGCCATCAGGTTTCAAATCTAATGGGTCACTCTTAATGGGAGAACCTCATTTCCATGTGCTTCCTCAGTTCATCTCCAGCGCCATTAACTTCCCCCCCCCCCTTTTTATTACCCATTAATGCTTTCTATTTACTTTCACGACCCTTTCTCTTATCACCCATTTACTTTCATACTTTCACGACCTTGCACACCCTTTCTCCTGCAGGGGAGGGGGGGGGGCTGGGTATTGGCGCTTTCTTTTACAGAGTCATTTCGGTAAAGAAAGTTGTTTGTGAAGAGTCACATAGATATTTCTGTTTGTTTTCAGAAATGAATATCGAATTTAGGCCAAAGGCCAAACACTGGGACCTATGAGGTCATTCAGCGCTGAAAAGGAAATTGACAGTAAAAGTTTAAAAGGTGTAACAGGAGGAAAACCTCAAAGCAGTTGCACTATGAATCAATTGTTAGGAGAAGGTGGAAAGTAAGATGGAAGAAAGAGAATATGAACGGAGGTGCAGTAAAAGAAATGAGAGAGGTTGCAGCTAGGGGGCGAAGGGACGCTGAAAAGACACTTAAGCAATGACTACAGTACACCACCTGAGGTGCACTGACGGCAATACGAATAATGAATAAAATAAGTAGTTTTTTTTTATCTTTTGGACAGACAGTATGAGAGTTATTTAGAAATAAGAATAATAACCCAAAAATTCGTTCCTCTCTCTCTCTCTCTCTCAGTCAATTACTGCTAAGGATGACGAAATCAATCGGTATTTTTCTTAATCGTAATATTTATTTGTATCTTTTAACTCTCTCTCTCTCTCTCTCTCTCTCTCTCTCTCTCTCTCTCTCTCTCTCTCTATCAATCAAATACTGCTAAATGTGATGATACCAATTGGCATTTTCTTTAATCGTAATATTTATTTGTATCTTTAAATTCTCTCTCTCTCTCTCTCTCTCTCTCTCTCTCTCTCTCTCTCTCTCTCTCTCTCAATTATCACTAAGTATGATGAAATCAATCGGTATTTTTTTAAAGCGTAATATCTATTTGTATCTTTTAATTCTATTTTCATCGAGTTTCCATTACTTAGCTACCAAAAAAATAATATATTCCTTTTTTCCTCTTATTTCTAAAAGTCGAGAATTCCCTTCAGCACATTTTATTCTTACCATTTTCCAAAAGGTCACTGATTTGACCCTTTTAATTTATGCTCATTACGCTCGATAATGATCCTTATCAGCGTCCCACGCTCATATTTTTTTCTTATTTTTATATATTAATGAAGTCAAGAGATCTCCTCTCTGTCAACAGTATTAAAGATACTGAGCCCCAGGTTCTACCAATTCAAGTTTTAAAGTCTATTTGAATGTTAATGACGTAAAGAGTCTTAGTCTATTTAAAATCAACAGAATGCAATAATGATTTACATAAAACCAACCTCTGTTGTTGCTCTTTGCAATTTTTTCTCTTTTATCAGATGCTCGTTTTATCAATTTTTAGTTCTCTGTAAAAGAAAATTATTGTGCCGGCTTGGTCTGTCCGTCCGCACTTTTTCTGTCCGCCCTCAGATCTTAAAAACTACTGAGGCTAGAAGGCTGCAAATTGGTATGTTGATCATCCACCATCCAATAATCAAACATACCAGTTTACAGCCCTTTAGCCTCAGCAGTTTTCATTTTATTTGAGGTTAAAGTTAGCCATAATCGTGCTTCTGGCAACGATATAGTTTAGGCAACCACCGGGCCGTGGTTAAAGTTTCATGGGCCGGGGCTCATAAAGCATTATACCGAGACCACCGAGAGATAGATCTATTTTCGGCGGCCTTGATTATACGCTGTACGGAAAACTCGATTGCGCCGAAGAAACTTTGGGACTTTTATTTTTTTGCTTTTTTTTTTTTCTTGGACATTTCCCTTACTCTTCAATCTGTATTTTTTTATTCCTGATGTTTCTTCATATTTTGTTTGAAAGTGATTTCTTTTCACCTTTTTGCACCGAAATCACATCTTGACAGAGAGAGAGAGAGAGAGAGAGAGAGAGAGAGAGAGAGAGAGAGAGAGAGAGAGAGAGAGTGGAACGATATTTTGGCGTTATTTTTCTTAGTGCTAAATACTTTTTGTCTAATGGCAGACCTCTCGTGTGACAAGAGAGAGAGAGAGAGAGAGAGAGAGAGAGAGAGAGAGAGAGAGAGAGAAATAACAATATATCCACAAAACGACAAACGCCCATAACGTACAAATTACAACCCACAAAATAACAAGCGCACCGTATGACGTCACCGCTCGCTCAATATCGCCCGCATTACACAGCGCAGAGATTTATGCTGATGACGCAGCTTGCAAGTGAAAATTGCACGTACCCATTCCATATGCATAACAACGAAGACAATATGCAAATGACATGCGGTGGGTATGAGGATATTTGCTGGCGAAAAAAATATGAAAGTAGTGAGAGTGATTTGGTTCCTAATTCTAAATATCCAAAAATTTTTTGGGCAATAAAATATATTATAATTAATTCTGAAGAGTGTATTAATATATTCGACAATAAATTCAATATAACACAATTCATTTTGAAGAGTGTATTAATATATCTGACAATAAATCAGTCATTCATTACAGTACTGAAACTGATATTAAATTCTTGGTTCAAATTCTAAACATTTCAAATTTATTTTAGGTAACAAAATATAATTTAATTGAGAAAAGTTTATTAATATTTTCACCAATAAGTCATTGAGCTTGAAATTAAATTCCTGGTCCAAATTCTCAACACCCCAATTTTTGTTTATAATAAAATATAATATATTTGATTATGAAGAGTTTACTAATATTTTCACCACTAAATAATACTGAATCTTAAATGAAATTTTTCTCTGCAATATTAAAAATATACTTTTGGTCTCCAATACAAAAGAGGAAGATTATTCTTCCATTATTGTTAATAAACTATACAAAGCACCATACGAGAATATTATATCTGTTTTTTTAATAGAGACTATGAATTGGGGCCTTTGTTCATAATTGAACTCCAAGTATTTAAATGGTCAATTTGAAAAGAAAAATGCTGATATGTATATATATACTGTATAAAATATATATATATATATATATATATATATATATATATAAACATATACATATATGTATATATATATATAATCATATACAAATATATATATTCGCTCTAGAAATAATATATTTTCATATATACCGAAAGGAATTTTTATGATAATAAGTTCGTCGTCCCGTGGGCGTGGGTTAAAATAGTACTGTAGTCCAGTTCTTGTCCTTCGCTGGTTCGAGCCCACGGGACGACGAACTTATCATCAACTAAAAATTCCCTTCGGTAACATATATGAAAATATATTATTTTAGGAGGTAGAGCGAATTGGATATTAAAGGACGTTTGTAGCTTACTGATTGTATATGAATCACGGTGATGTGATGAAAAGTGTATATAATATAAATAAAACGAAATAAATTACTGTGACTGCTAGGGGGGGAGGGGGTTAATTACTGGAATAGGCCGGAGTCAGTCTTGATTGCAAGGGTCAGGCTAATGAGAGGCTGGATTAAGCCTGTCGCTTGACCATCATCATTTCCTGATTGGGTCACCCGATTAGATCCTAATTTGACCTCAGTTAGACACCCCCTTGTCCTAGGGTGCTCGTTGGATGTCGCAAGGTTCCCATCTAATCCTTGTAGGATTGGTTACAGTCTCTTAGGATAATTTTTTTTATAAGTTAGATCGTTTACAGTCTCTCAGTATGATTCTTTCTTAAGTATTATTCAAAGAAAAGGTTAGCAAGATGAAAAATTAAAGAAGTAAGGTATATTAATTTTAATAGACTAAAGATGACATAAAAATTATAAAACAATAAGAACGAAAAATATAAGCAAAAGAAGTTATAAGCCCCCCACGATTTGCGTACACGCGGACGAAGGTGCAATGATACACACAAACTCGCTGAAAAGATTCTACAAATTCACGCATCTGTCGTCTTTCATGCAAGACGCCTTTGACATCTTATATATCCCCCCGAACTGAAGACCCTTCGTACATCTTGTTAAAGGGCCAAAAGGAAAGGAAAACTTTTCGAAAGACATTAAATATTTAGTCCAAAGGCTCTCGCTCAACCTGAATTCAGACGGAAAACGGCAGAATTGAGACTGTTTCCACCTTTATTCCTTTTGACGAGCAGGAAAAAAGAGGATAAGTACTCATTCGTGAAGAAGAAGAAGATATATATATATATATATATATATATATATATATATATATATATATATATATATATATATATATATATATATATATGTAGTCGCTTTCAGTTGTAAAGTGTTAAAATAGGGACTGTATATATAAATATGTGCGTGTGTATTCATATACATATATGTATATGTATATTAAATATACATATATATGTATATATATATATATATATATATATATATATATATATATATATATATATATATATATATATATATATAAATCTTTGGTATGAAAAAGCTGAACCGTATTCTTTTAACGAAAAATGTTACCTCAGCATTCAATAACATAGTTATTATTATTATTATTATTATTATTATTATTATTATTATTATTATTATTATCATTATTATTATTATTATTATTATTCATATGGAACGAGCCCACAGGGATGCTAAATCTCTCTCTCTCTCTCTCTCTCTCTCTCTCTCTCTCTCTCTCTCTCTCTCTCTCTCTCTCTTTTAAATAATGGCACAATAACGTTTCAGTGACCGCACTATTTTTATAAAGCCCAACAGGACGATGCTAATTATAAAACGACAATGTGAAATATGAATATTGCACAAATAAATCCTACGGTACAATAAATTTCAACAAACAAATTATATCATTTATCCGTCAATCATGAAAGCGTCGTTGTATGAATATCGACGCTCATTTTTCCGATGTTTCTTTACAGAGAGAGAGAGAGAGAGAGAGAGAGAGAGAGAGAGAGAGAGAGAGAGAGAGAGAGAGAGAGAGAGTGTGTGTGTAATAGCTCTAAGCTATACACAGTGGCGATATAAAGTCCAAATTCTATCCTATAGTTAAGTGAGAATATAGTAGATCCAGGCGGGGGGCATCCGGGCACGTTGCCCCCCCCCCGTGAAAAATAATGATAAAACAATACTATTGAAGATTTAGATAATAATAACATAAATAAGAAATATAAAAATAGGAAAAAATAAAAAATCGATAAAAGAAATAATATACAGTGTATATATATATATATATATATATATATATATATATATATATATATATATATATATATATATATATATATATATATATATATATATATAGGTATGATATGAAAATTGCTGGCCCACCCTCTAAATTTTTCTGGATCCGCTAGTGGTCGCACATAAATTCTTACAGGTATTATATCTTGGACGTGCCCGAAATTCTAGTTCATATCAGAAAGACAACCTCTCAGAATTTACAAAAACTTTCTACCATAAACTCGAATATTTCCAGAGTCAGGTTCTGTGAGCAAAAGGAATTAAAATTTTGAGCAGTGCGTCAAAACTTCAAGCAAGCACAAAACTCATTTATGAAGGACAAAACTACGAGTGGAACAAATTTTGTAACGTTAACTACAAGCAAAAGAATTTGTAACATACATATATGAAATTCTCAGAATTCTGTAGATGCGTTCCACCGACGCTCTTGTCACATATGCATGGAAATTGTTCCCGCGAGAGCGACATGTTTCAGTGCACTGCCAGAATTTCATCAGCTAGAGAGAGAGAGAGAGAGAGAGAGAGAGAGAGAGAGAGAGAGAGAGAGAGAGAGAGAGAGAGAGAGAGAGTCTGTCTCAATAATTGTCGTGACGAGGAATGAACCTATAGGTTTTCCTCTGCCTTCGAAAGGGGTTCTGAAATTCGACATATGAGAGAGAGAGAGAGAGAGAGAGAGAGAGAGAGAGAGAGAGAGAGAGAGAGAGAGAGAGAGAGAGAGGCATGTTTTCTCTAACATCTCTGGGCATTTAAGATATACAGGATGTGAAGAGAGAGAGAGAGAGAGAGAGAGAGAGAGAGAGAGAGAGAGAGAGAGAGAGAGAGAGAGAGAGAGAGAGAGAATTTCTAATCCGTACATCTTCAGGAATTCCGGAAATTGAGAATGTGACAGCGAGAGAGAGAGAGAGAGAGAGAGAGAGAGAGAGAGAGAGAGAGAGAGAGAGAGAGAGAGAGATTCCAGTTCGTACATCTAACAGCAATTCAGGAAACTGAGAATGTGACTGAGAAAAGAGAGAGAGAGAGAGAGAGAGAGAGAGAGAGAGAGAGAGAGAGAGAGAGAGAGAGAGACCCTCGAATTACGTCAGCGTGATAATCTCTGTAGAGACACATTTCATAACCGTGAATAATCATCCCGTATACAAATCCCTTTTCTAACGAAGAATATAATTCCACGAGGTGTATCCCCAGTCTTTTGAAATGTTTCAAAGTCTACCTTTTACACTGTGAATAATTCCCTTCTACAGAGCCAATCAAATAGTCTACAAGGTCCATGAATTTTATACCACTAAAGATGAAGGACTACAGTCCACAGTCCGGTAGAAATGGAACGCCTACTGTTCGCCTGAAAGTCGAATGAGGTTATTTCAAATGGCTGAAAGAATTTCTTGAAAATAAAATGCTGTATAATAACGGCAAACTGATACCAAAAATTGAAAAATTAATAAGAAATCATTATATAAAATATTGCTAAAAGTACCATTCTTTAAATAAAAAGATAAAAAAAAGAGGCGAATTTTAAGCTATGTCAAATAGCTGAAAGAATTTGTAATTGGAAGTTGCACACGGCCATTTCTTGAAAATAAAACACCACAATAATTGCAAATAGATAAAAAAAAATTACAAAACTCATAAGAAATCAATATAAAAAACAATGTAAAAATATATATAATTTTTTGAAACATAAACGTTTAAGTTATTTGAAACTGTTGAAAGAAGTATTTCCTGAAAATAAAAAAAAACTGTGAAATAAAGGCAATTTGATAAAAAAATTGACAAAATTCATAAATCCATATATAAAACAATGTAAAAATATCATTTTCTCAAACATAAACGTTTAAGTCATTTGAAATTGTTGAAAAAGGTAAATTTCTTAGAAATAAAAAAAACTGTACAATAATTGCAAATGGATAAAAAAAATGGACAAAACTCATAAGAAATCAATATATAGAACAATGCAAAAACTATCATTTTTGAAACTATAACTTTTAATTAAATGAGCAAAGTTTAAGTTGAAAGAGCTTGTATTTGGAACTTGCTAGATACATTTCTTGAAAACAGAACACTACACTAATGGCAAATTGATAGAAAAACTGAAAAAAAACTTATACGAAATAGCTTAAAACAATGTAATGATAATGAAAAAAATAAAAATTCACCCAAACGGTAGAAATTGTAATCAAATGTATTTATGATAAAACCTACTACAAATATTAAGCACACACATATATCAGACAAAATAGAATATATATATATATATATATATATATATATATATATATATATATATATATATATATATATATATATATATATATATATATATATGAAATTCAGCCTCTCTCTCTCTCTCTCTCTCTCTCTCTCTCTCTCTCTCTCTCTCTCTCTCTCTCTCTCTCTCTCTCTCTCTCTCTCTCTCTATATATATATATATATATATATATATATATATATATATATATATATATATATATATATATATATATATATATATATATATATATATATATATATATATATATATATATATATGAGAGGCTGGAATGTAATTCGACCCCAGTAATTATCAGAATTAAACGAGTAAGGTACTCTCAATGGCAATATTACATTCAAGAAAATCCTGGGCGTATTTCTGAGCCCATTAATGTCTGTTTTAAAAAGCCCATTAAGGCTCGAGATTTACTTTTATTGGACTCTCTCGCAACAGCGGAGTACTGGATAATGTCATTCCTGTTACCGAGATATTTTCCGTTACTTCTGCGGGGAGTAATATTAAGCGTCTTCATTTTCATTATAACAAGTAAAAAATGCGCCGAAGTTTCTTCGGCGCAATCGAGTTTTCTGTACAGCCGCTACAGCGTATAAACAAGGCCACCGAAAATGGATCTATCTTTAGGTGGTTTCGGTGTAATGCTGTGAGCCGCGGCACATGAATCTTTAACCACGACCCGCTGGTGGGATGTCGTATATCGTTGCCAGAAGCACGATTATGGCTAACTTTAACCTTAAGTAAAATCAAAACTACTGAGGCTAGAAGGCTGCAATTTGGTATGTTTGATGATTGGAGGGTGGATGATCAACATTCCAATTTGCAGCCCTCTAGCCTCAGTAGTTTTTAAGATCTCAGGGCGGACAGAAAAAGTGCGGACAGGAAAGAGTGAGGGCGGACAGACAAAGCCGGCACAATAGTTTTCTTTTACAGAAAACTAATAAAACATACTTGAAATACTGAAATATAGTAATTTATTTTTATTATAATGAAGTTCTCTCTCTCTCTCTCTCTCTCTGTCTCTCTCTCTATGTCTCTCTCTCTCTCTCTCTCAAGCTTTATCTCAGTCTTTCTCTCAATCTGTCTCGTTTCCACAATTTCTCTATTTTCATCTCTCTCTCTCTCATTTTCACCCCTCTCTCTCTCTCTCTCTCTCTCTCTCTCTCTCTCTCTCTCTCTCTCTCTCTCTCTCTCTCTCAGTCGAATTTAGCAGCCCCTTTCGAAGGGAGAGGAAAACCTTTGGGTTAATTCTTCGTCACGACAATTATTAAGCCTCTCTCTCTCTCTCTCTCTCTCTCTCTCTCTCTCTAGAAAACGCTACTCCTCCCTTCCCTTTCCCGTCCCTGCGCAACTTCCGGCGCTCATTTGCATACTAATCCGGGTTCATCTGATTTGCATGGCTGTTTTCGTTTCTTTAATTGTTTTGTATCGCTGGGATACACAGCAAAGCATTGGTATTCCCAGATTGTATCCCTTTTAATTTCAGTGTTACGCTCTTAATTCCGATGCTGCAAAATCGCTTCTTTTTACTGAGAGAGAGAGAGAGAGAGAGAGAGAGAGAGAGAGAGAGAGAGAGAGAGAGAGAGAGAGAGAGAGAGAGAGAGAGACTTAATAATGGTCGTGACGAGGAATGAACCTATAGGTTATCCCCTCCCCTCGACAGGAGAGAGAGAGAGAGAGAGAGAGAGAGAGAGAGAGAGAGAGAGAGAGAGAGAGAAATTGGCAAGGAATGACAGACTGAGAGAGAGAGAGAAAGATTGAGAGACAGACTGAGATAAAGATTGAGAGAAAGACTGAGAGAAAGATTAAGAGAGAGAGAGAGAGAGAGAGAGAGAGAGAGAGAGAGAGAGAGAGAGAAGTTGGTTTTAGCAACACATGCACAGTGAAGTTCAGGGGAAGACGAAAGCAGAAAAAAACAATATCAAAGATTATCAGGAAAAAGGGAATAAAAAAATAAGATAACTTCTTCTCACCTGAAGTTCTCAGGCTAAAGTCAAGTGGAATTAAGTCACACTTGAAAGACGATAACTTAACGAATCAGCGAAATAGGAAGAAACACGATAACTCCAAAAACTGCCACAAAGCAACAGAGAAATAGAAGGAACTTGATAACTCCATAAACTATCACAAAGAATCAGGGAAACAGAAGGAACACGATAACTTCAAAAACTATCACAAAGAATAAGGGAAATAGAGGAAACGCGAAGACTCCAAAACTGCCACAAAGAATCAGGGAAATAGGAGGAACATGATAACCTCAAAAACCTATCGTAAAGAAACAGGGAAATAGGAGGAACATGATAACTCCAAAACTGTCACAAAGAAACAAGGAAATAGTAAAAAGGATAAACCTCCTGAATTTCCACTTTCCAGACCTACAACCTGACGCACAGGGTCACTAAAAGAGAGAGAGAGAGAGAGAGAGAGAGAGAGAGAGAGAGAGAGAGAGAGAGAGAGAGAGAGAGAGAGAGAGAGAGAGAGAGAGAGAGAAAGTTGAAGCTGGACCTCGTAAAGGCAAGCTGGAAGGAACGCAATATTGGAACAGAGGAATTCTCCCATCACCTGAGAAGCAGACCTCAAGAAACCTGTATTGGGGAATTGTTTTATTGCTGAGAGAGAGAGAGAGAGAGAGAGAGAGAGAGAGAGAGAGAGAGAGAGAGAGAGAGAGAGAGAGAGAGAATAAGATATTCTATTCGACATTCCGACACAATGATGTCTTGGTCCCTTTTCCAAGGAAAGTAAATTGTTTACTTAAGCGGCGAATCTAGTAACTGGAGGGTTGGGAAGGGCATAATATATATATATATATATATATATATATATATATATATATATATATATATATATATATATATATATATATATATATATATATATATATATATATATATATATATATATATATATATATATATACGTACACAAGCACACACATGCGTTTTTATAGGAGCGAGTGTACGTATTCATCTATCTGTCTGCATGCATGCATGCATTTGCGTGGGAGTGCCTGCCAGTGTTCCAATTCATTCTCAGAACTGTCCCAGCCAACTGAACATTCAATAGTCAAAGATCATCCCACGCACTCCATGTTTCCCTTCCACTTCATGAATTCTGGCGTCAAGAAACCGTGACAATAAAAAACTCTGTCAAAATCAATTAAAATCTGAGAGAGAGAGAGAGAGAGAGAGAGAGAGAGAGAGAGGGAGAGAGAGAGGGGCAAAAAAATATACGATGTCATTTCGTATTTCATTCTAAAACTCCTCATTTTTTTAAACCTGGATTTAGAAGAGACTTGTTGAATTGAATGCAGAATTTAGGTCCAAGGGCAAGCACTGGGACCTATGAGGTCATTCAGCGCTGAAACAGAAATTGACAGTAAAAAGTTTGAAAGGTGTAATAGGAGAAAAACCTCGAAGCAGTTGCACTATGAATCAACTGCTAGGAAAGGGTGGAAAACAAGATGGAAGAAAGAGAATATGAAAGGAGATACAGTAAAATGAACGAAAGGGGTTGCAGCTAGGGACCTTAGGAAGGCACGCTGCAAAGAACCCTAAGTAGTGCCTACAGTGCACCGCATGAGGCGCACTGACGATACTGCCCCGCTGCGTGGAGAACAGACTTCTTGACGAATAAAGTAAAATTATTTTGTTTACTTTTGGCCTGATTTCTTCTTGATATCTATGCTATTATATTTATTCGTCTATTTATTTTCAAGCTTTATTCTTTCATTTTTGCTGTACATAAGTTTAAATAGTAACAATTAAACATTTTTTAAAGCTTTCCTCTTTAATTTTCGCTGTATATAAATATAAAATAAGCAGTATTTTGAAATAATACAAAATCAAAGCTGGATGAAGAAGAAAAGAAACGGAATCTTACAAATGTTATAAAACCATTTTATGAATTTCTGCGCAATCGTTATTCGTTTTACTAAAAATAAAAATACTGAATTCTAAAAGCGTCAACACTGCTTTGTTTACTTTACATCAGAAGCGTTCTAGTTTGGCAAAGCTAGTTTTTTTAATCCCATCAAAATCCCTTTATTAGTTTACTGTAAAAGAAAACTTTTGTACCGGTGTTGTCTGTCCGTCCGCACTTTATTCTGTCCGCCGTCAGATCTTCAAAACTACTGAGGCTAGAGGGCTGCAAATTGTTATGTTGATCATCCTCCCTACAATCATCAAACATACCAAATTGCAGCCCTCTAGCCTCAGTAGTTTTTATTTTATTTAAAGTGAAAGTTAACTATAATCGCGCTCCTGCCAACGATATAGGATATGCCACGCTTGGTTAAAGTTTCATGGACCGCGGCTCATATAGCATTATACCGAGACCACGGAAAGATAGATCTATTTTCGGTGGCCTTGATTATACGCTGTACAGAAAACTCGATTGCGCCGAAGAAACCTCGGTGCATTTTTTACTTGTTTTACTGATGTATACAGATGTATACAAACAAGGTTTTCCAGGAAGAAGACTGAATGTATTATTCCTCCCAGTTAGCTTACAATATAAACAAGTAAAATACACGCTCAAGTTTTTTCGGCGCAATCGAGTTTTCCGTACAGCGTACAATGCTCTATGAAACTCTCAGCCGCGGCCTATGTAACTCTCAGCCACGGCCCGGTGGTGGTCTATGTTGTTGGCACATATAGCGGTGCCAGACGCAAGATCATGGCTAACTTTAACCTTATATAAAATAAAAACTACTGAGGCTAGAGGGCTGCAATTTGGTAGGTTTGACGACTGGAGGATGGATGATTAAAATACCAATTTGCAGCCCTCCAGCCTCAGTAGTTTTCAAGATCTGAGGGCGAACAGAAAATCTGCGGACGGACAGACAAATAGCCATCTCTATAATAGTTTTCTTTTCCAGAAAACTAATAAAAATCCAAGACACAACATCACACGATGAATTTCATATGCCTTCATAACTCCAGCTCCTGCGAAGCAAAAGGGATAAAACAATTCTCTTATTGAATTCCGTCTAAAATGTTTGATCTCTTTATTCAGGCGACCGTGTAAGTAAATGTTTCAGCTTTGCTGAAAGCGTTTGTTTATTTGTATGTGCAGAATCTAACTTCCTACGTAACATGGATTGATGTTATTTTTGTTTTCTATTTCTTTTGTTGTCACAAATAAAATAATTTTTTTTCCTAGCTCTACCAGTTTCAACAATATTCATTTTCTGCCTTTCTGCTTTCAAGCAATCCTTATCTCCAAGGCCATGTTTTATGTATGTATGTGTATGTGTATGTATGTATATGTGTATATATATAAATGTATAACATATATATATAATATATATATATATATATTTTTTTTTTTTTTACTTACTCACATCAGGGTCGAACCCAGGTCTTTCAACTGAAGGACGAGACCGCTGCCAACCAAGCCACACCATTGAAAGACCTGGGTTCGATCCTGATGAGAGTCAGAAATTTATTTCTGTTCCACACGCGATTGTGTGTTGATTATTTCTATTTATACAGTATATATATACACATAATAAATATTATATATAAATATATATATATATATATATATATATATATATATATATATATATATATTTATACCTTTTCTGGATCAGGAGTGGACGAAAGAAAAAAAAAAAGTTTGGCTCACATAATAATTCTGCCATGAATCTGCAATTTCAGGGTACGGGAATACAGAATTTTGGGAAGAGAGAGAGAGAGAGAGAGAGAGAGAGAGAGAGAGAGAGAGAGAGAGAGAGAGAGAGAGAGAGAGAGAGAATGGCGAATAGATTAGTGCAAAACGAAAAAATTCGTCTCGACACAAAAGAAGAAATTTTAAAATTCTAGACTACTCAAGGGAGTCTCGAGCCGGTCTCAGGTCAAGGTACTTTTTAGTGTGTCTGTCCGTCCGCACTTTTTTCTGTCCGCGCTTTTTTCCTGTCCGCACTTTTTCTATCCGAACGTTTTCCTGTCCGCAATCTTTCTGTCGGCACTTTATTCTGTCCGCACTTTATTCTGCCTGCCCTCAGATCTTAAAAACTACTGAGGCTAGAGGGCTGCAAATTGGTATGTTGACCATCCACCCTCCAATCATCAAACATACCAAATTGTAGCCCTCTAGCATCAGTAGTTCTTATTCCATTTAAGGTTAAAGTCAGCCATAATCGAGCTTCTGGCAACGATATAGGATAGGCCACCATCGGGCCGTGGTTAAAGTTTCATGGACCGTGGCTCATACAGCATTATACCGAGACCACCAAAAGATAGATCTATTTTCGGTGGCCTTGATTATACGCTGTACAGAAAACTCGTTTTATATTCCTAACAATTTTCTTTTAATCTTATCCCAAAACAGGACTGTAAAAAATTTTTCCAATTTCCTACCTTACAATTTTCGATTTATCTTATCTTAAAGATAAATCGAAAAAATGGTTTCCCTAATTTCCTAATAGTTTACTATTAATCTTTTCTCAGAAAAAAAAACCTAGGCAATAATTTGTGAAAAGATTCATCTCGGTTCGCCACCGGAAATTGGATGAACCAGCGATGGCACCTCCATATTTGATAATTCAATATCATTCGATAATTGCTGATCGCTTCGTAATTAAGAACTTTCGTAATTGACCGTCCCCTTAGATAACTAATCAGAGCCTTCGGTAATGAAAGGTGTTTTGGAAATGAAATAAGTAAAGAGTGCGCCAAAGTTTTCTTCGGCGCAATCGAGTTTTCTGTACAGCCGCTACAGCGGTATAATTCTGTATGAGCAGCGGCCCATGAAACTTTAACCATGGCCCGGTGATGGCTTATCCTATATCGTTGCCAGATGCACGATTATAGCTAAATTTAACCTTAAATAAAATAAAAACTATTGAGGCTAGAGGGCTGCAATTTGGTATGTTTGATGATTGGAGGGTGGATGATGAACATAACAATTTGCAGCCCTCTAGCCTCAGCAGTTTTTAAGATTTGAGGGCGGACAAAAAAAGTGCAGACGGACAGACAAAGTGGCACAGTAGTTTTATTTTACAAAAACTAAAAACCAAAAAAAAAAAAAAAAAAAAAACTAAAAGAATAAACTATCCTAAAATAAAAAAACTCCCTAAAAATAAAAAAGCTACCCTAAAAACCCCCAAAATAAAAAATCTCCTAAAATAAAAAACCCTAAAATTCTAAAGTATCCTAAAATAAAAACTGTCCCAAAATAAAAAAAACTACCCCAAAATAAAAAAAAACTATATACCCTAAAATAAAAAAACTACCAGGAAATAAAAAAAACGTACCCACAAAAAACTACCTACAATAAAATACCCTAAAAAAAAAAACTACCAAAATAAAAAAACCTAAAATAAAAAACTAGTCTATAGTAAAACCCTGCCTTAAAATAAAAAAACTACACCAAATAAAAAATCCACTAAAATAAAAAAACTACTACCCCCCAAAAAAACTAACCCACCCCAAAAAACCCTCGCCACACTGGGAAAGTTTCCCAAGCCAGGACATGGAAATGTTTTCCAACTCGGGAGAAACGACCGAGGAAAATGGATCGCCTTCAGTTTCCCATTTTTGTTGGGGGGGGGGGGCTTTTTACTTTTCTTTATGATGATTTACTATTACGAAAGTGATA
>NC_089787.1:24823123-24840623 GCF_040412425.1 Macrobrachium rosenbergii | reverse complement strand
TAATCCCAGATCCTTCCTCGTAACAACAACGGGAATTAATTGTTAGCAGATGCAGAGATGACAATGAACTTTGGAGACATTCCTGAGGCCACAATGACCTTAGTTCGTCGGCTCAATTGCACAACTACCGTAGTTCGATAAAGCGACAGAGATCCTTTTGCCTCAGTAATACCAAGTTTTTTTTTTCTCTCTCTCTCCGTTCTGACTGCAAAATGTATTATGGCGCATGAGTGGAACGCTCATTTGGACACCACAGCAATCTCCGTGCACGTATACTGCTCGTCCGTAAATGCACGCATCTTGAGACAAACATTCACACATATTTACATACGTAAACATATACAGTGCATGAGAGAGAGAGAGAGAGAGAGAGAGAGAGAGAGAGAGAGAGAGAGAGAGAGAGAGAGAGAGAGAGAGAGAGAGAGAGTCTTTGTATGTGTGTAAACAGTTACGAGCAAAATTATATATTATAATATCTTCCTATGTATGTCATCGTCACCGTAACGAAACTTAGCCTATTAAATGCGTTCACAATTCCTTCCCAAGAGCGACTAAAAACAATTAACAACCATTTCCCAACACTATCAGAAATCTGCGAAATTAATTAACACCATAAAAACGCAGCTCGGAATTAAAAACATATATTAATCACTGGCTGGATATCAAATAATACCTCCCCACCTCAACACCTCGCTACTTCCCTTTCACACTATAACTAGTACTAATATTACAGAGCGCGAACACTATAATTTGAACAATATTTCGCACAAGGAAACTACCGACACAGATCAAATACTGAATGCGATATGAAAAACAACAACAACAACAATTATAATAGTCATAGTTATAAAAAAAGTCATAAATACATTATCAATAATATTAAACCCAGTGATACCGAAAGTGTTGAGGGCGCTTGTATTACTTATCTTCATTTGTGACGAATACCAAGGTTATTTATGTGCACATATGTGACAAACCCCTTCCCCCCTAAACTTCCCCTCCCTACCCCCTTCCCAACCACTGAAGAAATAACATAACGCCTTCCATAAAACTATCATTTCAACACTCACCGATGATTCCTCTTGCACAGCGAACTGAAGAACTTGAGAGCTAGGCCTAACCGCCATCATAAACCTGCAATTTAACAAGACAAAAGTAAGAACATTATCACCATTATTGCATTGTTAAATCTATTTTTTTAACATGACTGGAGCTGCAATAGTTGCATATACAGCATTAGTAATGATCATTAAAACGATATTGTCATCGAAATCACTAGTATCAACAAACCATATAGGCCTAATTGAACAACAGCAGTTTTCGTAAAGTTATGCCCGGGATAAAAGTTAATATTTTTAATTATATTTCATACGAATATGGACTATCTTCAAAGAAACTGAAATTTCAACAAATACCAAATATACCGTATATCTATGCAACATACAAATCCACATCAATGCAACATGTAACATCCAACAACTTGGATCTTTCAAGAGCAGTTTGGGCTCGCTTACTTACACTCAGCAATTCAATTTCATTTACAAGCTTAAGGGTTTTAACATCCTAATAATTTCACCATAGACGTACCAACGACGCTTTTACGAATCATAAATAGCACACTTATAGCATGATACTCTCTCTCTTGCCATTTTCATTTAGTTCGTTACCTGATTTTTTCTCACATGATTTCGAGTCTTTACTTCCTCATTTCATTTATAATTCCCTCTCTCACTCACTCTCCCCTCTCTCTCTCTCTCTCTCTCTCTCTCTCTCTCTCTCTCTCTCTCTCTCTCTCTCTCTAGGAACACGTTTCAGGAAGTGTATGGGTCCATTCATTTACGTTACTTTTTCTGTGACTAGTTTTATAGTGTGTATATATATATATATATATATATATATATATATATATATATATATATATATATATATATATATATATATTAACTTTATCACTTACACAAATGTTCTGTGCATTAATACAGTTACTAAGAGGACCTCATTGAAACTGGATGGTATCCAGCGGAGTTATATATATATATATATATATATATATATATATATATATATATATATATATATATATATATATATATCCATTTACCTTGCGTATGAATAAAGAAATCAGTATGTGGACATTGCATTTCTATAGTGATATAATTATGACAACTCGACCACTGCCGCTTCTAAAGCTGCAATGCTTTGTAGCGTGGAATATTTCGCTTAAACAAAACGCTGTAAGCAATCTCCGTTTTGCCCAGTTTAATCCTTCTAACGTCGTATATAAGCAGAAAAAACAGGGGGCTTATCAAGTCCAGCAGCTCAGAAACTGAGAGAGTTTAAAGTTACAAAGTCTGAATATATTGTTATAAGTCTATTTCAAACCTGTCAGTTCCACATGAGCTGATTCAAAGGCCACATGCTATCGCTAGTCTGGCAAAACATGGCAACTTTTGGATTAATCCCTCTCAAGGTGCGTAAGTAAGAAAATAAGCCGTAGCAAATCTCTTAGTTATATATATATATATATATATATATATATATATATATATATATATATATATATATATATATATATAACAACTTATCTTGTTTCCTTTTAAGCCGCAAAGGCCGGACTCAATATCAAATGTCCTTATCTTAAAATAATTAACTCTGCTTATATAGAAAATGGGACATTAACTTCCAAAGAAAATGGATGTACGATAACTTCCAAACGCAGACTGGAAATAATGTGTAACCACCAGAAACTCTGATAAGAAATTAAAAAGGTTTTCTTTTTTCTTTTATCGGCTTTTCGGATCTGTTTTCTCTCGAGTTTTAATCTCTCAAAGTGAAACAGTAGGAACTTTTCTATTTTATTTTCGCTGATTCTTTTTTGGATTCTGATAAGGAGTTGAAAAACAAAAGATAATCATATAAGTAGCATATGTGGAATTTTTTTTTTTTTACGTCTGAAAATCGATGTTTTGAGACCATACGATAATAAACGGCTGCTATTTTCATTTATTACGAAATTCATTTAATGCCGCAAAATAATCATTCTGTTTTTGTATGATTTTTTTTATTGTTTAATGAAACTAGAATATTCAATAACCTTCCCTTCCGGATTTTTAAGCCCATATTTTAACCATTTGATGATTAGGCCTATACAAAATCAAAGCTTAAGATATTCGCTGGCACAAGAGTTCTGCGCAGAAAAAATATATTTGTTCCCTATGAATACACATAGAGAACCCATTTTGATTTAAACATTAATCAAATGAGAATCGAAAAAAAAAAAAATTGAGAAAAATCTCAACCGAACATTTCAGACATCTAGTCAGGCTCAGATGTGTGGAGTAACAAAAATTGACAGGTTCGAAAATGAAAGAATAAGAGAAACTATAAAGTCGTATCCCTATCAAAGAAGGCCCAGGAAAGGAGACTGCAGTGGTATGGCCATGTGATGAGAATGGAAGAGACATATGTAGGGAGCAGAGTGATGCAGATGGAGAGAGAGCGAGAGAGAGAAAAGTTAAGTATGCCTTAGTTTAACCAGACCACTGAGCTGATCAACAGCTCTCCTGGGGCTGGCCCGAAGGATTAGATTTATTTTACGTGGGTAAGAACCAATTGGTTACCTAGCAACGGGACCTTCAGCTTATTGTGGAATCCGAGCCACATTATAGCGGGGAATGAATTTCTATCACCAGAAATAAATTCCTCTTATTCTTCACTGGCCGGTCGGAGATTCGAACTCGCCGCCAGCAGAGTGCTAGCTGAGAACGGAACCCACTCTCCCACCGAGGAACTAGAGAGAGAGAGAGAGAGAGAGAGGAGGCGAAGGTGGATGGATGTAGTTAGAGAAGATCTGAGAGACAAACATTTGTCAGAGGACGATGTGTTTGACCGAGCTACTTGGAGGACAGCTGTCAGAAACATCGACCCCGCACAGAAGTAGGAAAAGATGCAGAGAAAGAAAAAGAGAAGTCTGGCTCAGAGACCTTTCGTTTTATTCTCAACATTAATCAAAGGAGAATCAAAATCAAACAATTAATTAAAAACTCAACATAACATCTCAAGTCATCAAATCAGGCTCACAAAATATGTCGACCTCGTGTGTGGCAAATCGTTCGTCCAGGCCATGACAAATTGTCCCCACTTGTCTCCTGGGATCGTTTGAGATGCATTCGATCTGCATATCCCTATTTGCAGAAGAAGAAGAAGAAGAAGAAGAAGAAGAAGAAGAAGAAGAAGAAGAAGAAGAAGAAGAAGAAGAAGAAGAAGAAGAAGAAGGAGAAGGAGAAAAACCGCAGCCAATCAGAAACCAATCTGGGGTTTTAGTTACTCGATTCTGATTGGACGAGTTGTCGGGAAAATTGCGAAGGCTTCGTTGGACGAAATAGTTGAAAAAGGAGGGGGAGGGGAGAGGGAGGGGAGGGGATGGGGAGGGGGTGGGTGGGCCGAGCTTCCATGACGAAGTATTCAAACGCTTGGGATGAAAGGATACGGAAATGTGTGTGTAAAGGAGAGAGAGAGAGAGAGAGAGAGAGAGAGAGAGAGAGAGAGAGAGAGAGAGAGAGAGCAACGTAACTTGGTCTGTTTACTCTCAGCTTCGATTATAGGCCAAGTCACTCTCTCTCTCTCTCTCTCTCTCTCTCTCTCTCTCTCTCTCTCTCTCTCTCTCTCTCCACACTACGGTAATATAGTTAATAGTAAAAAAATTTCCTTAGACTTGGTTGAGAATGCCATAAAATTTAAAAGAAAAAAAGCTTATAATAAAATTGTTATAAAAAATGTAAAGGATCTCACTTCAATAACAGTTATAATTAAAAATTTCTTTACTTGGACTTGGTTGACAATGTCATAATATTTATATAAGGTAGCATATCACAAAATTTTAATCTTTTTAAATGAGCTCACTACAATAACAGGGTTGTATTTAAAAAATTCTTCACTGAGACTTGGTTGAGAATGTCATAAATTTTATGTAAAAATTAATATAATTAAAAAATTTTCACTTATAGACTTGGTTGAGAATTTTATAGAATCTATATAAAACGAAAAATTGAATTATACAATTCTATAAATGAGCTCCCTACAATAACAAAATTATATTTATCAAAATTCTTCACTTGGTTGAGAATTTTATAAAAGACTAAAAAATAAATTTATGATCTTAAATTCTCTACAAATTAATACAACAATTAGGAAACAGTCCCATCTACTCAAGAGATTAGAAGCATGCCCAGCATTTAAAAAAAAAAACACTAATATCACCAAAGTTTGGGGAATATTGCATTTCAAAGGAAATGTTTTCTCAAAGCAAACAAACAGGTTCAGTGTTTGGAGGAAAAAAAAAAATCTGGGGAAGGCATCATTCCATTTCATCTGGAATGCATATTTGCCTTTTGATTCGTCCTCAGTGAGGGAGATTGCCTGATGATGGTAGGAGGATTTTTTTTTTACTTCCGATGATGGTAGGTGGAATTTTTTTAAACTTCTCCTGGTGACGGTAGGAGGAGTTTTTTTTTTTTTTTTTTTTGTACCTTTCCTGATGATGGTAGGGGATTTTTTTTTTTTACTTCATGATGGTGGTAGGTTTTTTTTTTTTTTTTTTTTTTTTACTTCATAATGATGGTAGGAGGATTTTTTTTTTTACCTCTCCTGATGATGGTAGGAGGATTTTTTTAACCTCATGATGATGGTAGGAGGGATTTTTTTTAACCTCATGATGATGGTAGGAGGGTTTTTTTACCTCTCTTGATGGTGGTAGGAGGAATTTTTTTAACCTCCTGATGATGGTAAGAGGAATTTTTTTACTTCTGGTGATGGTTGGAGGAATTTTTTAACCTCTCCTGATGATGGTAGATTTTTTTTTACTTCTCCTATTGATGGTTGGACGATTTTTTTCTACTTCTCCCGGTGAAGGTAGGAAGAAAAACTCAGCCTCCTAAGCTGAGGTAAACTGAAGGAAAAAAACTAAAAAAAAAAATTCAAACCCTCCCAGCTATTAGGGCGGAAAATTCTTTTGGCTCGTAAATATATATAAAAAAATAGTCCCATGAAAGACGCCTTAATGGGCAATGTTTATGTCATAACTTTTTTAATAAAAAAAAACCTGATAAGCAAAGCTTTTTCTCTCCAGGTCAGTTTCCTGATAAGATTCTTTTACCCCTTCAATGTCGCCTCTGGGGAAACAGCGAAAGTAATTTTCCATTTTTTTTTATCGTAATTAACATTATTAATGTTTAATGAGCGTTCGTGCATTCAGAAATATATAATGATATTCTGCAGTTTTGGTTCATATTTTTTAATGTTTCGTTTTTTACCAAATTATTGAATGAGCAGAAGAAGCCAAAGACCCTTTTCCGTTGATTGAAAAGTCTAAATATTCATTTTTAAACAAAAGGTCCCTTTTCCGTCTAAATATTCACTTTTAAACAGATTCTTTTTCCGTCTAAATATTAACTCTTAAACAAAGGTCCTTTTTCCATCTGAATATTCACTTTTAAATAAAGACCCTGTGAAATAAAAATAAATAAATATGAACCAGAATCGGGCATTAAGAACCAGCCCAATACAGAATTCTGAAGTGAACCTTTACAATTCAATTTTGCTCAATAAATGAAAAGTCTGTCCTTTAACCTGTCATTTGTACACCTGTCTCTACCTGCATTTACTCTTCGCAAGGAAACATTTGCTTTTATTACTGAAACGGCTCACTCTCCTTTTTTTACCATTTCAAAATTTAAAAGGCTTCAGTAAAAGTTTTTTCATTTCTGTTCATCTGCAATTAATATCTTGTCAAACCTTGAACTCAAAATAATTAAAAATTTTCGAGGCACAAAATTGAATCTTCCCTGATCATGCCATTTTTTACTCAAAAGATGTCACTTTTTTTAATCAGAAAATTTAATTTTTTTTTTACCAAAAATTTATTTTTTTCTCAGAAAATTACATTTTTTTTCTCAGAAAATGATTTTGTTTTCTTAGAAAATTCAATTTTTTTTTTCAGAAAATTCAATTTTTTTTCTAAAAAAATTTCTCTGCTATGATAATAAATTTTCAAAGCTTGAAATCAAAATGATTAAAATTTTCGAGGTAAAAATCAACTCTTCCCTAAGCTTTAAATTTTTACATATGCATTTTTCATTCCGTCTCGACCCTTTCTGTTTTTGTCTATATTACCTGAGGAGAATTCACATCTCTAACATAAATTACCCTCAAATAATATCTTGTTTAAACCGTAAAATCAAATTAATTAAAAATTCTCAAGGTATAAAATTAACTCTTCCCTGATCATTAAAAATTTTTATTCTCTGTCTCGCCCCCTTTTTATCTTCTGCTCTTTTAGTCTATCTTTACTCAGAATACAAATATTTTTTAACGATAATATCCCTTTAAACCTTGAACTCAAAATAATAAATTCACTCTTACCTAATCATTAAAAATTTTTATACATACATTTCCTCATTCTCTGTCTCGACCTCCCTTTTGTATTCTGGTCTATATTTACTCAGAAGAATCCACCTTTCCGATATGCTCTTTTATCCGCCCTGGCATGAAATTGCTCACAGGGAGGTTGGGGGGAAGGGGGGAGGGGGCGGGGGAATATTTTCAGATATTTCCAGGCAGTCTGCCCAAGCGATCACTCATGAATTATGTTCAAGAGGTCCTCCGGGATGTCAAACAGATTCCTGAGTAAAACAGCGAATGTCTTTGTATGTATGTACTGTATATATGTATGTATATATGTGTGTGTGTGTGTATACAGTATATATATAATTATCTATATAATGTATATATATATATATATATATAAATATATATATATATATATATATATATATATATATATATATATATATATATATATATATATATATATATATTTTATATATCTACATATATGTATATATATATATATATATATATATATACATATATATATATATAAATAATATATATATATATCATATATATAAAATATATAAACTAAAATATATATACTATATATACATATGAAAACTAATCAAATAAAACCAAACTAAAAAAATATAAAAATCAACCTACATCACTTCCATTACCCTTCATTCAAATTTAAAAATTAACGAAGAAGCGAAAAAAAAAATAACAAAATATCCCTATAATTACCTCAGGCTCAAACAAACGTCGACGGATTGTGACGCCAGTTTCAACAGCCACAAATCAATCAATCAATCGCGGACTTCGACGGATTGTGACGAATCGTCCGCCGTGGCAAAACGTCCCAGGTAAGGTTTGATCCGCATATCGCTATTTGCGGAGGAACAGCCAATCAGAAACCCATCATCACTGGGCGTTTTATTTACTCGATTCTGATTGGTCGAATGTTGGGAAAACTGCGATGAAAGGATGCAGATAGAGGGGGGAAGAAATTTCACACACACAGAGAGAGAGAGAGAGAGAGAGAGAGAGAGAGAGAGAGAGAGAGAGAGAGAGAGAGAGAGAGAGAGAGCATCTGGATAATAATAATAATAATAATAATAATAATAATAATAATAATAATACCAAGTCATACCAAGTCAATGGCCCCTATGAGCTTGTTCCATATGAATAGGTTTCATCTGGATAATAATAATAATAATAATAATAATAATAATAATAATAATAATAATAATAATAATAATAATAATAATAATAATACCAGCCTTTTATAATATTCAAGTACAAAGAGAACTTTACTTAAAAAGGAATTCATTCAATTTACAAGTGCTTGAAGAATTGAAGAAGAAAATTGCATTTTTTAAGGGGAAATGATTTCTCTAAGCAAACAAGCAAATTCAGCATGAAAGTGCTTTGACAAAGCACCTGAAGAAAGCGCTGGGTTTCATCTGAAATGCATATATTTGCTTTCTGCCTCGCTCTCTGCAAGAAAGTGAGATTGCTTGAAGGAATGCTATGAGAAATTTCATTTTTTTTTATTTTATACTTTCACATTTTGCTTACGTCTTCTTATCCTTAAAATCTCCTATCCTTTAAAAGGTTTTCTACTACGGTGCTCGTTTTGGCGTACATGGCAAAATAGGCAGTTAGAGGAGTGGACATTTTCTTGAATACCTCACAATATATTCATGGATGTTCCTTCAAATTTTATATATATATATATATATATATATATATATATATATATATATATATATATATATATGTGTGTGTGTGTGTGTGTGTGTGTGTGTGTGTGTGTGTGGTGGATAGGAAGCTGGCAGAAAGAGAATATAAACAAAGGTACAGTAAAAGGAATGAACGTTTCTCTTCGGAAACTTGCTTGAGGACTCGACGAAGTAAAGCGTCGGGTTCTTTGTCCCCAACGGCTAAGAGCTGAGACAGGATGCCCCTCCCCTTCCCCCCGCCCGCCCCCAGGGGACAAATAAGATTCATATGGAAAAGACGGACGGCCCCAGATGCACTCAAATTTCAGCAGCAACTTTTGGAAAAGTTGGGAAAGAAAACTTTGGGAAAAGTTAAGCTTACTTTCTATCCATACATTTTGTTGTATGTCACGTGGATGCAATGACAAATATATGTAGCCATTTTGACCAGAGAGAGAGAGAGAGAGAGAGAGTTAGTAAAAAAGAAAATCAAGGAACACGGAAGGAGGTAAAGAATTCGAGTACAGTCCAGTCGGATTCCACGTTAAGAAGGAGACAGTGAACGTAACTTTAGCTGTGACCAGTAGGTCTATAAGTTACCAGAGCACGATAATGAAATCCTCATACTTGCTAGCCATAAAGAAAATGGGAAAATACCCAGCAGGACAGATAAAGAAAATGGGAAAATGCCCAGCCAACAAATAACGAAAATGGGAAAACACAGAGCCAGATATATGAAGAAAATGCAAAAACATACAGCAAGACAGATAAAGAAAATGGGAAAACGCCTGGCCAGATATATAAAGAAAGTGGGAAAACATCCAGCCAAATATATAGAGAAAATGGGAAAATACCCAGCCAAGAAATAAAGAAAATGGGAAAACACCCAGACAAATATAGAAAGAAAATGGGAAAACACAGCCAGATATATAAAGAAAATGGGAAAAAACAGCAAGACAGATAGAGAAAATGGAAAAATGCCCAACCAAGAAAAAAAATGGGAAAACTCCCAGCAAGACAGATAAAGAAAATGGGAACACATACAGCCAAACATATAAAGAAAATGGGAAAACACAGGAAGACAGATAAAGAAAATGGGAAAATGCCCAACCAGATATATGAAGAAAATGGGAAAACACCCAGCAAGACAGATAAAGAAAATGGGAAAACGCCCAGCCAGATATATAAAGAAAATAGGGGTATGAATATATGTTACCTGAGCCTTTCTCGCCTTCTTCTTCTTCTTCTTCTTCTTCTTCTTCTTCTTCCTGAATTTCTGAGGCTGGATTCCAGCCAGCAGGTCTTTCTAAAGGACAGATTTTTTTTTTTCTTGGCGCTTCGAAAATAGCAACATATTCATTAAGGGAGGATTACTCTGGGAGAGAGAGAGAGAGAGAGAGAGAGAGAGAGAGAGAGAGAGAGAGAGAGAGAGAGAGAGTAGGTGCCTCTGAGGTCCTTGGGCATATTCATAAATCCTGGAAAGTTTTGATGGTGTCACGTCCTCCTGAAATGGTGGGGAAGAGAGAGAGAGAGAGAGAGAGAGAGAGAGAGAGAGAGAGAGAGAGAGAGAGAGAGAGAGAGAGAGAGAGAGAGAGAGAGATTTCTCAAAATATTCATCGGAAAAAATTCAGAAAACACTCTCTGACACTGTTCCTCAGAGCAGGGCACAAACTACATCGGAATGCAGTCAAGCATTTTTGGAATCAATTAACAAAAGAAGTGAGTAAACCGGACCTTTACCACGGACCTTTACCAGCTGTGCGACGCCAGAGGAAGAAATAATAACGAGAAACAATGTCACAGTTTAGGACTTTAGGGAAAGGATCTGCCTACCTTTAGCTTACTGTCCTTGGGAATAAGAAATTCTTTGAAATAGGAAACGAGATATTCTCTGATGTTAACAACCAGATGTTTTTCCTGAATATTTGTTTCGCTAACTGGGAAAGTCTCCTGTGTATTAGGTTTTATATTAGGAAGACTTGCATAAATTTTCACTTATTCTTTACATAAAAGCACTTATTAAATTTTAAAAAGAGTAATATCAACGTCTCTTGCTCAAGATTGAACTCGGAGCGAGAATGATTTTAATCAGAAGTGGAATAAGCAAAAATCGAACCTGGTAATTTTTGAGTGTATGTAAATGTTACACTAAGAAGACTAGCATAAATTCTCACTTATTTTTTACATAAACACATTTTTTATATTCTAAAAAACGTAAAATCAACGTCTGTTGCTATATACTTAACTCGGAGAGAGAATTATTTCAATCAGAAGCGGAAAAAGTAAAAAATCGAACCGAACACTTCGGGCATTATGTCAGTCTCTCGGAGACGTCGATTGGCGTGGCAAATCATCCGCCGTGACAAATTGTCCCCCCATCAATCTCAAAGATCTGATTGGCGTATTTCACCCTTGCCTAATAACAGCCAATCAGAAGCCCTTCTAGTTATATTTATTCAATTCTAATTGGTCAAATGCCCCGAAGATTATACTCTGATGTCGTTTGACGGATAAAAATAAAAAATAAAAAATTGGGTAGGATTCTCAGAAGAATTTAAACACAATGATTGAAAGGAGAGAGGAATTATACCGGAGGATATTCATGCCTGTGTTTTATTTAGAGAGAGAGAGAGAGAGAGAGAGAGAGAGAGAGAGAGAGAGAGAGAGAGAGAGAGAGAGAGAGAGAGAGAATTAAAAACCTCCACTCGATTCCAAACCAAGCAGTTCAACAGAGAAAATGATATATATATATATATATATATATATATATATATATATATATATATATATATATATATATATATATACTGTATATATATACATATAGAACGACACTGTCTCTGTGGAAAATGTCTTCACTGGAACTAAAAGTTGAGCAAATTTACGGTGCAGTAAAGAAAAGAGATGTGACACTAACAGCTAGGGAATAAATACAATCATTTATTTACATGTAAAGAGGTTGCACTTTTTCACTGATCAAACGACTCTCGTGTCTATATATTTTTAGTTTTCTGCAAAAGAACGCTATTGTGTCGGCTTAGTCTGTCCGTCCGCACTTTTTCTGTCCGCCCTCAGATCTTAAAAACTGCTAAGGCTAGAGGGCTGAATATTGGTATGTTGATCACCCACTCTCCAGTCATCAAACATACCAAATTGCAGCCCTCTAGCCTCAGTAGTTTTTATTTTATTTAAGGTTAAAATTAGCCATAATCGTGGATCTGGCAACGATACAATGTAGGCCACCACCGGGCCGTGGTTAAAGTTTCGTGGGTGGCGGCTCATACATCATTGTACTGAGACCACCGAAAGATAGATCTATTTTCGGTGGCCTTGAGTACACGCTGTAGCGACTGTATAGGAAGCTTGACTGCGCCGAGGAAACTTCGGTGCATTTTTTACTTGTTTCAAAAGTGCATGAGGTTAGCCGTTGAAATATAGCTACTCTCTCTCTCTCCAAAACCAATTTCACAAAAACGTAAATTCTCATGTGACAGATACTCGATCATCCGACTGTAGAACAACACTTTCGACAAAGCGAGATTTTTATTGACGAAGCCTTGAGACGACAGATCAAGCACCTTCTCTCTCTCTCTCTCTCTCTCTCTCTCTCTCTCTCTCTCTCTACCCGGACGCAAATTCCTGAGATGTAAGCTGGTATTGCACCGGCCCGGGTTTTTTGGCCATGCCCCTAGGTCAGGTTAGGTTGGTTAGGTTAGACTGGGTCAGGTTGGGTTTAAACTTGACGTCCATGGTAATTTGGATGCCGGAAACATAATGAGATTATCTTCAAGAGAATTTTATGGTTAGTTTTCAAGATATAGCGTCCCGCTTTCTACAGGGAAAAGGTCTCGGTACTCGGTTAAATCTCGAGAAGATACCGGACCACACCCCCAAAGTTTGTGTTAGCGTATTTTTCGTGAATTAATTACCGTAACTGTTAAAAAAACAAACGCTTTCCATTTATGCATATATTTCAAACACTTACGAGAAATTTATGTTCGTGCAACCTCAAAGACTTAAGGCAAGATAAACTCAGCTTATATTTTTCGTACGAAGCTAAGAATAATGAAGACAAATTGAACTCGCCCTCCCAGGGTTTGGGACGGGGGGAGTGGGGGAAGAGCGCCTGTTCTTAAATGGAAGGTTTCTTCAGGAAGCCTTTTGCTTAGGAATACCATGGCAGAATGGAAACTCCATACAAAATTTATTTCGCAGTCTATGAAGGTTTATAGATCTAGCTGTCTATCTATCTATCTATATATATATAGATAGATAGATAGATAGACAGATAGATAGATAGATCCTGTATATGCGAGTATATAAATTTTTAATATTTCAGTAATATTCGTCATGTCGTACCGAATTTACGCTCAAACTGACTTCATGAATTTTCCATCACTTTACATGTGTCAAAAGAATGAGAGAGAGAGAGAGAGAGAGAGAGAGAGAGAGAGAGAGAGAGAGAGAGAGAGAGAGAGAGAGAGAATTAAAAACACCTCAACTCGATTCTAAACAAAGCATTTCAATCGAGAAAAATGATCTCTGAACTGGCAAAACTTCAGTGGAAAATCATCTGCCTCATAAATTGTTTATTCCGTTTAATAAAGGCCCCTTTTGTTGATGCGCTTTCATAGTATACTTTTTAAGACTCGAATATTAATAAATACTTTTTAAGACTCCAATACCAATAAATAATACGAAGACTGCACCTCGGCATTTAATCCCTTCCAAATTACTTTTGTGATTTCGTGCCCAGAATGTATTTCTGATTTAAATACGTCCATTGGCGAAGTCTTCCTCTAAAAGTGGACTCGCCTGGATCAGAATTTAATTAAACTGAAAGCTTTACATTTCATTTTATAGTGGATTCATTTGTATGAAATTTTCTTCTTTAATATTTTAATAAATTATCATTGACATTAACTTTCACGTAATATTCTTAAGGGGTTATTTACATAAAGTATTAAATGGTATACATCCTAAGCGTTTTTCCTGCGTATTCTTTTATTAAGGCTTCCCAGTACTTATCTATGTCTTAGTTTTTTTTTAGGTCTCCTCGACGGTAGTCTAATCTCTTTAGTATCTTCTTTTCATTTTTATGGTGAATATTAATATGAAATGTAATAATTTTAGGGTCGCTTTTGCCTAGATCTGCACCTACTGAAAGGTCAGAAACGAGAGAGAGAGAGAGAGAGAGAGAGAGAGAGAGAGAGAGAGAGAGAGAGAGAGAGAAAGTAGTTCCAGCCACAAATCACAGATGTCGCCTTAATCGCTGACTCGCCTTTCAGCTCACTTAATGGGAGAATGACGTTGGCCATGGCTCAAATGTTTCCTATTGACACTTTCTTTTTATTTTTTCATTTCTGTGAAGTGTCTTTTCTTTTACTTACATACAGAGAGAGAGAGAGAGAGAGAGAGAGAGAGAGAGAGAGAGAGAGAGAGAGAGAGAGAGAGAGAGAGAGGGTACATATATATATATATATATATATATATATATATATATATATATATATATATATATATATATGAAATAATCAACACACAACCACGTATGGAACAGGAATAAATTTCTGTCTCACGTCAGGATCGAACCCAGGTCTTTCGATTGAAAGGCAGAGCGCTACCAACTAGGCCACACATGTCATACAAGAAGTTGGAACCTAAGTGCCACCGTACCTAAAAGGCTTTATATCTGTCTCGTGTATATGTATATATATATATATATATATATATATATATATATATATATATATATTATATATATATATACATATGTATATATATACACACACACACACACAATAAAACGATCCCTTCCAAACACCAATCTTGCTAAGCGACCCCTCCTTTCTCCCGCCTGAGCAGAAGTCCTCCGGGAAAAATTAATCTCGAACAAATGGAATCGAAAATCTTTTGTTTCTTTTTCTCTTTTTTTAAACTTTTTTACTTTCTTTTAAAAGTCCTTCTATTTCTCTCCCCGGATATTTATCGCTAAACCTCTGATGGGAATCTTTCTCCGAAGACCTATAAAGACTGAGATTGAAGAGAGATTTTGGAGGGGAAAAAACGATGAGGCTGCTTCAAATGCTGTTCCGTTCGGTCGTATTATGTCTCTCAGAGAGAGAGAGAGAGAGAGAGAGAGAGAGAGAGAGAGAGAGAGAGAGAGAGAGAGAGAGAGAAAAGGACTAAGAAAAAGGGCGAGATGGATTAAGAGAGAGACAATGATTGAAAAGAGAGAGAGAGAGAGAGAGAGAGAGAGAGAGAGAGAGAGAGAGAGAGAGAGAGAGAGAGAGAGAGAGAGAGAGAGAGAGAGAATTCAATCCATGGTAATGAGCATCGGACCTTTGTAAATTTGACGCCAGATGAGGATTAAATAAATAAATATATATAATATATATACATATTTGTGCATATACATACATTAAATATACACACAGATGACATTAAATATATATATATATATATATATATATATGCATATATATATATATATATATATATATATATATATATATATATATATATATATATATATATATATATATATATATATATATATATATACACTAAATGCAATACTCGCCAATAAATATATTACAGGCATGCCTACGTATCTCTCTCTCTCTCTCTCTCTCTCTCTCTCTCTCTCTCTCTCTCTCTCTCTCTCTCTCTCTCTCTCTCTCTCTCTCTCTCAGACCAAATTCATTCCCCGCCCCTCAACCCCTGAAGTACCACAAACTCTCCCCGAAATCAAAACACAATTCAAATTCCCCTCCTCCTCCCCTTTTCCCCCCCCCCCCTCAATTAAAAATTCTAATTTATCGACGACTGGACCAATGCCATTGTGGATGCGCCGAGTACCAGCGCTTCCCTTCGCCGTTGAATTAGCGCTTAATTGCTTTCGCCAACAGCGGTTTTTGTGCAAAGCTTCGAATTCGCCGTTACTGGAGCTGCTAATGACCAGCTGGCGAGCCAGAATACGCTGGTGGTTGTAATTGTCGCTGATTAGCTCTCCGCTGATCGTGGATTTTCACTCTCTCTCTCTTCTCTCTCTCTCTCTCTCTCTCTCTCTCTCTCTCTCTCTCTCTCTCGTCCACTGTCCTATTGCGTCTACTGTTCCTCCCTAAAGGTGAACATCTTTTTTTTTCATCATTAGACTTTCTCTCTCTCTCTCTCTCTCTCTCTCTCTCTCTCTCTCATGCTCACTGACATGCGTGAAGCTTTTCTGTAGGACTGGTTAAAGAAGTGTTAAGAGGTGATGAAATCCATGTTGTGAAGGCTCACCAACGTCTAAGAAAACCTCAGACTTTTAGGACACAAAGTGGACACGACTTGACGCAACAATTAATTTAACCTCGAAACATTTTTTGAAAATAAATGAATATTGAAGACATCGGAATTTAAATGGAGATGAAAAATTAAAGATAAATTTAAATTTGCTCTCTTATCAACTCCGAGAGTCCAACTTCCTTCTTCTTCTTCTTCTTGGGAAATTTTTGAATAAATTTAATAGCGAAAATTTTTCTCATTGAAATGAAAAAGTCCAACTTTTTCTTCTTCTTGTATAAAATGATTATACTGTAGAGTTTAGGCCAAAGGCCAAGCACTGGGACCTATGAGGTCATTCAGCGCTGGAAAAGGAAATTGAGAGCAGGTAGGTTTGACAGGTGTAACAGGAGGAAAACCTCAAAGCAGTTTCACTATGAAACAAGTGTTAGGATGTGGATAGCAAGATGGAAGAAAGATAACATGAATGGAGGTACACTAAAGGGAATGAAAGGGGTTGCAGCTAGGGGCCTAAGGAAGGGACGCTGCAAAGAACCTTTAGTAACGCCTACGGTGCACCACGTGAGGTGCACTGACGACACTACCACCCTATGGGGTGGAAAATATTTTAATAAATCAATCGTGAAAATTTAAATATTTTTTATAAATATATATATATATAAATTTATATATATATATATATATAAAAAATATAATGGATTTGACAGCGAGACAAAATACTAGATCAACTTATTTTTTCTCTAAACTGACCTGAAAAACGGTCCCACCTTACGCCATTTTAAAATATATTTGAAGTAAGTTCATCGTGAACATTCTCCTCGAGGCAAAAAAATATATTGAAATTTACAGAAATATACAATAAAAACATAAAGTTATTCTCTCTCTCTCTCTCTCTCTCTCTCTCTCTCTCTCTCTCTCTCTCTATACACTGTCCTGTAACATTCCACACTCTTCTTTCTCCTTTACAAAGCAATTACGTTTACTGATTCTCACGAAGTCAAAATGGTGAAAAAATTGGTTCACACAAAACCAAATTGGTGAAAGTCTGCAAAAAAAGAAAAGTAGAAAGAAAGAAAGAAAGGATGGTCTCAAGTTATCAC
>NC_089787.1:24805623-24820623 GCF_040412425.1 Macrobrachium rosenbergii | reverse complement strand
GTATTCTTCTTCTTTCCTCCGTGAAATCCAAGTCTTGGACTGGAGCAAAATAAGAGGAGGATAAAATATTTATTTTTCAGTGATAAATACAAAAATGCAATATTATTCTTTTACAGAATAAATAAATGCTGATGAAGAACATGAATACGTCAGTTCATTAAGAATTTTTTTCTTAATTTTAAAAGATGATTCGTCAAATATCGAACTTACTTTTAATCAGCATCCATGTTGACACTTCGAAAGCAAAGGTTGGCATCTGGGTGATAGTTCTTAATAGCAGTCAACACAGTTTTGTTATTAGGCATTAGAGAAATGATTATTCCATTTAGTTTTCTCGTTCTTGAAGCACAAAAGAAAGTGGTTGAAACACAAAAATAAAGTTCTTGAAGCACAAATAGAAAGTTCTTGAAGCACAAAAAGAAACCTCTTGAAGCACATAAAATTCTTGAAGCACAAAAAGAAAGTAACTGTTGCACAAAAAGAAAGTAATTGAAGCACAAAAGAAATTCTTGTAGCACAAAAAGAAAGTTCCTGAAGCACAAACAGAAAGGAATTGAAGCACAAAATGAAAGTTCTTGAAGCACAAATAGAAAGTAATCGAAACACAAATAGAAAGTAAGTGAAGCACAAAAGTAAGTAACTGAAGCACAAAAAGAAAGTTCTTGAAGCACAAAAGAAAGTTCTTGAAGCACAAAAAGAAACTTCTTGAAGCACAAAAAGAAAGTAATTGAGGCACAAACAGTAACTCCTTGAAGCACAAAAAGACTGGGCAATGTTACACTGCCTTTGTTAAATAATGAGTTGTTCATTCTACTTCAAAGCATCAAAGGGGTAATGTTAATCCTTCATTCCTTTCTCTGGTTGTATGAATATGAAAATAAACGACGGAAATAAACAATGAAAAAAATTTTTAAAAGTGAAAAAGGGAACTTAGAAAAAAAAGCAACTCAACTCCCAGAAACGAAACGAAAAAATCAAAAGATTAGACTTTAAAATGAATTAAAATGACAAACGAGAGACCATCCGTCGATGGTCCAAGTCATAACCGCAAACATTAAGAAACAGAAAACTACCCACACGAATACTGGTATTAAGTAATTATTAAAGGTATTATACACGGTTATCAATATACATATTTAATATAAAGTATTTCATCATCATACCAACGTTCATGACATACAATAAAGGAAGGGCAAAACTGAAAACAGTCTCGCCATTACGACTCCCATTTTCAAATTGAATCGGACGAATGCATCGCTACAAACAATAATACTACACTCGTTTCATTTTGCAGTCGACTCTGAATGGGAGGGAGGGTTTAGGAATTAAGGGACGAACTCACGAACTTATGGAAACTGAATAGAATCGTATATTCGTCCATTTCTGCCCCTTTCAGTTTTCTGTAAAAGAAAACTATTGTGCCGGCTTTGCCTGTCCGTCCGCACTTTTTTCTGTCCGCACTTTTTATGTCTGCCCTCAGATCTTAAAAACTACTGAGGCTAGATTGACTGCAAATTGGCATTTCATCATCCACCCTCCAATCGTCAAACATACCAAATTGCAGCCCTCTAGCCTCTGTAGTTTTTATTTTATTTAAGGTTAAAGTTAGCCATAATCATGCACCTGCCAACGATATAGGACAGGCCACCACCTGGCCGTGGTTAAAGTTTCATGGGCCGCAGCTCATACAGCATTATACCGAGACCGCCGAAAGATAGATCTGTTTTCGGTGGCCTTGATTATACGCTGTAGCGGCTGCACAGAAAACTCGATTGCGCCCAAGAAATTTCGGAGCATTTTTTACTTGATTGTATTCGTTGACTTCACAATAACTGCGATTCAAACGCCTGTCTGTTTCACTCCGAAATACTGACGTCATTTCCAAACGCTTTCTCATTCCATTGTCTGTTATAAGGGGACGATGATTGTTCGTATTTACTGTTATGCAAGCTGTAATGGAATGACTCTTAATGGTGTAATTCTGTTACCAAATCGACAGAGAGACGTCATTGATAATTTAGATCGTATGAAAGGATATTCCATTGAATTTGAAAACGGGAAATAGGATAGGGAAGAATATAGAATTTAAGCCACAGGCCAAGCACTGGGACCTATGAGGTCATTCAGCGCTGAAACGGAAATTGACAGTAGAAGGTTTGAAAGGTGTAACAGGAGGAAAACCTCGCAGTTGCAATAAATCAACTCTTAGGAGAGGGAGGAAAGTAAGATGGAAGAAAGAGAATATGAACGGAGGTACAGTAAAGAGAACGAAAGGGGTTGCAGTTAGGGGCATGAAGAAGGGACGCAGCAAAGAACTTTAAGTAATGCCTACAGTGCACCGCATGAGGTGCACAGACGGGACTGCCCCCCTAAGGGGCTGACGATTGGAAAATATTATTATTAATAAATAAAATAATGGTGAACAGATGGCATTAAATCATTACGTACTATTTAAAATTAATTGAAAGAGAAATTAACATAATTTTATTAGGAATGACTTTAAATAATGTGATTTCTAAAGTCCTCTCTCTCTCTCTCTCTCTCTCTCTCTCTCTCTCTCTCTCTCTCTCTCTCTCTCTCTCTCTCTCGAATGACGGCAGTTTTCTCTGGTCAAACGATGTGAAATTGAAATGTTCTTCAGGGTGGAAAATGAGTTGGTTTCAAATTTGCATTTTGGGGCCGTTTTATTTTTGGACACTTCCCTGTCAGTTCTGTTTGGAAGCGTAATTTTTTTTTTCTTTTTAAGCGAGATGCATACGTAATGTATAAGTATTGTATGTGTATGGATTAAATTTAATAACAGTGCTAATTACAATAAGTAGCTGCAGTAATGATAATTATATAAACAGCCATATTTTCTACAATAATAATAATCATAATATTAACCATAATTTTCCACAATAATCATACTTATATTAATACCCATATTTCCTACAGTAATCATAATTATATTGATGCTAATATTTCTACTGTAATAGGAATTATATTTATACCCATATTTTCCATAATAATGATCATCACATTAATACACATATTTTTACAATAATAATAATAATTTTAATATCCATATTTTCTGTAATAATAATAATAATAATAATAATAATAATAAATAATAATAATAATAATACCCATATTTTCTACAATAATAATAAAAATCATATTAATGCCCATGTTTTCTATTATGCTGACTAAGACAAATTTATAATCATTTCCCCTAACGAAAAAAAAAAACTAAACTAAATTTATATCTTACTGAAATTCCAAGTCTATCGTTACTTTTCCCATCATAAAATCATAAAATATTTATACAATAATTTTATGACGAGATTTAATGGAAATAAAAAAAATTTTTGAAACGGAAGTAAATATTCCGATTCTCTGCCTTGGCCAAATGCGATCGACTGGACGGATGACTGACAGGTTAATTAAGATTTACCTGACGATGGGTTATAGTTTTTTTTTAAATTTTTTGTTTAGCTAATTGATTTAAAAATTAAGTTTTCGACCTGAGGAGTCATTTAGGATTGACAGCTAAAAAGGCTAAGAGTCACAATAATGGTGATTCTATGCAAGACACAAAAACATATAAACAAACAAACAAACACACACAAAGTCTGAGACACAAAACTTACCAAATAGCAAAAAAAAAAAAAAGTAATTCTACACAAAAAAACACACACAAAGTGTGAGAGACAGAACTGAGCATCAAAACTCCTGCAAAAAAAAAAAAAAAAAGAAAGAAGCGTTTAGAAAATTAGTGACCCGAGTTTGGTGAAGCTGTCTTGACCTGTTTTGACGTTGCAAAGGTCAAGTGGGTTTGACAAGAGCGATCAGGTGTCACTTTTTTTTTTTTTTTTTACACTTCTCGCGAGAATTCGAGAAGAAGAATGAGATGAGCAAGGAGGAGGAGGAGGAGGAGGAGGAGGAGGAGGAGGAGGAGGAGGAGGAGGAGGAGGAGGAGATAGAAGTATAAGAGATAGAGAGATAGAGGTGGAGAAAACGGAGGATTAGGAGAGAGAGAGAGAGAGAGAGAGAGAGAGAGAGAGAGAGAGAGAGAGAGAGAGAGAGTTCACACAAAAGTGAAATATAACTCAACTAGCAGGGTGGGGGTGGGAGTGGGGAAAGGTGGAAGGGGATGGGGGGGGTACCTTTAAACGCCCTGGCAATTTCGTAAATCTAAAAAAAAAAAACCTCCTCCAGAATGAAACGTCTAGAGCCAACTTGAAGTTTTAATTGAGGAAGAAGTTTGCAAAACTTTTTTTTGTTTTGCAAAGTTACTGAGATTAATTGCATTTTCACCATTATATTTTTTCTTTACAAATTATACGTTTAAACAGGCTCTTAATTTCTTCTATTCTTGTTAATCCATTGATTGATTGGTTTGCGAAATTTAGGCTTTCCAGCTCAAAGGGAATGAAGTGAAAAAGGGAGTTGGAGCTGTTGGACAGCAAAATAGAAGATCCAGAAAATAAAGGAAATGACGTAACGAGGTTCCTGAAGGTGGAACTGGGATAAAATCCCACAATTGCAATGAGAAGAACTGTTAGAGGTGATGGACAGCAAGATTTATAGAAAGTAAGCCGGGAATGTAGATAAGTAAAAGGCTCAAAAGTCTTCCTTAATATTTTTAATATTTATTTAAGACTACTTCAGTATAATACATATATATATATATATATATATATATATATATATATATATATATATATATATATATATATATATATATATATATATATATATATATATATATATATATAATATATATATATATATATATATATATATAACACATATATATATATATACATACATATATATATATATATATATATATATATATATATATATATATATATATATATATATATATATATATATATATATATATAGGTTCAAGACACACCCATTATATCCATATTTTGAATATTTTCCTTACATTCGTTTTTTCCGATATAATAACTCATATATAATCCGTTCTTAATTCAGCGGAGAGAATAATCACACAAATTCGCCCTATAAATATCCGCTAATGTCCTCCCCTGACAGCATTTAGTGCCTCGGTTTAAAAGATATATTCAGACTTTTATATCAATTCCTCTTCTTCTCTGTCGAAAGAAATTTCGTCCGTAAAGACCCCTTATAACAAGTCCCTCGGCGATGAAGAAGAGTTAATCCCTCGTAAATCCCTCCCTCATGACAAATTGGTATTTTACTCTTTTAAATCTTCTCCGGCTAAAAGCGAAGATTTATCGCGCTGGAGTACGACGATTTTTTTTCCGCGTTCACGTTCCTTCGTGTGCGTCGGTTCTTCGAGGTACGATAATTTCCAAAAGTTACGAGATTTCATCAGAGGTAAAAGCGTTGCGCTGTATATTATATTTATATTTTCGCCTCGCGGGAAACTGATGGTTGGTAATAGACTCTACGATGTAAGTTTTCAAGTTGTTGTATTCTCTCTCTCTCTCTCTCTCTCTCTCTCTCTCTCTCTCTCTCTCTCTCTCTCTCTCTCTTTGTGTGCGTGTGTGCGTGTAGATTCTCTGAACAGAGTTTTAGCTAAAATTTTTGACTGATGCAAATTATGAGAAATGGAGCTGAACCCTAACGGTATATAATATACTGTATATACTGTACTTCATTCTGTAACCCCACCCCCCCAACCCCCTTGGCATCTGGAAGCTACAAAGCCCCTAAAAATCGGAAAGGGATAAAATGGGGAAAGCTAATCGCTCGAGGGAGTTTCTTAAGAGATCTCGTATTCAAGAAAATGGAGAGAGAGAAAAAATCTTAAAAGTTACATGGAAAGTTCTTCACCTTTAGGTTCAAGTCTGGCTTGTGCCGAAGACCCGGGGAGTTAAACGTCTGCAATAAACGGTTTTATTATATATGTTTTAGTTTTCTGTAAAGGAAAACTACTGAGATGGCTTTGTCTGTCCGCACTTTTTCTGTCCGCAATTTTTCTGTCCGCACTTTTACTGTCCGCCCTCAGATCTTTAAAAACCACTGAGGCTAGAGGGCTGCTAATTGGTATGTTGATCACACACCCTCCAGTCATCAAACATAGCAAATTGCAGCCCTCTAGCCTCAGTAGTTTTGATTTTATTTAAGGTTAAAGTTAGCCATAATCGTGCTTCTGGCAACCACAGGCCACAACTAGCCCTTGATTAAAGTTTCATGGGCCGCGGCCCACACAGCATTATACCGAGACCCCCGAAAGATAGATCGATTGCGTCGAAGAAACCTCGGCGCATCTTTTTACTTGTTTATATCATAATTCGAGTTACGGACTGGAATACAGAATTTAGGCCAAAGACCAAGCGCTGGGACCTATGATGATGAGGTCATTCAGCGTTGAAACGGAAATTGAGAACAAGGAGGTTTGACAGGTGTAACAGGAGACAAACCTCAAAGCAGCTGCACTATGAAACAATTGTTCGAGAGGGTGGAAAGTAAGAAGAAAGAGAATATGAAAGATTCAGAATATGAATGGAGGTTCAGTAAAGGGTTGGGAAAATGATGGAAGAAAGAGAATATGAACGGAGGTATTGTAGGAATGACAGAGTTTGCAGCTAAGGGCCGAAGGGGCGCTGCAAAGACGCTTAAATAATGCCTACAGTCCACCACGGTGAGGTGCACTGACGTTTTAATTAGATAAAAATAAATCAACTTTAAATATATTTGTCAAATATTATTGGTATTTACACTGCTTTTACACAATAAAACTAAAATCCATGGTGAACTGATTTTTGTAATTATGATCACCTATGTCAAACAATCGCACGGAGAGAGAGAGAGAGAGAGAGAGAGAGAGAGAGAGAGAGAGAGAGAGAGAGAGAGAGAGAGAGAAGTAGCAGATCCAGACGAGGAACTCGGTCGAACCTTCTAAAGGCACCAAATGGTAATCTTGGTGGAGCACTTATAAGCCGTTTGCTTAAATGCTGATTCAGCAACATCGGCGGGAGCGCTGAAGGGATGTGGGAGCTTAATCAGCTGGAGACTAATTACTGTCATTAAGAGGTCCATTTCGCCTTCCCCCCCACCCCATGTATTGCTCCCTATAGGGTCTGTCTTTGGCTGTTTTCTGTCTGTGTCGTGTAATTTGGACTTGACTAATAATTTACTAATATAAAATTTATTATTATTAATCATAATCATCATCATAATCACCACCATCATCATTATTGTCATCATAATCACATCATAACCATTACCATCATCATTATCACCATTGTACCCATTATTACCATCATCATTATCATCACCATCACCATCATAACCATCATTATCAACATCATCACATTTATAACCATCATCATCACCATAACCATCATTACACCATCATCATTATAACCATTACCAACATCACCATCATCATCATTATGCCCATTATCACCATCATTATTATAACCATTATCACATCATCATTATAACCATTATCACCATAACCATCATCATCATCATTATAACCATCATCATCATCACCATCATAACTACCATTATCATCATCACAACCAACACATAATGAAAGCGATCTGCAGAGGGGGAGGCAGAGGAGTATCAGTTAAATATCGTTCATTTGCAGAGGAGGGATTTGCTCCTGAATCCCCTAAGAGGATTCCAGGGGCTCCGGAGGAAATCCCGATGCCCCGGGAGGATTTATAGGAGGATTTACCAAGACTGTCTATGTCAAGGATTTCATCCGTGAAACGGAAATAAGATAATGAGAGAACTGACTCATATATATTTTTTTTTTTACCGAAAGCAGACAAGAAATTTTCTCTTACGACGAGAGAGAGAGAGAGAGAGAGAGAGAGAGAGAGAGAGAGAGAGAGAGAGAGAGAGAGAGAGAGAAACAAACTTTTCCCCCCTCATAAACCCAAGTTTTTATCAGCAACAGGTCTTCTTATCGCTCGAAGACACCCAAAACTTTGTCATTTTCTCATTGTGAACCGCGGCCATGTTTATGCCCTGAGACAGTATTTTTTCGGAGGCCTGATTCTTCTTCTTCTTCTTCTTCTCTCTCTATCTCTCATACATCCATAAATTCAGTTTAAATAACTGATATCCAAATGAAAGAAAATTGATAAATTAATTTTTCTCCCTACAATTATTGGTAGCTCTCTCTCCCTCTCTCTCTCTCTCTCTCTCTCTCTCTCTCTCTCTCTCTCTCTCTCTCTTCTCATCTAATCCCCCTTGCATAATTTCAGTATAAATAATTGATATGCAAAGAAAATTGATAAATATTTCTTCTCCATACATTTCGTATCAGCTCTCTCTCTCTCTCTCTCTCTCTCTCTCTCTCTCTCTCTCTCTCTCTCTCTCTCTCTTCAAATCTTTATATTTCAAATCGTTCGAAAAAATATTCATTTTTTTACTTGTATTTCAAAAAAAATGTAATTCACTGTAATTCACTGTTTTTTCCGTACTTATAATTTTCATATGAATCAAATTTTGTGCAATTATATTTTTTTTCAATTTGAATAAATTCAGTCTTGTGTTTTTCTAACCCCTTACATTTCTTTGGACTGGAATGATCCCGAGAGAGAGAGAGAGAGAGAGAGAGAGAGAGAGAGAGAGAGAGAGAGAGAGAGAGAGAGAGAGAGAGATTATTTTAAGATGGTCCAGACAGGGTTAACTCTTTTTAAAAAAAATTCTGATTTATTACCGAAACTTCACTCGTCATTTATGACGGAATATTATTAATTGATGATCTCATTATCTCATTTTTATTTACGTAAAGTTGAGATTACGACCCATTGCTACAAAGCTTAAAGAATTATTTAATGAATTTATTAATAATTACATTAATAATGACACCATAACATCTGTAAATTACGCATCTGGCTTCGTAGAACAACGGTAAATTAAATCTTGGTAAAAGCAAGATAAATGAAAAACAAAAAAATAAAGGATGGCAATTTGGCAACACTTCAAGAAACGGGAATGACCTGGAACGACCCAAGTTCAGTTTTATTGCAGAAGTCTTGCACTTCAATGAGCCATCGAAGGTTTCCGGAACGTTGAATGTTCCAGTTTTATTATTTGTCCCTTACCCTGTTTGCAAATGGTCTGAATATAATATATATATATATATATATATATATATATATATATATATATATATATATATATATATATATAGCTGTAAAGTTTAAAACTCTTTGGGCAATTATCCAATACGAACAGAAAAATACTTTGAAATTCCGGAAACTGATAACAGCAGGGAAAACAATATCGCATAATGGAAAATATGATTGGAAAACATCATCACAAGGCGTTGGGTTAGTTAAGGAAATAGTAAGGGTAACTAGTACTAGGCTAGTACTACCAACATCAAAATTGTTCAAACGCCGAGAAAGTTGACTGGTGTGATATTATTAATAACACATCAGCTATAATAACTACAATTATCCTGTGAAAGTAACAGACAAGAATAACAATTATGACAATGATAATAACAATCGCTTTCAGCCCAACAGTGCTGTCAACATATGTTCATATACGATCAACATCGATATATATTGTACATAATGAACACAAATACTTTATGTAATCCTTCCCGAATGAAAACAGCGCCTATGACGATACAAAAATGTCCAGTACATACCATAAATTCTTCAGTACAGAAAGCAGTGTCCAGAATATGATGAATATTTGCTGGGAACCACTAGGCCTATTGGGTCTCTTAACCATCACCCACGCAGCTTAATGGTATACCTAGAAAGCAAAGAAGTCGTTACAACCAGTATTTAATTATTATCAAACCTGACACTTTTTTTATCTATAATATTGACATATGGGGAAGAAGCAGGTTAGTTATAACAATAATTATCAACAGCCATAGCAATGTCGGTTTCATGAGCCAACAGCTATGATAGGCCTAGTGAGAAAATGTGTACAATAAGCCTCGTGAAGTATAGCTACATTTATATATGTACTTTGTATTAAAGATTTTGTATTACAGATTACATAAAACATGACGATATATAGCTTGTCTTTAATTCTAAATTGTGTAAATTTTAACCAAACGTCATTTGTTTTTAAGATACTCCATAAATACTTCTGTACAGTGCATGCATAGCCTATGCTAACCTTGACTATTTCACCCACATTTTCCGCGGATTTATAAGTTATTTATATTGTCATTTCACTACTAACGCTTCCCTCATGCTTTCACAAACCACATATATCACTTACAAAGCAAAATTAACCGAAAAAAGCGAATTAATTGCTTTCAAAATACTGTTCAGTGCATGCATAGCCTAGACTAACCTTCACACACTCAGGCTAACCTTCACCATTTTACTTACATTTTCTGCGGATTTATAAGTTACTTAAGTGGTAATTACACTAACAAGCGTATCCCTGATGCTTTCACAATTCACATACGTCGCTTCTAAAGTAAAAACGGTCCATGAAACGCGAAAAAATCACTAAATAATCGATAATTTTCACTCACGACAGAAAGTAAACAGTCAGGTTCGCTATTCCCTTGAAGGAGTTCGCCACGCCTAACCATGAATGTCAAACGCGCGCTGATTGGTCAAAAGTCCTACTCGGCTTTCTATTGGCCAGAAGCGACTACTCGGTATCATACCACGGTTGTGATTGGCTTCTTCCGAAAGAGACTTTGACAGGTGATTACGTCGAGTTTCTCTTCCCGTTCTTGTGTACAGAGGTGTTAGCTAATGGCTGTAAATCATTGTTTTGCTAAATGTAAAGTTTAATAATAATAATAATAATAATAATAATAATAATAATAATAATAATAATAATATAGAAGGGTTCTTTGGAGAAGTTATTGTTGCAGTTCATAAAGCGAAACAAAAAAATAACAAGAAAACAAAAGAATCGGTGCATTTCAATAAAACTGAAAATGGTGAGTACTAAATTGCATTAATTTTCCACGAAGTATATAGTCTAGAGGCACCCCTCTCTCTCTCTCCCCCCCCCCTCCTCTCTCTCTCTCTCTCTTCTCTCTCTCTCTCTCTCTCTCTCTCTTGCCTTCTTAACAGACCGTTGTGAGTCGCAGTTGGCGTGGATAGAGGGATAGCTAAAGTTTGCCACACGTAAAATATCACTGCATAGATAAGACAGACATGACTGCAAATCCAATTCTGAAGCCAGCCTCACTCGAGCAATGCAAGACAAGGAACTATCGCTTACAGTGTGCCTTGCAAGGCAGCAGTTTTCCAACATCAGAGTCTAGTGATGTGAAATGGGGTTAGGATCTAGTTAAAATGCTTCTTAATATTAAAAATTATGGCGCAATTATTTTGAATAATCACGCTTGCGATGTGATATAGGTCTAGGATCTACTGTAGTTCAACCAATTCGTAATAATGGTGATTATCGTGGTATAATATACTGCATAACACATTTTGACAATTATTTATTGCACTAATAATGATAATCATGGCAAAATTACTTTGACTAATCACCCTAGCGATGTCACATAGGTCTAGGATCTAGTTCAACCAGTTCGTAATTACGGTGTTCATCATGGCGTAACTATACACGATAACAGGTTCTGACAATTATATCGTGAAACATTGATAAAAATAATGACAAATTAATAAGGTGCATTGTTAATTCATCGTTTAACAGAGCACATTAGTCAGAAATACGGCTGAAAAATAATTCACTTCCATGCAAAGTAGGTCTAGAGATTCTAATCAAAGCATTAAAAATTAAACAAACCGCAAGCAATCCGGAAGCAGCGTTGAACATGTTACATTGCAACTGACCGTTATAATCAAGTGTCGTTCTGCGCGTCTCATTTGGATGATAAAAAGCCTGGAAAAGGTTTTTTTTCTTTTTTACTCATGATTACCAAAGCAATTACGGTCGAATTCGCGAGCGTAGGAAATACTGGGCGTTGTTCCAGTGAGTGGAAAGATTATTATTAAATTTTTTTCAGGTGGAAGGAGTTCGTTCAGCAGTTTTTTTTTTTATCGTAGTTTGTGGCTGATTTTTTCATAAAAAAAATATATTTTTGTCCTTGAGTGGAAGGGCTGTTCATTTGCAGGAAGGAAGGAATTTTGTTTATAAGTAATGAGTTTTTTAAGGCAGAGTTTTCACAAAACGACAATGCTAGACCTATCAGTTATTTCTGGGGATATGTGATGAAAATTTCGATGGAAATTCATCCATAATCTTTAGATTTCCTCTGTTAAGAAGCATATAGGCTCACAATAGTTTGTGGGTTATATTTTAATCTATCTGTGCATTTTTTTTTTCAGGGCGATTGTGTAGCCTACCCGGTAAAAGCCCTAACATTGATTAGGTTAGATCGTATGGGTTAGGTATACCATCCTGTCCGTCTAGAATATTCTAAAATATCAGTTGATTATCACGTAGTTTCTCTTAGTTACTGTTACAATTAAGTCTTCATATCAAATTAACATTTGCCGCCTACCAACAGATAGATGACAGAGACAAAAGTAAAAATAATATGATGAAAATAAACCTGAAGAAAGTATATGGATCTAGTGATGGCGGGATAGATGGCGCCTCTCTCAAACCGTTCATCTCAAGTGAATAATAATATTCTTCCTCAGAGATGAATGCAAGAGAGACACAGATGAAATAAGGAAAGTAAATTGGATATTAATATTCTTCATCAGAGACGAATGCAATAGAGACAGATAAAATAATGAAATTAAAGTTAAATAAAGTTCATGGGTCTCGTAATGGAAGCCAAAATGATGTGAAACGAACACACGACATTAAGCGCATAGATACAAATGGTGAGGGAGATGCGCCTCTCTCAGACTCGTTCATGGTAAGTGACGGGAAACTATTTATCGTCATTCTTCTTCAGACTTGAATGCAATATTGCATTGCTTTTGGGTTTTTTTTAAATCCAATTAAGCCGGGTAATGAGCGCCAGACATTTGCTAAATGTGCAAATGCAAACGGAGGAAATCGTGTTCCAGTTTATGGGTCTAGCGTTGGTTTATAGTCTCATTGGGAAGGAGAATTAGATTTGGAAATGAGGGAGATTTAAAACTGATCTTAGGGGAAATGTGTGAACGTATTTAAGTATTTACGTGTAAAATGAAAGTAATTTTCCTTTTTCCACAAGGGAATTTAAATTGCAAGCGAAAATGACTGTTGCTTTATCTCTATGTATTTATAGTTCACATTTTCCTTACGTTATGAGACACCAAACGAATTATAAATGTATAATATAACAGAGTGGTAATAAATATTTTGGAAACATGATTCAGTTCTTTACCATAACCGTTAATTATGTTAAAGAATTGACTATTAAGCTTCCGGAAACATTTTAATACTCTGCTACCAGTACTACGGGAGAAAAAATAGACCTATATATATATATATATATATATATATATATATATATATATATATATGTGTGTGTGTGTGTGTGTGTGTGTGTGTGTGTGTGTGTGTGTGTATAATATAAAACGCAACAGATTTATACCAAATCATAAAAAAATGACACAGAAAATATACTCAGTCTCGCACCTCGAAGGAACAAATCCCCTTTTATTATTCAGAGCGCAGAGCAAAACTCTCAGAATATTCGCCCAGCCGTCTCATCATTAGCGTCAGATTCAATGCTTAATTTTCTTGCAATCACTCCTGCTTGCTTGCTTGCTCGCCTCGCTTCGCTCTCGTTGCAAAAAGGCAAAGCATGCATGCAATTCAGTCCCATTTTTTTTTTTTCCATTCTTCCAATATCTGCTTCCGATAAATGTTCCAAAACTCCGAAGTCTCTCTCTCTCTCGGGAAACTGTTTCCAATTCATAAACGGAAGGAGTTTTTTTATTATTTTTTTTCAAGTCGTCCATTAACGTTCGATAATCATTCTCGTTTTCTGTCGAGTTTTCCCTATTTTTTTTTTTTTTTTTTTGGAAGTCGATTGATATTCCGTTTCGACACTTAATATGCAATTGCTTGCAGTCACGGCTGCGTTCGTGATGTAGCGAGGGATTTTTTTTGGGAGGGGAAGGGGGGAGGGAGGGGGTGTGTTCTGATGTTTTTCCGTGCAAGAAAAGCGTCAATTTAGTCAATGTTTTTTTCAGAGAATTTTTTTAAACAGAACATTAAACAACTTCTTCACTACAGACTTTTTTTTTTAAATATTATCTTGATAATGAAATAACTTCCTTTTTATAGACAATATATATATTTATAGATATATATATATATATATATATATATATATATATATATATATATATACATATTTATTTATTTATATGTGTTCGTATACGTATGTATATATATATATATACTGTATATATATATAATCCTGAGCTATTACTTAATACGCATAAATTATCTGTATATATTTTAAACGCTTTCTATATATATACACACACACACACACACACACATATATATATATATATATATATATATATATATATAGATAGATAGATAGACAGACAGATAGGTAATCTATATTTAGTAGCCTGACAGTCAGTCTGGTTATATAAATCCTCCGTATCGTCAAGGTTAATCTTGTCTATAATAATCTAGCTTCCCATAACGCCATCAAAGGCTTCAGTATAACTTTATTCCTTACCCTGATTACGCGAGAGAGAGAGAGAGAGAGAGAGAGAGAGAGAGAGAGAGAGAGAGAGAGAATATTATCTTCGATATACTCGCCATAGGTTCTTATGTGTTCCATCTTTCCTCTCTCTCTCTCTCTCTCTCTCTCTCTTATTTTCGTCTTTCGCCCTCTCCCTCTTTTTCTCCCTTCTTCTCACTCTTCATTTATCATTTTAGCTTTTCTCCCTCTCTCTTTCTCCCTTTCTCCCTCTTTTTTCATAACATCCCTCTCTCCCTCTTTCTCTCTCACCCTCCCTCTTTTATTCGTTCTAAGATATTTAAGAAGGCAACAATTTTTGAATCTCTGATATAAAACATAACCGGATGTACCAAAAAGGAAGAGGAGTGGGGGAGCCGTTGCAAAGGCGACGACTCCATCGAACTACTAATACTAATAGAGCCTTAAACGCGGCC